>NC_090712.1:19375661-19678692 GCF_040954835.1 Lepisosteus oculatus
TGTTAACCTTTTCTTTACAGTTATTATTGTAATTTTAAGCGGATGTGGAGCCTGACTAGGGATACAGCTGGTGCCATTTCTTCACGTTTGTTCCTGTTTTTCATTAGCTACAGCTAAAGCAGAAGAAAACAACATGAGCTAGAGGAGAAGGAGCAAGCATTCAGTTTATCTTTAAAAACAGACAACCGAATATTATAAAAGGAAAGTATTTCTTGGCATTCCTGTCCGTTTAAGGACAGTACCTGTTAACACAAGAGAAAATATAATCTTTTAAGAGATCAAAAGTGAAGTGAAAAATACGTTGCAAATTTGTGTTGAGTTCCTCGTGATATGCATGTAGTAAACTCTCTTTCACCACCTAGTGGTACGTTAAGCGAATTATTTTACAGAGCGAAGATTTCTCTAAAACGGTTTTTTTTAACTGCGAAGGAAAAAAGTGACGTATTTTTTTTTAAAAAATTGACTACACTAAAAGGCTCTTTAATATTATAAAAGTTTAGGAAGCATCATGTTATTCCAGGAACACTACGTGATTGATTTTATGTTTTCAAGAGTAAAATGCTTTTACTAGAACTACTTTCCATTGTAGCAAAAGCGAGAATGCAGTATCTTCATTAATGCCGTGATGAAAATTAAACAAACACCCTTTTTTAAAATTAAAATTAAAGCAGTCCTGCAAAGAACACAATAGATATGGATTTTATTAAATTCAAGTAGGCAGCTGCGTCAGCATGCGTAGGCTTCAAAGCAACAGGCTCTTTTCTGTTCAGCATGGAAGAAACCTTCACCTGTTCCTTCGCAACTGGATCTTCTGTAAATGTAAGATGACATTTCTGACCCCATCACTTTCTACAAAAAGCTCAAGTCTGCATTTCTGGGTCCTGACTTTCTGTGCTATTTGTTTGCGAGTGAACGATTAAATTAGCTTCAAATCACACCAGTAAAACTTTCCAAAGAATTAACTACAATGAAATGAAGAGAGGAACATTCAAGACACTGAGCATCTCCAATTTATTTCAAGGCCTACTTTCAATCTCTCACTAAAATGCCAAAAATATTGTTCAGCTTCACCTGATTTTCTGGTACAGTGCTACTTTTGTGCAAGTTATCTATACAATATCAGTAGAATGGACAATATGTGAAAATATTTATTTACCACAGTGGTTGAGATTATTGTCTTCAAGCCAGAACATTCATCTGGAAGAGTTTGAACAGCAGCAATGTCAGCAACAAGTCAAACCGGTTCAAAAATAGCCCAAAAGCATAGACTAAGCACAGTTAAAATTAGCAAAGCAGGGAAACAATATTTACAGGGATGTATAGGATAAAATCTTTCTAATATACACCTTCAAGTTTTGTTACATTTCCATAACCCAAAGAGATCACTTTGTTTCCATATCAATTAGAAATATGTACATATATATTGTTTAATATTCAGTTTTATGCTATTAAAATATTTTGTTATTAATAAAAATCTGATATATACAGGTTTGATAAAAACTGTGCCAATAATTCTACTTTGATCAGAAGACAAGGTCAATCTGATTGGACCGCTATTAGGTTCACATATTTGGTCTTCATTTCATGCAAGAAGGGCCTTCATCACCTCGAATAAAACTCTCATTAAAACGGTGACGTCTGCTCCACTCCTCTATTTTGCCCTGTTAATGGGGTTACCAATGAGCTCCGGGCAATGCGCTGCTCCCTTTGCAATCCTGTCACACAGCAGAAGGAGGTCGTAGTTGATTTTATCAGTTATCACACTGTCCTGCTTGTATTCTGGGTGCTTGGAAACAAACTCCCTCATCCATCGGGCCATGGTCATTAGCTCCCCTAAGCCACCAAAAAAAAGAATATCACTCAGGGATCCCATAAGAAAGCAAATGGCAAAACATTTCTAAAAACTCACATACAGAGAGTTATCCATCCATTATCCACAGCTACTGTACTTCACCCTATAGAAGTCCAAGGTGAAAACAGTGAAACAGTAGCTTCACTGTCAGAGGTTTTTAATTACCCCTTTATTTTACCAGGTAAGTCAATTGGAAAGATTTTAATGAACAAAAGTATTTTCTGGAGGAAATTTGAGAAAAGCAGCTTGCTCAAGAGTACAACAGCAGTATGCCACGCAGAATTTGGACCAGTTTTTCGAGTCCAGAAACCTAGCTTCCACTGCACACTATCAATAATGAAATATTAAGAGCAGATCTGCAGGCAAATATATCCACCAGCAACGTCAGGAAAAAGTCAGTGAGAGTGCTAACCTTACACACTAACAGACTGAGGATGAAACATTTCCTCTCAGATTCTGAGGCTGAAAACCTTCAATTTACTTCAATGATACTAGTCACTTACCTGAAGCTCTCTTCTTGATCAGTTTCAGATAGTTTAAGATGGTGCACCGTGTCTCCACGTCCACCTCCATGTTCTCCAGATAGCAGTTAAGAATTGGTATTAGACCTTGAAAGACACCTTCCTAAAAAACACCAGGTGCAACAGTGAAGAGAGTTGCTTTCGCCATCCTGCAGTTAGTCTTTATTGATTGCTTGTATTAAGGTTGCATTAATAAGCCTGTGGAGGTTACCAACCTTTCCATTTATGATTGTGTCAATGCTCATTAGGGCATATTCCTCAGTGTCACCGTTGAGCCCATTCTGGGTGGTAGCAGAGCCATCAGCTATGGGATTACAGCCTGTTGGACCACAGACAGAGAGAAAATGTATGTACCCTATCCAAAATAAATGTTTAGTTGCAAAACATGCTGCTCAACGCTGCTCAAGTTGACTATGTTTTTTTTTGCTAAATTTGGATTTTTACAATTATGTTACAATATTTTCTATATCTTGAAAATTATATACTTAGCCAGCCGAGGAAAATAATACTAAGCAGAAAACAATTTCTGTATATTGTTCCTCATATACAAGATCAGAATACCATACATACTGCTAAAAAAAAACCACAGCATTTCTCCAGGTTTTATACCTATACTTATCCAATCAGAAAAAAAGTGTAATAAAAAGTGGACAATTATTCATAATATATAATAAGTACCTTTAAAAATGTCCTTTCGGAAGTAAAACTTGCCCTCAAGCACAGCATTTCGTTTCTGAGCAACCTTCATGTTTTCATCAACCTAATGTAACAAGAAAGATTTCTGCAGTATTGCAATGAGACTTCAGTCAGCATTGTAGCTCTGAACATGTTCATGGTAATTTCTCATTTTTCCCCATCCATCCATACATCTTAACTACCACTATACAACAGAAATATCACCACTTTCTAGACAGATCTCGTCAGACTGTCACCAATATAAGATCTCAGAAGCTTAGCAGGACAGGCTCAGTACAAGGATGAGACAACTAAGTGGAAAACCTTGTGGCTGCTTTAAATAGTATTGGTTGACCAGTAGGTGGCGTTTTCCCTCTTGCAATCGTGTCTCAGCTATCTGTGATGGTTGCGCTGAGGGTGTGTGGGTTGATGGACTATTCAGAGACAGAAGTGCAGACTTTCACACGAGATAGCGAGGGTAAAATCAGCTGTGGTCTTGTTCAACCATTCTCCTATTTAAAAAGGTCCAGCGCGCAGGTCTTTATGTTGAACTGGCTAGTCATGAGGTTCGACCGGTGCAAGAATGACTCTTAGAGCAGGGGAAAGTAAAACAATGTCCTGCAGGCTGTAAGGGAGAAGTGGACTAGTGCTCTTGTAGTCCTGTAGATTTAAAAAGGAGAAGCAGGACTTGCTTTAATGATAGAAGGGAGCAGCACAATGCTGCTCTCCGATCATTTAAATATGATCATGACGGAGGAGTCCGGTAAGGAAAAAGCAGGTTACGGGCCACGTCAGGGTGAGGAGGCTTTTACACGAGAGCTTGTCCGACCTCAACCCCAGTGTCTTAACTCCCCTCAGATGTTCTAAAAGGATACAGCACATAGGGAGCAGTTACTCTGTGAAAGGGGGTACTGATGTGTAGATCCTTCAAGCCGCCCTACCGGGTTAGAGGAATCTGCCACAGGCCAGCACTTCTACAACCAAAGCCCCAGCATATTGCCCAGCGACACAGGACTGTAGAAGGTGCCATCCTTCAGGTGAGTCATTAAACCGAGTTTGTGACATCTCGATCATTCAGATCCCTTGGCACTGTTTGTGAACTAATCCAGGTGTCTGGGATACATTCCACAACATTGACTGCACTACAATGGCCCCCCTGTATATAACACATTGGAAACCACTTGAACTAAAAGGTCAACATAAAATACAATTAATCGGCATTTCACTGCTGATTAATGAATGTCGTTACCTACCTTTGACAGTGGAATGAGAAAGTCTAGCTTGTATGACAGAATCACGCGGGTGAGTAATACCACAAAAACAACGTATGCAGAGTTTTCAAAATCTGTCAGCTGGACCTGGAGAGGAGAAAAATGAGATGCATTATGAAGTCCAATACGTTTTTTGCTCACCTGGTTTTGAGCTCATGTGCAGAGTGTAGCGACTCAAAATGTGGGACAATGCAAAAGAAATAACTATACTTTCCATTTTTCTCAATACGTCTGTAGTGAATAGCAGTTACTTACCTCCATTGGGCGAAACTCGACTCTCCATCCAATGTCCGAATTGGGTGGAGGTGGTTTAAACCTCATTGTCTGCCAGTTGGTTGACTGAATGTTCTGTAAGGAAAAAATCGAATATCAGCAGTTTGCTGCTTTCCTGCTTGCACGTCTCAAGATGAGTGTGTTCACGTGCTTAGAAGAAGAATCCGAGCGAGAAGGAGAAGGAACTCCGGCAGACCTAACACTGGGCACCTCACTGCATACCCACACTCCAGGGTATACTGTACCTCAAAATGGTCAGACTCATTTTTATCATCTATGTGAATTTTCTCCTCAAAAAGAGCCAGAGGGTCCCGGATGAAGAGATGGGCTATATGCTGTGCCAGGAGCTTGTCGATCCCTGAAATACAAAGCGGATAAAAAAAAACACTCAAAGAGATTATTTACATTATAATGAGGGTGGAGGTACTGTATGCATTCATGAACACAACTCATTTTTGAGAAGACCTCCCATTTCACATAGTTACCTGCTTCCAAAAGCTGTTTTTCAATCTGCTCATCCTTGGTTAATTCTATGTCATTGTATTTCTCACCACAGGGGGAGAGGTAGCTGTCAATGGAATCATATCTTGATTTATGGATCCGAAATTTATTAGTTTTCAGGGGCTGCGAAAATGGAATAAGACATCTTTATATATAATGACACACTTCTAAAAAACTCATGTATGACTGCACAGCATAACCAGAAACAGAAAAAAATACTGAGCATTAACATCTTGGGTTTGATCTTTGCACGCTATTTTCATAAAATATCTGATCAGCTAATTAACCTGGGATGTGTTACTGGCTCTGTTTATGCGTTTTACAGGACAAGTAACTATTCAATATTGCTTCTTAAAAGTCAAGCTTTCCTAACAGTGAAAATGCGGAGCTCCTTTTGTGGAACACTGACACTGTACGGCCTTCCTAGCTCATGATTCAAAATGTCATACGAAGGGCAAGTTTTGTGAACCAATTATTAGCTGTCAGAATGACAAGCAATGTAAGGATAAATTACTGTATTGATAATTACCATGCAACTTGACTGAAAAACAAAGGGAAAGGAAAAATGCAGACTGTGCAAATTGCACATTTATGTCAATGAATATGGGAATTTTCTGAAGGAGAGGTCTGCCACCGATTCATGTGTGGTTAAGCACGCAGAAGAGCGCCTGGAATTCTCTTCCTTACCTCCAGTCCCCTTTCCTCTCGGGTTCGGTCATCTGCTGAAGCCGAAACAACTCCCCAGCGACAGTCAATGTCGGACACGTAGCCTCTATAAAACGGAGAAGCTGCGCTAAGAGCCATCTATAAACATAAAAACGAACAAAGCATTTATCACAACGCTTCTAAGAGCACATTCACATTTTATTCCAAGCAGGGTTTATAATAGACTCACACTGGTAGGACAATATCCTTTCTCAAAGATGATGGAGTTAGAAAAGATAAATGTTTTAAAAAAAAATGTTTCCATAAAAAAAGACTACTAGGCCCGTAATCTCTTTAAATTATGTACAAAAAATAAGGTAAAAACATGCATTTCTTAAAAACACACAATCTATTTTTTTAATCAATGAACTGCAATGAATTGCTATAAGCTGAGTGTATGTTTTTATGCAACTGCATTTCTTTCTTTACAGTAGAGAGAAAACACACAGCAATCTTCACCACAGCTTTATAACATGGAGCTAAAAAAGGGCACTTACAACAATTGGGCAAATTGTGGCCAGTTGATCATATAAATATCTTGCTTCGTAGATGCTGCAAGCTTGGAATGTTACCTGCCAAAACAGTAAAGCTTTTTAAAGCTGCTCTGCAATGTGACAGCATAGGTACAATTATGATTGAAAATTACAATAAAACAAAAACAACAAAACAGTAAGAGATAACATGCACTCTAGGCTTCGTTTACACACTCATTTTTAAAAGTAATTCAAAGCTAAAACACCTTAAGCTAAATACTTACCTGCAGGCAAATAGTTATATATTCCAACCACAATGGCTCATCATTTCTCCTTATCCTGGTTTTCATGGCGTTAAATGAACAAGACTCCCCCCTACCCTCAGAAAACATCGGTCCCAGTTTAGACATCTGGATGGACTGGAACTACTGGGGTAAGATCAGCTACAACAACAGCATCTGCACCAGGTTCTTGAACTCACCACCCAACAGTCACGAGTCCAGAGACTTAGTCTGAAGTGTCTGTTACACTGTGCTATAGTACACAGTCCCAACATACCTGGAGTATAATGAAATTACATTGTGATTTCTTCTTAATGTCCCTTTCTTCAGTAGTTATTTAACTACACCCACTCCCCGGGTTCCTCAAGTTACATATGAGTAAAATAATAAAATCACTCAGGTGCTTCCCTGACATGATTGCAATACAGATCACTCACAATCTTAAGTGAAAAGTGAGACAGAAGTCGCCCAACCCCAAACGGAGCCGTGGCCGAGACTGCAGCGTGCTAATCGCCCACGGATTAGCCACACAACTCGCTCTTTACGAATTTTCACCTCACCTACAAACCTTCACTATGGGACCCCGGCAGGTTTTCACGTGGAGTCGAGTTTGTGTAAGTTGAGTCCTATGTAACCCGGGGAGAGAATTAACACAAATAAATAGCAGTATCGTGTAGACCTCCGCCTTCGGAACACAGCCAAGCCATTCATTTCTGAAAACCACTCAAACTGAATGGCCGCACGGCGGTAAAGGGAATTTCATGAAGAGGACTTGCTCAGCGTGAGAAAATTAATTTGTCGTGAAAACGACAGCATATTGCTGTGACAGTTTGTTCTGGGACCTCTTTAAAAAGAGGCTCAGTCCTCGGAGTGCAGCCCTCGCTGGCACTTGGCACTGGAGAAATGCTCTTACTTGAAGACAGCAGTTGCCCATTCCAAAGCCCATGGCGTCCATGTAGATATGGTCAGGCAGAGCTTCCCTTGCTGCCTCACCACTGCCATCAGGGAATTTCTCAACAAAAGGCACCGGGGTGTGTCTGTCTTTAAAAACTGTGGAGAGAGAGACAGGAAGAGCTCTTTGAGGAAAGCACAAAGATCCCGTTCCTCTGTCATGTACTCAGTGCTCTTCACAGCATGCAAATTTCACCCCCTTGCTTTTCTCCTTCCAGTACCAACTAGGATAGAAAAGGCCAATCGAAATCGGTCATGGGCTAGACCTCACTCTGGGAAAATGTTAACCGTTTCCAGTTCCATTACATTAAAGGACAGCCTGATTACAGTGCGGATCATTCCTCACAAAGCACTCTGCTCCCAGAAAAGAACAGTGAAAATGTTATTCTGTCCTGGTTCATTAGCAGAAATGGGTTAATATGCTCATTATTCCATAACGTTCACCAACAGCAAGCCTGTGCATGGATACTCTACTGCCTGCCACAGTGGAACAGGAAGTGTTCATCTCTTTTATACTCACTGGGTATGTTGATGACTATCTTCTCTCCTCGCCGGTGCCGGATGTTTCTCGTCAAAGTACTACTCAAAACAGAGCAAAATTAATCTTGCCATTCTCCACACACCGTCTGTGCTCCAAACTCAGATTCATGTACATCTTACGTTACACAATTTGTTACAACGGCGCTGTCAGGCTCAAGAATGTCTTCTCTCCAGTCAATAACGTATCTCTGCAATAATATTTACACTTAAGTGCCCTTGACATAACTTAGAAATGTACATTTGCACAAGCCTCTGGGTCTCCCAGTGTACTGTATCTTAGCATGACCTTGACTGGGGTGGGATCCCTGAATCCATGTTGTATTTTGTTAAACTGGCTCTCTGTTTTGTACTCATCTGAAAATGCCTCTCCGCAATACTGCACAGCATGTATCTGCAAATAAAAGACCAAAGACTACATGCAGCTACTGTGGTGGAATAAAACAGAATCCGTTCAAAATGCTGCCTTCACATCTCCTCATGTTCCCACTGGCCCAGACACTGGGGTGTTACGATTTGTGATACAGTATTGACTCTACTTGCCTAAACCTTGGGTGTCTGTTAATGGCCTCATCAGGGAAAAAAATGGACTTGGATGCTCCTTTATCAACAGGCTTGGGTTCATACTCTGGCAGAGTGAAGCCTGGGCAGCCCAGCCTGAAAGAAAAGAACAGCATGAAATTGAAAAGTGTCAATATTTGGACTGTTGCCTGACAAAGGAATGAGAAACAAAAAGCCCTGCTATTTTCTCCTCATCGATATTTTATCACCTTGGGCCGGCAGTACTAGATTTGACACCCTGGAACACCGTGTGACAGGGCACACTGACAAACTTGCAAGGCGTTCCCACACACATAAGCACAGATCAAGCTAGATTTCAATAACACATGTTAATACAGCAATAAGGCTAAGAATTAGCATCAGCCTTAAACCAGAAAGTCCTCAAGTGCTGCTGTCTGGCAGGTTTATAGTTGAGCTTTCTTCAAGAAACAGCCAAATGGCCACCCTTTCTTCAAGGATAAGATCCACGCATCAGTAAGCTACGAATTAAAAAAGGGCCCAGTGGGACAAACGGCCACCTCTTGTTTGTTAGCTCTCTGATGTTCTTATTTGATTAACTAATAAACAGCAGCCAGATCACCCTGCAGCTCCCCGCTGGCAGCCCACTGGAGCTCAGCAGGTGTGAGCCTGGCCAGTACCTGGATGGGAGACTCCTGGGAAAAAAGGTTGCTGCTGGAAGAGGTGTTAGTGGGGCCAGTAGGGGACGCTCACCCTGCGGCCTGTGGGGGTTCTTATGGGGACACTATACTGTAAAAAAAAAAGGCACCATCCTTCGGATGAGACATAAAACCAAGACACTGGTCATTAAAAATCCCAGGGCATTTCTTGAAAAGAGTAGGGGTGTAACCCCAGTGTCTTGGCCAAATTTCCCCCTGGCCTTTACCAATCATGGCCTCCTCATAATCCCCCTCTCTGAACTGGCTTCATCACTCTGCTCTCCTCCCCACTGAGAGCTGGTGTGTGAGCAGACTGGCACATCATCCAGGTGGGGCTGCACACTGGTGGGGGTGGAGGGGATCCCCATTACCTGCAAAGTGCTTTGAGTGGAGTGTCCAGAAAAGAGCTATATAAGTTTAAGCAATTATTCTTACAATTTACTAGGATTTAACCCTGTTGTGATCAGTGTGTTTTAATATTTTCATCAATGAGAATTAAAGATTGCTACTTGACACAATAGAAATATATATAACTGTTGAAATCCTAGCAGAGGCTTTTTTTGGTACAAATTTCATGCTAAATAAGGTATCCAAGCCTTCCACAGTAGAAAAGATAAGAAATGTTATCAAGCTGTTTAGTAGTTAGCAGCTACTGTAATTTGATCTCATCAAACTATTTCTTGTAGGAAGCCATGGTACAGGTTTCAATAATATTGCTGATTAGGTCGATCCATTTGCCCACAAACTTTACGTAAAGAAGTGTCTCCGGTTGACAGTTTTAAATGCTTTTTCACGTACAGTATATTCGGCTTGTTTCACTGTTTGGTCTAAAGATGTCTGCTGAGTTATCTTTGACAATGCCTTTGAGGATTCAGAATAGTTAAACACACATAATTAATGAAAGCGCTGCTTTCATCTCAACATGAAGCACTAATATCATACAACAAATGTCTGTCAACATTAAACCTGTTCTGTTGGAGAGGATATCCCGTAAGACCATATAAAAGTGTCGCTGAGTTTTGCATTGAACTCGAACAGATTTTGCATTCCACAGCTAGAAGAAAAACTTTGCAACACCTGCTACACCTCTACACAAGAGTGTAGAGAGAGCATTTTCAGTTTTTTCAAAGACATTTGATGGTAAGGTTATGACTCATCTGCAAAGCTACCAAAGAAAGATTTGGTCTAGCTCTAGCCGTTTTAAATGTTTTTAAAGAAAAACACTAAGTATATGTTAATGTTTTGGGAAGTTCGGTCTGTCAGATACATTATTTTCTAGTGACTTAAGGCAGGCTGACAATGTGTATAACGTAGTACTCTTCACATTAGATTCAGATCCAGGCTGAGTGCTTAATGTACCTGATTTTACTAACAAATATCAACATTTAAATAGTACAGAAGCCAAAGACAACAAAACATCTGTTTACTTTATACCAGTAGTGCAGCAAATGTGTTTTATGGTAGTAAAACTATTTGCATTCATCTGCTGTGCTGGGGTTGGTTTAATACAAAGGATTGTGTCCAAGAATATGGACACTTTGATGGCACAAAAATCTGCTTCCATTTGTTGGCTTCGACTTGGGGTCAAAAGCATTTTCTAGTCTCCAGGACTATTAATTTCATTCTTAGGTTACAAACGACATTTCTAGCTAGTTAAATATTTGCTTCTTTCAGACCGTTGCGTAGTATGCTAAAAACAGATAGTTATTACTGAGACTGCAAAATCCTAAGAAAGTGAAAGCATGATAAGAGTAACATCTATGCGCCACAAGATTACCACCTTGGGAATGAGGTGATGGTGCAGAGGGTCTCATTCTCTTTCAGTACTGAAGAGGCCTCCTTCCTGCGCTTGCCCATGTTATCTTCCACGGTGTTGAACTCTGACATTGTGCCCCCGTAGGGCTGTCCTGGGGTGCCTTCAATCATGTAGCTGCCATACTCTGGTCTCCAGAGAGTTGGGTGGCTGTAAGGAAAAGCAGGTACACGTCTGTGAGCAAACGATATACCGCATCAGCACTTTTTTTAGTACAGAATATTCACTGCACAGTTTTGGATACTGGGATATGCTAATGTTCCTTTTTAACTATAGCAAGCAATGTGTTTCTGAAATGATTTATTACTGCTTTACTTCCGAAACTTCGTTTGGGAAGTAAAGTGCATATATAAACATTACTCATTGTGTCTTGCAAATATACATTTATTAGATTAGAAATAAAAAAAATATTTTAGTAATGCACTTTCTGGTAACATATCCAGCTTTGTATCAATTTCATCACTACAAAAAGCTCAACACAACAGAGAGCAACCTCTTATGTCTAAATATTTTTAAAAGTTCTTACAAAAGGACAATCAATACTACTCAAATACTTAACTAGTTTATTGTGAGTACACACATTAAGAAATTATAATTATATATACAAATGCAAATTTATGGCCCAATGTAAAAACATAACAGTCAAAAACAGGGTCAGGATTTGGAGCGCTTGACCTACAAAGTCTGTTCAGAAGCTAGAAATGACTTGGAATTAGGCACAGTCATTGGTCTGTTCCCACTGGATTAATCACTGGCCTATCTCTAACTGCAAGTAGAAATCTGTGAAATGTTTAAGGTAAACTCCAGTCCAGGCCACAAATGAGCTTCCTCATACTGAGCATTCTTACACTCTTACCCAGATACTGTACGTATCCATGCCCTCACACAGAGATACATGTCAATGCATCTCATCAGTGGCCAAGTGAAAAAGTTCACAATCTCTGTGTTCATTAGCTAAGTCCAGCCTGACTCTGCGATGTACTTTCTCTCTCATCACTCTACCCCCGTCCCCCGAGGCATCACGCTCCAGCCACCTGCTGGAACAATAGCCTGAGTACTTCTGGTCAATCGAGATTTCACCTAACCGGTCCCACTACTTCCAGGAAAGTAGCAGCTGTAACAGGCTTTCTGTGAATCATGTTCAACACATTTTACAAACTTAACAAACCAGAAGCCCTAGACCTACAGTATAACCTGATTATGGGTTGCATGTCGTGTACTTGGTTGCTTGGTACACTTTGTTCTATTTTCTTCTTCCTGTTTATAAAGTATGATGTCCACAGGTTCTGATCACAATATACAAACAAATTCCGGGAGCTCAAATGCAACACTTCTAAACATTGATACCACAATTATCTTGATGAGTGGAAGACATTCTGCTTCTGAAAACAAAGTGTACAATAATGGGACTGTTAGCCTAGGTTAGGCTTCAGGGACTGTGTAACCATGTCATTGTTACACCGTGGAGACAACTGAGAGCTGTTTATTGAAACTCTGTAAACACCTAAGCTAGTGTGCAAGAATATGCCAGACACTCTTTCTGTGTGCTGTCCAGGAGCAAATGCTTAAAATTATCTCGTTTATAACAAAAGCAAACCTAATTAAGAAGATCCAAAACTGGAGCACATAATACATTTTATAATATGCAAAACAAATATGAAGAAATATGAAGACAGAAAATGCTTCTTCAGAAATTATGTGGTTCACAAGGTGGTTTTGGCCGACTTACTTGGGGTTGGTCTTCTCCCCCTTGTCTTGCAGGGTCTGCAGGACCTCCTCTCCTTTGAGCACCAGCCGGACCTTCTTGTGCTCATGGTCCATGGCGACCAGCATGTACTCCACCTGTTCGGGCCAGAGGCACAGTCAGGGCCCGGACAGCCACCGTCTCACATTGAAAAATGTGTTTATTAGGGGTGGTAATGTTCCTAGAAAACTGACCAATTAACCTGAAAAATTCAAATAGAAGGCATCAAAGCATAACTCCAAAAAAAAGTACATATATGCTGCGAAACTTCAAATTGCCTTTTTTTGCCCTCATAGCTGTTCATCATGACCAGCCTAAAAGTCACGTGCCCCTTTTTAGAATAAAAACAGAGCATCACATCCTTTCCAATTCATCAAACTCTTTTTACTTTGTTTCTGTCACCATGTAATCCGCTGTCGGAATGCAGGATTAATCTAAAACAACAAAGGGCTGGAATCTTCAAAATCCAAGCACTGCACCCAGGCCTGAGGTGTTAACAGATAACCGAGGAGCATTGCTAGGAAAGAGTAATGACTATATCATTCAAAACAACACTACAAAGCATGTTCTTGGGATTACAGGATTTCTACAATACCCTGTGTGGTAGCACTCTCTAGTTACAGCACAAGAACTCAATGCATTGACTCCAGTTGTTTTTAATAAACATCATTCATAAGCATTGCGTGAGCAGTAATAACGTTACAGAGTAATACCAGGTGTGTTATTTAAACACTTTTTAGCAATAAGGACATGTATAATTCCAATGTACCTGTACCTATTGCAATAAACTACTAGTTGAAAACTGAACTTGTAGAGTTGTCACAACTGTCCTATTCCTTAAGAAATGTAATGACTTCTTCCTTTTTCTATTTATTCCTCTTTGACAGTCTACAGTATGCAGTATGTACAATGTTCAAGCCTTCTGATCCTGTTTATCTCAACACATTTGATTTGAGTTTTCTTTATAATTTTTAGTGTACTCTTCCTGCAGGAGTTGTCCTTATTCATACACAATGTGAACTGTGTATTGTGTAAGCCAGACTGGATAATGGCTTCTGTTAACCATGCAATGTATTACTAGTTTATGAAACTCGGCCTGAACAAAAGTAGAGGAAGCCATTAGCAGAGTTAAGGTTAACCTTTGTCATGAATGACAGCTCCAGCATGTTCTGGCATTGATATTACACCCCTGTGCACAGCCTGTTGCATTAGTAAACCATTCAGCCATTTTTCAGGTACGGACACCTTTAACTACCAGCTACAAATGACAAATTAGCATAATGTGCAGGACCTTCGGGGCTCAATGAAATCACATCTACATTTGTTTTACAAAGCAGAAAAGAAAACTCACTGAACTACACAAAACTGTCCCCACTGACTGGTTATTCAGTTTAATAAATTCTGCTCAGAAATGAAGGGTTTTCAGAACACACAGGTAAAAAAGCCCAACAGGTACCTGTACTATCAAAGCACACTATCCAGAGATCCTCAAATCAACGCTTCAATTAAATGACAAATCGTCCTACACCCAGAAGATACACAAGGCTGGACCTGGTCAATACTGGGACGGGAACCCTCTAGGAAAAACCAGGCTGTTACTGTCATTGGAGGTGTCATACAATACAATGTACTGTTTTGGAGGTGCTGTGCTTCAGGTGAGAGGTGAAACTGAGGTCCTGACTACGTGGCCAATAGAGATGCCAAGGAAAGAATAAAGCCATGAGCAAGATTAAAAAGTCCCAAATAAAGGGAGGTCTTGCTATGTCATATTTACAGTCTTGCTATAATGCAACCTACTCTAAGCTTGGGATGAATGATGTCTCCTCTGCAAAATGTTTAAAAAAATGAAACATGAAGGAAAGTTCACGTCAAAACATTACTCTTTGTACCTACTGTAGCATACTCAGAGTAGTAAGAAAATAAGTAATTTCTGGGGCTGTTCCTGCACTTATCAGACAGTAAAGGGTAAGAAATTTGGGGAAATAACAAACATAAGAAATGAGGACTGAAGAGAAATAGCCAAGGAATCGGACTTCAACCTAATAAACCAGGTGGACTTTCTCAGAAATGATGGGTAACGAGAATATCAAGTTAAAGAGCACATAGTGTGTCCTTCACAAGTGCTCAAAAATCACAGTCTTTCTCATTCACACCTACAGTACGTATATACAGTGCTTCAAGGTTAGAACTTTTCGTAAAGACAGTCTGAGCCAGAAAATCACAGTATAAAACATGAAATTAAAATACTTTAATTTACTATGGATCCAGTAGTAGAATCCCTAATGGGGCTGCACGGTGGTGCAGTGGTTAGCACTGTGTTAGCAATGCTGCTTCACAGCTCTGGGGCACTGGGTTTAACTGTGGACCTTGGGGTGCTGTCTATGTGGAGTTTGTATGTAACCTGGCCCTGGAGGGTGTGTGTCCGTGTGTGTCCTGCAGTGGACTGGTGTCCTGACCAGGGTGTGTGTGTGTGTCTGTGTGTGCCTTGCAATGGACTGGTGTCCTGACCAGGGTGTGTGTGTGTCTGTGTGTGTCCTGCAGTGGACTGGTGTCCTGACCAGGGTGTGTGTGTGTCTGTGTGTGTCCTGCAGTGGACTGGTGTCCTGACCAGGGTGTGTGTGTGTGTCTGTGTGTGTCCTGCAGTGGACTGGTGTCCTGACCAGGGTGTGTGTGTGTCCATGTGTGTCCTGCAGTGGACTGGTGTCCTGACCAGGGTGTGTGTGTGTGTCTGTGTGTGTCCTGCAGTGGACTGGTGTCCTGACCAGGGTGTGTGTGTCTGTGTGTGTCCTGCAGTGGACTGGTGTCCTGACCAGGGTGTGTGTGTCTGTGTGTGCCCTGCAGTGGACTGGTGTCCTGACCAGGGTGTGTGTGTCTGTGTGTGTCCTGCAGTGGACTGGTGTCCTGACCAGGGTGTGTGTGTCCGTGTGTGCCCTGCAGTGGACTGGTGTCCTGACCAGGGTGTGTGTGTGTCTGTGTGTGTCCTGCAGTGGACTGGTGTCCTGACCAGGGTGTACCCTGCCTTGCGCCCATTGCTTTGCAGGGAAAGGCTCTGACTCCAACCTGACCCTGAATAAGATGAAGCAGTTAGAAAATGGATGGATGTTGTGTAAGTATGTATATTACACGTTTAAAATAAAGGCACAGATAAAATAGGTCTGTGGGTTTTACTTCAACACAAAATGACTAGCGTTTCGACTGTTCACAAAATTGAATCATTGTAAGCTGATCATTGCTTTTTTCCCCGAGAGTTTTAATGATTTACTTACATTAGTGCACATGTCTAAAGCGTGTTTTATCAAGAAAATCTTTTGGAAGAGACCACATGTTTGTTGCACTGCAGTGGGACCTGCTAATTATCACAAAAAAACTGTTTTCTGCTGGTGCTCACAGGCGAATACCGGCGGTCAAGTGTTGATACGAGACGTTCCCCTTTACTAATTTATAAGACAGATACCGGAAAAAATATTTTTTCCGCTACATGTTACAGTACCTTTCATCAAAACCCATGCAATGAACTCCAAGAGAGTACTTCAAAGATGTGTGTCCTATGGGCTGCCTGTACACAGCGACTACAGTCCAGACCTCCAATTAAGTTCAAACTCTTAGGACACATGGCAACGCAAACACATCCAGATGCAACCCTGCTTCGTGTAAATCTACAGTATGTTCGACAGTGGAACACGTACTTTTTTATGCAGGTGAAAAAAAGAAAAGAAATCTGAATGGGTTCGCTCACTGACGTTAATGGCCAATCAAATCCCAGCAGACTACAAAATATTTCAATGTTTACATACTGTAAATTAAAAAAAATCAGTGAAGCGTTGGAAGAACCACATGCATTTCAGAAGTGTAACTGTACAGTATGAAGCAGGCGGCGACTGTAGAAAATAATGAAGGCTAGTACCAACCGCTCATTTGAGAAAACGGCCTTCCTACAACACACTCTGTGCACATGGGTTATGTTGTGCCGTACTGTACACACGGATGTAACGGATCTTCTAAGAAGCAATTCTATTGCAATGCACTAGATGTGTACATTTACGGCATGGTGTCGCTGCCTCATACCCTGTAGACGAAACATCCCCAATACAATGCCTGCACCTGCGGACTCCTAATACAGAGCACGAAATACAGTATATTCCAACTTTCAAGCTCAAGGGCCTGCGTCTATACATCACTCTGCTCGTCCCGGCACTGCAACATCGCACCGCAATCTGGTGGTAAATAAAGGGTAAGAGGTTTGGGCATGATTCTTATTTAAAAAAAAAAAACACATCAAAAGGATACAAGAAGAACATCATACACCCGATCGCGATCGTTTCATTTACACTCAACAGAACAAATGTTCAACAAGAGTCTTACAGTACCTCGTCTCCCCATTTGAGCACGTCTTTCTGTCGGTCTTTCACCTGGTTGTAGATGTTCAGAAACTGGATGATACCGTGTTTCCGAACATGATCTGCGTGTTTTCTGGTCTCTTCCCAGGTCAATGGCGATCCTAGTGACAGCAAGCCCATATCAACCTGAAACAGTGACAGCTAACTGCCCCGGTGCTTTTTTTAATCACCTATCTGTAGAGACGGCAAGTTTGCAGCGTCCTCCAGATCCTGGATTTGTAGTTTCGGATCTCTACAGATTTCGATCCTCTGCGCTGGAAAGCGATTTCCAGACGTGACCGGTTTATAGAGGGTAGTCAAAGCCACAGAGCACGAGGCCTTCCCACGTAAATATTAAAAACTGTGTTTCTTAACGAACAGTTACATAAATTTTCAAGATTATCAGCCCCCCCCAACCGCCGCGATTCCCGCAATGTGCTGCTGAGGTCGGAGACACAGGAAAGAGAGAGAAAGCGATCAGTCAGCTGGAGGTTGGGATGCCAGTCCCCAGATTCATCGGTGAGTGAGAGAGATTTAAATAGTCGGCTTCCAGTCTATAAAACACCCCTCTCTCCTCTCTCGGCGTCTCTCCTACTAACTGTATTGAATTAGTGAAACCGAAAACCCTTTTTCTTTCAAGCACTTTGCAATGAGTGGACACACGTGATCGTGTCAGGAGGAGGAGGAAGTGGACGTCATGGCGTGACTCAGCACTTTTCACAAAAGCTTCAACGAAGCTGCTCAGCGACCCGGGTTCATGTGGATCAAAGGCATTTTCGATTCTTAGTTATATTGTAACCTCGAATTTCCTTCGAAATAAATGTAACGAATGACACGGCATGGAAAAAAAAGAAACACTAACATGTATATCTCTTCATTTTAAAGTGTCTAAGGCGATGCAGATAGGCGTTTCTTCCCAAAAGCAGCGTGTTATACTGTCTTATCCCAGTAGCTAACGGGAGTATGTGAGGCTGCTTTCGACAAACGTAGGATTTTTTTTTTACAGTTTCTCAATTTTTCAAGGGAAAAGGGGTTTGTTACAAAATGAACAATCATACGGAGCGAGCACTCGGCGAAATGTAAAAGCGAAGAGACTTGCTTGTCAGTTGGCTGGCTTCAAATCTCTTCCCCGATGCGTGTACCGTTTAAAGGGGGTTATTCTAAGTTTATAAGTAAAAAGGTTTACATTACCTTGAATTAGCATGTGTGGGACTTCGGCACACAGCGGCACCCATGTCAGAGAAATATTCCAATTTATTCCTCACCCCTTACACTTAATCTTTACCGTTTTGGCTGCATCCAACAGTCGACGGCCCGACTACTTGTGCTGTTATGACTAACTGACTAAACAGGATTAAACCTAACCCTGTGCAACACCAACACCTAACATAACATCACTTTATTAGCCCTATACAATTTCTTGCATTAGCAATTCATTTTCATGTACCCCAGCTTGCTCTCCATGAGACACGCAGACAGGGAGAGAAGCTTGGGGTCAGAGTGCAGGGTCAGCCATCGATTAGCACTCCTGGAGCAGTCGGGGTTAAGGGCTTTGCTCAGGGGCCCAACAGAGTAGGATTCCTCTGCCGGCTGCGGGATTTGAACCAGTAACCTTCCAACCACAGCTCCGCCCCACCTACTCCAACCACAAAATAAGTCATCTCAGGGAGAGAGAAAACAAATTTCCCTCAGGCCTTCTGTAGTGTAAGTACTGTACATTTATTGAATCGACTCTAGGAAAAAGGCAGCCTGTTGATTTTTATGTTTAAAGTTCTCTTTGCACTGTATAAATCATTGTATCTTTGTACACTAAACCTTAGAGCATATGTTTCTGCAGTTTCCCCATCCAAGTCCATAGAATAAGCTGAAAATATTGAACAGGCTAGCCCTCACAAAAGGGTTTGACTATTTCAACCCAGAAAACACACACAGAAAGTTCAAGGGATTTAGAGATCTTTTCAAAATCATTTCACGAGTGGAGTCGTTCCACCTGGTTGTTGGAAGGTGCTCATATAATTTTCTTTTTCTCCCTTTTACAGAAATAACAAAAGCAGTTGCCCAACCATTTTACATTTTTTCTTGAAAAATTGGCCTGGAGGTCTGTTATTTCAGAAATGGTAGACATTTTCTTTTTTAAACGTTGACTTTGAACTGTGACCTGGCTTCTAGGGTATATTTTTCTATTTGTTTTCTATCAGTCTGTAATTTCTCAAATTAAATCTAAAACCACTAAGTAAAATCTTGGTAGTTTCTAGTTTTTTACTGTCAGAAATAGGAAATCATGTTTCTTGATTAACTCAGTTGTTACAGATTTGAAAAAAAACACCATTTTGGTTAGGATTGATTCTAAAACCTCACCAGAGTAGGCTTAAGCAATACCTGAATTCATGACAAACGTAAATCTTGTAAATTACCCAACTATAGTTTTGGGGAATATGACATTGATTTGGAAATAATTTTTTATGTAACGGCATTTATTTGGAAAAGGCCTTGCTTAAATTAGTCATTGGACTTCTTTGAACAAGCAAAAACAATTATGGGTGCAAACAGATCATTTAATAAATTAAGATTTTCTGTATGATTTTGACAAAGTTTATCCTAAAAATCAAGTCTTAAATTGAGGTAAGCATTGAAAATGAGTACTTCCATGAGTTAAAAACTGTTTAATGTATAGACAATGTGATGGGAGAGATTAGGGGTCAATACTCAGATTGGGTTGATGAAACTAGCAGAGCACCACAGAAATCTATTTTTGGACCATATCTTGTCCTAATTTTTTTCAATGATCTAGCCTCAGGCATCGTCAGTAAACTTTGGAACGTTCTGTTACAATTTAGTTAACCCCCTCATATTGCATATAACCTCTCAAACCCTCCAATCTGGCTTCAGACAACTGCACAGCACAGACTCTGCCCTGGTTAAAGTCACTAACGTCTTATGGCTTCTGATTCTGGTTCTCTTTCTATGATTATTCTTCTGTACCTCAGTGCTGTTTTTGACACTGTTAACCATGATATCTTCTCGAGACTGTGTTTGGAGTTTCTGATACTGATCTTAAAGGGTTCAAGTTTTACCTTCCTGATCGCTAGCACTTTGTCTGTCTCTCTTGGTGGTTTTAGTTCTGAAATTGGAGTCGTTGGGTCTGTAGTTCCTTGGGGCTCGATATTGGGCCCCTGCAATTCAGGATTTGCATGTTCCTGCTTGATGAGTTATTAAGATCACATGGTCTAAATTATCATTTCTAAATTGATGATACTCAAATCTACATCCAAACTAAACCTGACACCGAAGTCTCTGCTCTCTTTAATTGCATCTCTTACATAAAAACACGGATGACTCAAACTTTCCTTCATTTAAACTGCAACAAGACTGAAGTCATATCTAAATTGAAGAACATGGGGGTTATTGATATTTGATCCAGGCTTGCCTTTTGACCCACATATGCAACATAGTGTAAATGCATCATTCTTCTATCTCAGAAATGACACCTCACCTTGTCCTGTGTTGTCACTAACTGCTGCTCGAACAAACTACAATATGTCAAGAACTTGGCAGTCTGAATCCTGACCAGGTCCTCTGCAAGTGATTGCATTACTCCTATCCTGGAGTCATTACACTGGCTTCCTATCAGGTTTTGTGTTGATTTCAAAATCCTCATACTACCTATACGCCTCTGCATGGCTTGGCACCTCAGTACCTGTCCGAGTTACAAA
Organism: Lepisosteus oculatus; assembly: GCF_040954835.1. Classification (NCBI taxonomy): domain Eukaryota; kingdom Metazoa; phylum Chordata; class Actinopteri; order Semionotiformes; family Lepisosteidae; genus Lepisosteus; species Lepisosteus oculatus. The sequence goes on from NC_090712.1 coordinate 19,396,565, forward strand.
CATCCTACTCCCCATCTCACAACTTCTGCTTGTCTAATTCTGGTCTCCTGTCTGTCCCCCAAGCCTGTCTTCATTCAGTGGGCATTAGGGCCTTCTCTTCCTATGTCTCCAAATTCTGTCATTTTATCCCTATATCAGTCACCTCCCCAGAGCTGTTTCAAATCCAGACTCGAAGCCTTCTTCTTAGAAGGGCCTTTATTTAACTGTCTCAGTGTCTGTCCCTTTGCTTTCCAATTGTATTCCAAACCCTTATGTAACTGTTTACTTCTACTGTCTCCTCTCACTGTGGATTTATTAATTCTCTCTCTGTAAAGTGCTTTGAGAAGCCACTTCTAAATGCACTATATAAAATAAAATATATTATTATTAGTAGTAGACTTGCTAAGTTTATGGATTACACCAAAATAGAAGAATTGGCAAAGATTGGACTTTCTCCAGCTAAATTCAGAATTACTTGAACAAATATAAGCATTGCTGCCTGTCAGCGCTAGGGCCCTGGGTTCAGTTCTCGATCTGTGATACTGTCTGTGTGGAGTTTGCATGTCCTCCCTGTGTTCTCATGCTTTTCCTCTGTGTGCTCCGGTTTCCTCCCACACTCCAAATATGTACAGGTGTGTGTCTGTCTGTCTGTCTGTCTGTCTGTCTGTCTGTCTGTCTGTCTGTCTTGCGCTGGACTGGCGTCTTGTTCAGGGTGTATCCTGCCTTGTGCAAGCCACAACCCTGAACCGGATGAAGCAGTTAAACAATGGGTGGATGGAACACGGAAATGTTTACTTTAATTTTTTAATGGTTAATCTTGATAAATCTGAGTATTTGAAATACCAAAATAACCCTTTTTGCATTGTGAATCTATACAGAAAAATAAAATATGTGATTGACATGAGACATGTGACAATGAGTCAATTAAATTGAGTTTATTTATAAATGTGAAGTTAGTTCCTACAAAACTTAAAATTGCCTGCTCGTGTATTGTCTGCCTTGAGATGATGTAATGTTGTCTAAAGATTCTGATCAATGTGAATTAAAGCTTGCTTTGTTCTGAACCACCCTAGTTTGGTTGACAAGCTTGATTTCTTCCCCACTTCTATTGTAACTAGGGATTGTGTCTACGGTGTCTAAGGTTTGTGCACTATGGCTTGCATTGCATAACACTTTCGTCCTTGGAATGTAAAAATGCCCCTCCTTGCTAGCACATTCTGACTCAGCAAAAAATAAATGTACAGTAGTAATAGGAATAACAGAGAATAAAGTACAAGAACTAATGAAAACTGTCTCAAAATGGATCACCTCAGTTTTCTAAACTAAATCGCTTGCTGTTGTTGTTACATATAAAGTATTTTAGTATTTGACAAGTTGTAAATTATATAGAAATTTAAATTCCTATTTTCTTTCACTTCTGTTTTAGCATGAACGATTCCTGACAGAAAATAAATTCAGTCTAATTGACTCATATACAAACAGAGGATGGCAGTGCAGTGCAACAGTTATTAAAAAGTACAATTTCTGTGTTGATTCTTGCTTCATGGAATATATATTATTCAGTCACAATGATAATACTGGTGGCAGAAAAATGCATTTTTGATTTTTAGATACATCAGCTTGATTACCATAAAGTGAAATTGTATCATAAATTAATTGCTGTGCTGTAATGTGTTTCAGAAACAGCACTATCATGAAAAAGTGAACCTGGAACGACTCCTGAATGGTTCAAAGGCTGTTTGTGCACATTCTTGCAGCTAGGCGGACTGTAACTCCGAATGTCTTGGAATGCCCGCTGTGGCTCAGCCAGAAACTGTTTTATACGTGGATTAGAGTTTGAGGAGAACCCACTGGTTTTTGCATACAAGTGTTTTTGAGAAGCTAAGATTCTCAGCCTGCTGGTTCAGTACAGTATATACATGTGAAATGAACAAAGTGAAGTGAAATTGTGGTTTATTTTGCAATATGATTTTGGTACTAAAATTCCTTTTCCTAGATTATAGCGGTCTTTAGATTATGTCTTCACATTTCAATGTTGTTGTATTATTGGATTGTTCTTCATTTGAACCTGATGGGAACTCCTCTTAGAGATGGGTTTGATTGTGGTGCTTCTGCAGTTCGACAAAGTCTGTGATGTGGCTGAGTTTATGCAATAATACAGTTTATATGTAGTCCTATTTCCTCTGCTATTAAATATGTGGCACATGAGCTAAAAAGGTTGACTGATACACTGAGTGGAGCTAAGGACTGATTAAGAAAGTAAGCAGGTCTTTCCTTGGTGATCACCCATGCACAACACAGCTACATTACTACTGCCAGTCTCATTGTGCTGGCCTGCTTTGGATGTTGGAATGATACCGGGATACAGTACATTGATCTTCCCTCAGCATGTGTTTAGGAATATCAGTGTGGCTGTAAAAGCGAAGGTACCTTGGCTAAGAGAGGAAGGACCCTGTGTTAAAACAATGAGGTGGGGAGGTGATATCTGCTCAGACCAAACAATCTCTTTTCTTACCTTTTGTTTTATCACTAGCGTTCAAACATTTTTACCAGTCGTTTGTTTTCCTTTACATGTTATTATTTACATTTTGGTTTAAAGCATTACAATGCTAGTGTACATCCATCGTACAGGTAAACTGGATTGTACTGTGGTGAGCCAGTATACTGTATCTATCCTCCTGTATAAACTGTGGTAAAAACAACTTAAAATGAACAAAATGTGCCTTATTGTCTTAAAGAAACGATTCCATAAAAAAACCTAAAACAATCTTTATATTTCACAGTGGGATAATTTGGTTAGCTGCATGCATTTTACACTATAGTTTAATAATCAAGCAAAATTTGACAAAGCTTGTTTTCATGGAGATTTTTAATGAAGATGCAATGCTCTTAACATGACTGCAATACAGGAGGTGAGATATACCAACTCAGTCAAATACCCAACATGGGAGCCAATCTTTTACATACACCCTCTGGAAACAAAGCGTTCCAGTTCTCTTTCACCTCACCCTGCATCAGTAAGATCTGCATCCGTTTCGCTTCGTTAATTTGAAAGAAAAGACACTTAACGACATGAGCTGCCGGAGAGCGCGTGAAATGGCGGGGGTAAGCCGTGTGCTCTTCCCTGCAGCAGCCCAGGCTGAAAACATGCTCCACGTGTTCTAACAAACACATTCACACCTCTCTCGGCTCCTTCACAGTCCCATTCGCCTCCCTGCAGTTCCAGTTTATCTTTCTTTCTCATCCTGGTTTACTCAGTCAGTATATTACAGTGTGCTACATAAGACTAGCAGCAATATCTACGTCAACTGTTTTATTACTGTAAACCTACTCCTGGTAGGTAAACTTCCAGAGAACTTGATCATTTTTAAAACATTTTAGTACCCAGGAAAGCCTTTCCCCTGGTTTAGATTAAGGATTCCAGTTTTTTAAAGTCTTAAACTGAATGACAGCTGTGTCATATGACAGACATGCTGCTGGGATATGGAGCTGCATGTGCATAGGACATTATTTCATTTTGAGCTTTCTAATTTCAGGGTGTTATTATATCCATCCTTCCATTTTCTAACCTCTACATCCAATTCAAGGTAGTGGGGGGAGCTGGAGCCTATCCCAGCAAGCAACAGGTGCAAGATGGGGTACGCCCTGGACAGGACGCCAGTCCGCCACAGGGCACTGTTAGTATGCAGCTTCCTTACTTTACAAAGCAGGGCTGAAACATCTAGTTCATGTATACAAATCCCCTGCATCCAGCACTGGCAGCGTCACTTGCCTGGTCTGGGAAACGGGGCTGTTTGCGTCTCTTTAGCACCTGAAGAGGAGGGCGGGTGCTGTGTGGCTGTGTGAGGTCACAGAAAGCACACACTGGTGTCAGCCCCAGTGAAGTGCCATTACACCAGACCGGGCAGCAGCTAGTTTTCTCCCTTTTCCAACCAAAATAACGTACTGTGAAAGTAGTTACAGCCACACCACTGCTGTGAGTTAAACTCTAGGGAAAGCAGTAAGGAAACAGGACAGATAAAAACTCAAATGTGTTATTGGCCCCAGTGGGAAAAAGAGCTTGCTTTCTATGTCCTTCCTACATGTTAAGTTTTTTTTTTTTGTGAAATATTGTCTATTCTTTGTTAGAATGTATTTTTCATCTTTATTACACACATAGTCTAATCACTACATTAATGTTACAAAGGCTAGGACGTACTGTACAAATGTTTCTAGGTACTTTCATGTTCCCTCTTTCCAAATATTTTTCTCTTTTTTTAGATATTTTTTCACAGCTTTACACATGATAAATGTATCTGAATCCTGAAAAGAAAAAAAAATCCACATTGCTTATGTAAGCTTATGATCTGTAGAAAAAAAACAATTGATAAGACAAACTTTTGTTTTTGTGTTTTATGTGAGATATTAAAGTGTGTACTTTTCTTCGTTAAATTTAACTTTAATTTAGTTGACTTTAAAAGTTCTATTTGGTTGACACATCTTTGAATAAATTTCACATTATTTTTATTTTTTTTAGCTTATGCAGAAGCTATTTTATTCACATAATGTACCAGATCTCAGATGTTTTACCACTGAAGGTATAAAATTACGTTTTAGAAAAGTAAATCTGTTGAAAATATGAGGAATACTGTGCAACGCAGAAGTTAAAGTGATCAATAAATTACTTTATTACATCTGAATTACTATATTTAATAAATTGTTTTATCATAGATGTAAACAATCCTGTTTCTTTGGCTATTTTAAAGTTATCACCTAAAGCAATCTCTTGTGTGGATAGGGGATATTCTTGTGTTGATCTGTGTATGGTGTACTGTAAATCCCTATGGTATGGTCATCTATATACTGACTGGAGCTGATGACACAGAGCTTGCCCTGGACTCTCGCGTTTTGCGACTGGGTACAGTAATAACACAGCATGAGATGCCAACTGTGGCCTCTGGCAGCTCGTCTTCATCAGTCCATTCGTTGAGATCAGGGTTATAAACCTGGATGCACTTCTTATATTTCTTTTCAATCTCATTCCAGCCCCCGAGCAGGTAGATCTTATTATCTAGCGTGGCGGCTCCGGCCGTGCTGACCCCCGTGTGTAACGGGGCCGAGTAGCTCCACTGCCCGCTGTGGGGGTTGTAGCATTCAACCGTCAAGACGTCGACTCTCTCCCCACGGCCCCCGAGCTGGCTGCCACCGAAGACGTACGCGCGGTCGCCAAGGGACACAGCGCAGTGCCAGCCCCTGGGAGTGCTCAGGCTCGCCTTATCCTGCCAACTATCGCTTGAGGGGTCATAGGCACACACCGCGCGGGAATAGGCATTGTTGATGTAGCCTCCAGTGACCAAAATCTTGCCATCTACGACTGTGCTGGCATGACAGCATCTTGGCACCTCCATGGCGGCCTTCATCTGCCACTGGTTGGATGACGGCACGTAGCATTCAGTTGAAGCCTGGCAGCCCTCCGAGCTGCGTCCTCCCACAGCAAAGAGGAGACCGTTGAAGACGCTGAGGCTGAAGTGGGTTCGCTTCTGGGTCATGTCAGCCAGATGGACCCAAGTGTTGAAACGAGGATCGTATCTGCAGAGCGTAGAGAAAATAATAAAAGATCACTTGAAGTCTGCTATGGTTTACCATCACCCTTGATTTCATTACATGGAGAGCATTGTAGGATAGCGGTGTCAACATGTAAAATCCAACAGTCCCCTAGTTAATTCAATCCAACAGGACTATGGATGGAGGCTGGCCCACAAGTCTAACTGAATTTAAAAGAAAAAAAAACAAAAGCTCACCTGCAAAAGTTACTGACAGCATGCTTGGCCTGGTTCCTGGCATCATTCTGGTCTTCACCGCCAGCTACGTAAAGGAATCCATCCAGGACGGCTACACTTTGATTGAAGCTCTTCGCCGGCATTTCCGTCAGCCTCCTCCAGATGTTGTCGGGATCCCTGTAGAGAATGTCTTTGCTGAGGGACTTTTCCGTCAAGGCTGGGCGTCCGCCCACGGTGACCAAGACCCGGAAGCCACCGCGCACCTTGGTCCTCCTGGACTGCAGCAGGTTCTGCTGGTACGGGAGCAGGTGATAATTCATGGCATCGACGAGCAGCTTGCGGCACTCGGTGTCCTGCATCATCCGCGGCACGGTCTGGACGTAGTTCACGAGGTCCTGGGCAGAGATGGTACCGAAACGGATGTTATTCAGAAGGTCAGCTGCGTACTTTGCCCGCTTTTGGTCGAAATCTAGCCACTTCATCGCGATTTGGAATGCCATGATTTCAGAGGGCAGCTGCAGGGCGTCGTCCATGAGGAAATCGCTGATCTGCTCATATGTGAGTTTCAGGAACTGTTCTGTTTCTGAAAACTCAATGAAATTGTCCCTTATGAATTTCTGTGCAGCCTCTTTGGTGCTTTTGAGTCCGTACGTGTCTGCGATGTTGGCCACGTACATGCAGTTCTCCACACTGACCTCCTGCATCAAGAAATCACAGCACATCTTAACAAGGCTCTGGATCTGCAGGAAAATGGCAGTGGCGATGGTGCTACCAATGGTGTACAGCGACAAGGTGAGCTTCCCTGAGTAGGCATATGTGATGGCTGAGGCCAGGCCAGTAGGCGATACATCGTTGAGATCCAGTCTTTGGATGGATGGATCCTTTTTGAGGACATTTTTAACGTATTCACTGCAGGAGGCCATCACCACTTTGTGAACGCTGAAAGACTTTGTCTTGGTGGCCATGGTCAAGTCGCACAAAAAGCCTTCCTGCCTCGTCTTGCTCAGGCCTTCCATGAGGTTTGTCCCATACAAATCGTCAGTAACTTCAGTGGAGATGCAGCTAAAGCCATTTCCCCCTTCTAAAAGAGTGTTCAGCCCATTTAGTTTGTTCATCGGGCCATCTTCCACTATAATGGTCATTTCATTTATATCCCCTTTGTTCTTTTTAGCGCTCTTCTTCTTAGGTGCCATGACTGGAGCTGTGGGTCACAGCCAAGACCTACAAGAAAGATATATCATGGTTTTTCGTGAACGATACAAAGTTAGTATTTGGAAAGTGTGTCACAAGAAAGAGAGACAGGCTGGCTACGCGGAGGACACAGTGTGTTTACAAAGGAAGGTTTTGGCAGAAACACTGATTCTACAGGTTTCCCTTGAGAACATGCTTATTTTCTATGGGGCAGAGACCATTAACGATGAAACTACTGTAACAGGTTCAGCAAGGAAGCCAAAATGTATTTTTGTAAATTAAAATTGGGATTTGTCTTATTTATGTTTATCGCATGGTTTTACTGTGCTACAGTAAAAAAAAACTAGCACTATGGTCTGGATATTCATGGTTTTCTATACAACTCATATCACCATGATAAACCCTATGAATGAAGACTCGACGGGCAAATTCTCAAAGATGTTGAATCACATTAACCCCCATAGGCTCCTTTTAGGAGGAGATGGGAAACTCACAGATCTCAGGCATACCATAAAAACTAATACAAATGATTTTAAAAATACAATACAACGCTACATTTAACACTAAGGGTAGTCCACGCAGACAGCATGGTAGCTTGAGTTGTTTAAGTGTCACTGAACTGTTACTGGAGCGCATTCTTGCAGTTGCATCTGTTACAGTTTATCAGTAGCAGCTCCCGGAATAGCAACCCTGGAAGGCTCTCACTCAGCATTCCTTTTAAAGATGGGGTAACATGAAAGCTAATGTGCCCTTACACTCCACAAAAGTGACATTTTGTATTTTAACAAACCACTTTTCAACCACAACAGTTTAGAGCAAGAAAGCCACATTCCAAAAAAAAAAAAAACCCGCAGACAGCTGAACTTACACTACAGTTGTATTTGAACAATTCGTTGACATTACTTAAAAACGGCACTTTTGAGTCGGGCACGATCACAATGAACTGAATTTGCGTCCGAATTACAAACTAACAATCCAAACACGTTACGTTATGAAGTACTGCATGTCTCACAGAACTCCTTTAACATTGATGGCCTTGAAATATTATTTATACAGGCTCCATTTTAATTAGTTTCCTCACCCAAAAGGCAATTCACCCAGAACAGTAGGCAAGGGGTCATATCGGAGAGATCCTAACGGCACTCACCTTTTAGCTGGAGGAAAGATATTCAAAGAGAGGCAAAGTAGGTGGAAAACACCTGGTCCCTCCAAGTGGCAGTAGTGGTGGGGTAGAGAGTGAAAGATGGGCTATACCCAGTGGAGCCAAACTAGTCTGGAGATTAACTCCTCCTCTGACAGCCCGGGGGCACGACAGAGGCTGCGCGACGCGGGGAGGGGAGTTCCAAAAATACCCCCCGGTTCTGACAATAGCTGGGGCAAGAAGGTCTAACGAGTCCAGTAACGCGTCGTTTCATTCATAGCTTCTCATTAATTAGAACTGTGATATTACTCCATGACGGGTGCAGTAGCTTTAGGACATTCTTCACAGATAAGTGGAGGTGTTTGGCGTGTCACCTGGGTGTCACCTGTAACGGTAACCGCGCTTTAACGGTCAGTGCGTTTCAGGACAGTAACAGTGGCTGGTGGCACATGGTTGCTCCGGTTATGTAGTTCTGGCTTCGATAAGTTACAACCTAACGCTGAAATAAACCTGGCTGTTTATTTATAATGTACAACCTCACAATGCTAAGAAAGCGAACTATTTAAAAAAATCTCAAACAGTCAGTTGTTGGGAGACCGTGTGACACAGACAGCTACCACTGTAAAGTAATAAAAAAAAACACAGGACAATATTCAAAAATACCTTTGTATAATTGCCCAAGCACAGTATGTTACGTTACGGAGTATAGCCCTGATGTGCAGTGTGAGACCCCCGGGTCGGACCGAGGCTCCGGTTTGTGGTGCCGCTGGGTGGCTGCATGCATGATGATCATGTCGCTCACGATTTCAGTTCCGTTTGTGAAAATGAACACCATTGCCGTGATGTCAAGAAAAAACACACAACGTAAAACGCCAATTTCCTTAACGTTTCTTTAATTCTACCCAGGAGTCAACGAAGATCGTTTTGGCAATGGCGAATAACAGTATTCGTCCATGTTATTTGGATAGGTTACTGAAATAGTCCAAGTGAAACGCTGAATGTTGGCCGCACATACACAGCCAGGACCCCAACAAGGGCTCGAACCCGTCAGTTTCGGGGGCTGATCCCCAGTGCAGTGCTCGCTGTCCGCCCACTCCGGCTAACGACTTCAGAAGGTGGCTGTGGGCAATGGTAAGGCCTCACTGAGATGAAAATGTTTCTTCTTTTCTTCGGGTTCGGGTTATTAAGAAACTTTCTGTGGTAACTTTGAAATGATTTATTTGCATTTACATATTTCTACTAGGTTTTTTTTAATTAATCTTTTTTAAAGACGTAAATCTGTGAAAAGGAACTTACAAAAGTCAAAATTCAAGTGACAAACATCTGGGAAATTGCATTTAATGTGGAGTGTTTCGTGAGGGTTATTAGGAACTGCAAGCGCGGAGATGCTGTGTTTCAGTATCAAAGCAGATTCACGCAATAGGCAAATCAAAAATCAAGAAAGCGAAAACCCACAAGGGCTGAATCAATAAAATATCTAGAAATGAGAAAGAGCTTTAGGAAACGATAAAAAATAACAGGATGCGGTTAAAGAAAATGAATAAGAGGAATTGCAGATTAAATAGACATAGGAAGGCAAATATGGATATTTAAATGCACCCTAAAACAAATAAGAACAGTGCTATCAATATTACAACACCAACACCAGTAAAAGACTAAGTGTGATGGTTAACAATGGGAAACGTCTGAAAGTATAGTTAGAAATGAGACGAGTGACTATAACTCATTAAGGAATGTAAAAGATCATTTATTTAAGGATCCTCCACGAAAGCCCCTCCCCAATACATACTATCCCAATTTATATCCCAGCGTGCTTCCCGTACAACCCGGCGAAACTCGGAAATTGACTTGGCTTTAAATGTAAAAATCATAAAAAAGTTCTTAGCGCATTTCACATCACTGTGCAGCAGTAACAACTAAAACAGGCCGAGATTGATAGTTGTCTAGCCTACATGAGGCGATAGAGCGCCGCAGCGCAATTTCAGTTTAAAGACGTGTTATTGAATCACAGTTCGACACAGGTTTTTTCTTCGTCCAAAGCAATTTCGCTCCTCAAGCTCTTCCACGCACAGGCACCGCCCTGTATAAAAAGACGGCATTGCGGGATTTTTGCCTTTGGGTTAGTAAGAGCAGGATCTCTGTAAAATAAGCCTGCCGAATTGTAATGGCTGCTGTAGATGTTTTGGAAGAAGTTTTTGAATTGAAACAAAAACTAAATAAAGCGACGGAATGTAAAAAGGTAAATACGCAGTGCTACCGACTGATTGTTGTCGTACCTAAATAAACAGGCACGCTTCTTTGCCCGTTCATAAGATTCCCAAGCCTCAAAGTTATCAGATACGACAAGGGTATTTTTAATTTTGTAAATTCAAGTTGGAGTCGATTCTTAAATTGTACGGACTGGCTTTATCCAAAAACATGTGGTTTCAAACCTTTTCACATGAAGGGAACGAACGAATTGTGCAGACAGCTTGGAGGCGCAAGTTAAGGTTTCAGGAAGGTATGATAAAGGTGTGGTAAGACTCAAAAACCTGTCCCTCTGCAGCTTACTTAAAAACGAGAACACGTTTGTAAGAAATCGAACTTGGCTTTTGTGTCTTCGCTCAGCAGATGTGAGCTGAATTGGAGTCTGTAGTTTAACTTCTGTTGGGTGTCCCTGTGAATTCAGGCCTGACAGGTGCTAGCGATCTGAGTAGCTCGTTCTATTTTGGTTTATATGGATACAGTGGCTAGCAATACCAGACTTTAGATTTTAAATATGTTAAGAGCGAAGTGGTTTATTGTTTTTTTTAATTGCTTTTAGTTTAAAAGGTACTTACTGGAAGAATATTATTCTTGTGATCAATATAAGAGCAAAATAGGACTTCTGCTGTTTCAACTTATCTAATTTCTTCTCTAAATGGTGAATGTTGAGAGAATCTGTGATAAGCTGAGATAAGAAATTTAAAATGTGTGATGAGAATGCTCCTTTTGCAAAATAAATGTAGAAAAAAGATGCATCTAGTAAACCTCTGATGTCCAGTCTATACCAGGGCCCAGTGGCTCATGGGCCCAGAGCTCATCCTGGTTAGTGGAGCTCTACTGGGCTGGTGGAAGAGTTTCTCACCTCTTCACCTGACCTGCCCTGTACAGAACGGCTGCCCTGTGTGACAAAGGGGGAGCAGCACTGCAGTGGTGCATGAAGTGAGTCTCCTCCGATGATAACCTGCACCAGTTTATTATTGTGATTAATGATATTGGAATGAGTATAAAAATAGCTCACACTTCTTGCTTTCTACAGGCTGTAGGCAACTGTACCCTGAACAGTAGTACTGCTACATGAGAGCTCAGTTATTTCTGAATATGCAGGGTGAATTGGCAGAGTAATCAAGATTCCCAGGCTCCTTAAGCACTCATATTAAAACTGTATTAGCTGGCCTCATAGGTGTGTTTTGAGCCACCAGGGAAATGACTGCACTGTGCTGTACCCTTATATTACAGTAACTAGTTCTTTCTCAGCAGCTAGGTGCATATACCAGTATCCCCTGTGTCCCCAACAAGTGGGGAAGAAAAACCAGGCTTTGTGCAGTAGCTCTCGGCCCGCCAGGACTGGGGTGCCCCAGGTCTGTGGTACGCTGGCAGGGTCTGCTGGGGGCGGACACTGTGTAACCCGAGTCATCCAGGCCCAAGTGACATCTGCTGTAAATCTCTCGTTGCTCCTGGCCCTCCAGCTTGATGCTGTACGTCAATGCTTGCTTGTGAGATCAGCTAATTCTTTTTACAGACAAGGTAGCTAGCTGCTGCTGCATTCCCCATTGCCCATTTATAGTAGGTGGTAAATGGAGTAGCTCAGGCTGTGGTATTCCCATAGATAGCTCCTGATCTCAGTGCGGACTCAGCCATTCCAGCTTTCTAGGCAGCCTCAGAGGTGCTGCCCATATTTGGTGTTTGTACCGATAATGGTTTGGGTAGCTCTTCTTTTTTGTGTTCATTTTGGGGGTTTCAGTGCTGTGCGGTTAGACAGGAGGTTACTTCAGGAATGAATGGACATCTCCTTTTGAACTGGGAATGAGTGGACTGCATTTGGCATCAGTACGTTATTTTAGTCGCGGGGTTGCGGTCACTTATGGGTACAAGATCCCCAAAAGAGCTTCAGTGTCACCCTAAAAATGAAAAACCGCAGCTGTGAAGTGAATCTGTGCACAAGTGTTCATGTGGACAATACAATCCGTCCGATTGGCACTAATAAAAGATGATCCATCTGACAGTCTTACTGTGATCCCTTGTCACTGCTATGCAAGTTAAATATTGTTGCCCACTTAGTTTGGTTTGAAAAAGGATGGATTTCTGTTGCCTAACAGTTCAAAATGATGCCGTTCGGTATGTTTTTTTTAGCCCCTGCGTGCTTGAAACAGGGATGGAATGTTGAAAAAATAATTACATTGTGCTTCAGTTCCTTTCTGACAAAATGACTTATCCAGTATCCAGTAATAAGGTGTAGTTCTCCTTCTTTTCCGAGAACTGGTTTTATTTGGTGTGCTCTTCTTACTGTATTCTCTTTGGGGAAACAGGTATAAAGTACATTTGTAGACCGTTTGTCCTGTGTAGTTTGCAGTCTTTTTCTACGAAGGTCCCTTTCTTTGGGTTTTTCTGTGCTCTGTTGCCTTGGCGCTGTCAGCTGGCAGGAAGGCTCCTCTGGCCTGTTGGGGGGAAGCAGAGCAGGTGGAAAGCTTTTGTGTTTGTAATTTAACAGCCTGTCTTTTCTGTGACCCTGTGCAGTGCCTGTTAAAACACCCTTTCACCTCTCGTAGGTTATTAAAGCACTGAAGAGACTACAAGACTTGGATATAACACTTGACATCCTTGTGGTAAGAGTCAACCCTCTTAAATGTGAATTCCATACCTTTGGTACTGTTGGATTATCTGTAGATGTATTTTTAAATACTGTATTCATACGTTCCAGTTGGGTAGAACTCCTTTAATCTTTTACACTGATAATCTAGGATATCTGTGCTTGTGCAATGTTTTTAATGACCAATGTAAATATATTCTGGAAAACAAGTTATAGATGTAGGAAAAACTGTGGAGGGCAAAAGTAGGTATGAAACACTGTTTGCGGTGTTTAACCACCATATCTGATCTTGTTTTGTTGTATGTTTTACTTGATCTTTAACTCCGTTTCAATTCCTGTTCTTCACAGGAAACAGGAATAGGGAAAACAGTGAATGGCTTCCGGAAGCATGAAAATGCTAGTGAAACAGCCAAAAAATTAGTTGATCGGTGGAAAAAACTGGTTCCCAGGGAAACAAGCAGGTAATGACTTTTTACATTAAGCTCTGTAGCTTCACACACTGCTGTGTGCAGAAATCAAACCCAGTCATAATCCTTGCCTGCCTACGTAATATGCAGGACTAAATGGCATTATGGAGCTTCACAGGCCTATCCCTGAATTTCTTAAATACTAGTATTAAAACCTCCCTGGTTGATTTCTAAGGTGTGTTTTAAACCATCAGTGAAATGGATATCTAACCGTTGTTCTTTTAGTGTTACCCAGGATGACCTCTTGCCAGATAACCAGGCCTTTAAAACAAAGGAGTCAAATTTTCAAAAAGAAAACAGGACACGTTTACCGGCTCCTGGGAAGAAACCTAGTTCTGTTAGCAGGAACCAGGGACTGGAAAACTTTGATTCTGGACACAAAAAATCCAAGAGCAGTCACTGCGTGAAGTTGCCAAAGTCCGGAGCGGCATCTACTTCAAGCTGGACCTCAAAAGAATGCAAAGCTAGAAAAGAGAAACGTTATTCTGAAAATGTTACAGTGGAAGACTCCAGTACGGCCCTTGATACTGTGAAAAAAGAAAGGTGCGTTAAGTCTACAAAAGTTTCCCTGGAGACGTCTGAAACGCCAGAGGTTTGGCCTGGCGATGGAGAGAAATCGAGGATTAAGAGTAACAGGAAGAAGCTGCTGGAATTTGACTCGGTGACAGAGGAGCAGAGGGCTGGTGCCAGGAGCTCTCTGAAGGATCGGAAGCCACAGGAAGGCACAAGCTCGGCTCCCGTGCAGCAGGATTCGCTAAAACAAAAGCTGAACAAAAAAGTCGAGTCACCCTGCCGCCCGAGATCCAGCCGAGAGGGAAAGGGAGCTGTGAAGGATGTGAAGAGCGCTGAGGAGAAGGAGGGGCACAGCGATGACGACTTCGAGACTCCTGCCATGTCTTTTGAGTCCTACTTGAGCTATGACCTCAAGTCACCCAAAAGAAAAAAGAAGTCTCAAGCCGAAAAGAAATCGGTAAAGAAACATAAAAGCAGTCAGCATAAATCAGAGCCCACCTCAAAACACACAGTGGACATCAAACCTGGTGCAAAACATGACAAAGGCACCAGGGAGGAACATCCTAAAATGGTACCTTTTCTAATCACTTCCAGTCTTCTTTAGTATCTGTATTATGTACAGTATTTGTGAACCAAAATGCCTGTCTCAGTCAAAACAATCTCTTTCTAATTTCAGTATTTTTCCACCTTAGGTTAAAACTGCATCAGCAACAGACGTCCTGAATGTTCCTGCGCCATCTTTCATGTCAGAATTGTCTCCTTTCCCTTCCCATGAGAAGAAAGGTCTGTGCATGTAATTTAGTTGGCATTGGTTTGGATATTCTCCTTCACAATGGATAATGTCACCTACTGGCCTGTAACACCACCTAAAGCAGCAACCTGACTTTCCTTAATGGCCTCCTATTCTGCTAATGTAAAGTCTGTGACCCAGAATACAAGGTGTAATGCCACAGTCAAAGTACTGCCTGTGAATATGTACAGTGTATCAGAGAGGTGGTACTGGACTTGGAGAAACAATCTATGAAAAGGACCATGTTTTGCATGTGGAGTTGTCAATGTAAGATGTCATTGTCGATTGTCGAGGTAGACTGGGAAACAACAGAAATCGAATTAAAACTGCAGAATACTTATAAACAGTGAGACGTTTGAATCAAGAAGCTAAAACTGCATCTAGATCTCATTGAGTATATTATATTACAGGCTGTATGTTTAAGAAAAGACTATATCTCTGGATTCACTGAAATGTAATGCACAGACTTCAAGGAGATGCATTCTTTACAGAGCCTGGAGCAATCAGCCCAGCCTACTGTAGATGTTGATTTGAAGAAAGTGTGAAGGTGCTTGTTGCAAATATGGTGAATTCAATAAAAATACGTGTGTGGAGGAATGTGTTAATATAAACAAAATGTTATGTTTACAGCCAAGCCCGCAGTCCCTAGTATCTGTGAAGTGCCCCCAGTGTTTACTGGGCAGCGGTTGAATACAAAGATGCAAGTTTATTCTGGTACCAAGACCACTTTCCTGCCAACCATGATGACTCTGTACCAGCAGTGCATCCGTGCGCTTCAGAACAACATTGACTGTAAGTGCCAGTGCCCTTTTTCCTCTCTGAGGCCTTAGCGCAAGGCTGGTGGTGAAGCAGAGTTGTCTCTTCCAGTACTGTACGAGATTGGAGGGGTGCCCTTTGAAATTCTCGAGCCTGTGCTGGAGCGCTGTACTCCAGAACAGCTGCTTCGCATTGAAGAATGCAACCCGGTAAGAGCTTGAGGCTTGAAGATGGGACGAAGGGGGGAGACGCCTTGTTTTGACTTCTCACTGTGTGACATTAGAAGAGATCAGTCCGATTACGTGCTCTGTTGACATTTCATGTAGTCCCATTGAAATAGGCACTGGATAACAATAAAGCCTACAGTTGAAGTCCACAAGCATGATTTGTCTTGTGGTCCCATTTGTACTGAGATGTAATTGGAGGATAAACATACAAATTACTTAAGAGGCTGTTCTGTGAGGTTCGCTGCAGTTATTTGGCATGTAGAATTTTCCTTCTGTCCATGACGTCAATTACTGAAAACCAATTAGTTCACAGAGTTGCCTTATTGCATTTCTTACAGTGTGCGCCTTGGCTTGGTTACAGTGACATTGTCACCCATCTGAGATGAGACACATTTTATCTTGTGGTTTGGGGTCAGTTCCAGTTTTTTCAGACCTATTCCCTGTGTAAGGGGCATGGTTTCTCTTTTTTTTCCTGCTGCTGTTTTAAATACTGTTTCCTGGCTCTGTTCTGAATCAGACATCAGCAGCTGCCCTTGCAGCTCCCAGTGTGGAAGGGAAGGCACACCTGTTTCTCACAGCTGAGATGAAAATTAATTTAAAACCAGGTCAGAAGTGCATGCGACATGGCACACTTCTAACAATGACTGTCTTGTTTGTTCTCCTGGGCTGTGCACTGCATTGCGCAATTCTAGGTGTTGCAAGTCAAAGTACTTGGCAGCTTGTCTTATTCAAACTGTTTCTTTGAATGAATACATTTGAATGTATTGGGTCCTTCAGGTGTACATAGGAGAGACGGACCACCTGTGGATTAAGCACTGCAAGAAGGACTTCAGGAACCACCAGCTTCAGGAATACGAGTCCTGGAGAGAAATGTATTTAAGACTTTTTGAAGAGAGAGAGAAGAAGCTGAAACAACTAACCCAAAGCATTGTTTCTGCACATTCTGGGAAACCAAAAGGTTTGTGTCAAGAGCTTCCCGCTTGGTGCCTACAGTTCTAGCCTTGCCCCTGTGGTGTTATTCCCTTATAGAAAGAGTTGTTGGATATGCTCAAACATGTTGTGGAACTGCAAGGTAAATGAATAGACCTTCTGAGTAGCTAGACTGAGGAGCACAAGACTTTGAAAATGATATAAAAAGATTTTCCTCAGCTTCCCTGACTTGAATCCCCAATTCTCATTGAAACGAAAGCACTGCCATGTGCAGTTCAGTCCCACACATGCTGCTTCAGCAGTGGGCTTGGATTGGGTTTTGGGAAGTACAGGCCAGGCCCTGTTCTGTTCTGCTGAGTGTAAAAGTTCTGTTGGCATCCTGCTTAGTATTTCAGGCTCCTTTTGTCTGCAGGTAACTTGGCTCTTAATCAAAAACTCTGAGATCAGGTAAAAGTGTGTCTGTTGAGATTTGTAGTTAGTAATTAATCATGGGTATAATATCTTTTTCAGATACATTGTATGAACACATTTGTAGCTCCATGCCAGATTGAAGTATTATGTTTGCATTGAAGCTTCTCTCACTCTTGGCCATTTTTAAGACACATAGATTTAAAGCTGGCAAGGGATATAACAGTATTCATGTACTGTCTGATGACTGGCCACAGGTTACGCGTTTAAATCCAGCAAAAAAAGTTTTAAATTACAAGCTTAATCATCAGGGCATAGTATTCAAAGTTGGTTAATACTGATATGTATTCTCCCCCCCAACTTTACATCACTACCTTCATAGTGCAAACAGTTACTTTTTAAAGTTAAATACAGCACCACACTTAAATCCTGATTATCTTCTTGTTAAGACTATGGTATATCAGGCTTGCCAGCTGCTGTCAGCTGCTATAAATAGATTCAAAGTGAAGTGGTGTCAACAAAGGTTAAATGGTAAACCTTCCTCTCTGAGGGACTGGATCACAGTTTTAATTTGTGTGCTCTGGATTATTTCAGAGGTGAAGTACAATTACTTCGAAATTCTGGATGATTCTTTCCAGAATGCGTTTTGTAGTTCAGCACTATGGTTAAGAAAAGATTTGCTTATCAGGTGTGCAAATGCAAAATAATTTTTGAATATGAATTAACAAATTCTTTGAGACATTCATTTAAATTTCAGTGAACGCAGGGCGCATTGTCAGAAAGCGTGACTCGACTTGAATCCACAACAGGTTTTGGTAGTAGGAATCCAGCAACTCCTCTGTACAAGCTGTGTGATTGAATAATGTTCCCCAAAGACAAAATTAGTTTTTTGCCCAACAGTTTGTTTTGTACATCAGTAACCACCTTTTCTAAACTGTCTTGCACCTTGTGCTATAATTCAAACAATCATTCTGCATCTTGTGCTTTTGTGTGAACTAGACATGGCTTTCTTTGACTTGCGATCAGATGATGAAGTAGGATTAAATCCTATCAAATAAGACCTTTTTTTTCTTTAATGGCAACAGCGGTATGAAGAGCCTCAATGTAGTTTTTTTTTTGCTGAAGGTAAAAAGAGCTGACTCCAGGTAACCTTACAATGTGGTTGGGAACATGGGGGAAATGGCACTTCAACACTTCTTTATGGCCCCCTGATGTGTTGACATGAGGCTGTTTCTCCAGGTCGGCAGGTGAAGCTGGCGTTCATCAACTCCGTGGCCAAGCCGCCCAGGGATGTCCGTCGGCAGCAGGAGATCCATGGGACAGCAGGGCCGATCTCCCAGCCTCACCCCCTCGACAAGCCCAGGTCTGCTCCGCCCTCTCCAGCAGCAGTCCCCTGTCAAGGGCCTGCGCCTTTCTGCTGAGCACGTGAAGCCGATTCCTACTCCCTGTGGGCTGTCTTGGGTTCAAATGCTCGCTCTCTCTCTCTCTCTCTGAAAAGATCTGAAAAGTCCATTGGGTTGACGTTGTCGATCCCTTTGGATACTTTGTATCAGGTCCCCTTTCTAATTTTCAGCATTCAAGACTGAAAATGTTGAGCTCCTGTCAGTGTAGGACAAGGGGGTGTATCTGTTTGCTCTTTACTGGAGGGATTCCAGCAAAATCATTTTCTATGAAGTAATGTTGTAAAATCGTTTTTAACTATAAAGCCTGCCTAACGTTTATTGGTTTTCGAATTGGCTGCTTAAGATTTTCAGTATCATCCCATAAGCCATCTGAGATCTGAGCTGATGCAGTTTTCCTTGTTAAAGTGATCTCTAGTTTTATTCTGAAAGATAACCCTTAGAATGGTGTCGGATGAATGATTTACATTGATAAAAATTGTTTCATAAGTAAGAGTCCTTGGTGAATGGTCTTAGACGTCAATCGCTGCATGAATATTATAAAATGTATTTAAGATGGGCTATCTTATTTTATTCCCATGTGCAAAAGCTAAAGTTTATGTACCTAGAATTTACTACAGGATTGAGAAATTATGGTGTTGTATACTGTAGTTTGTGTGACTAGGTGCATAACATCTGAGGTACCTTAAACAGCTGTGCTGTTTGCTTTTTTCTACTTTATTTCAAAATGAGATCGTCCTTTCAAAGCCAACTGCCCTTCCCAAACAGAAATGTGCAGTGATAAGGCAATGCTTGCCATGTCATGACAGGCTGCTCTAGAGAATACCGCTTGTGTGCAGATAAGGGCGCCTGTTAAGCAAATAAATAAGAAGAAATGAAAGATACAGAGGCCCAGAGATCAGTGACATGCATTTTAAACCTGTTCACATCTGGTCTGAAGTGCCGAGAGATTCGGGGTTAGGCTACAGTATGTATATTTTTTCTTCAAGATCCCCCCTTGAATGGTCAGTCTAGTGGTTAAACGCCGATGCATTACAGCAGTTCATTAGCACAACTTGTACATATCTCTAAACATTGTAATGGTGAAAGGAAAAGCATTTCTAAATGTGGGTCCTAATGCCCCAGTATAGTGACGGGGACACTATACTGTAAACAGGCGCCGTCCTTCCGATGAGACGTAAAACTGAGGTCCTGACTCTCTGTGGTCATTAAAAATCTCAGGGCGTTTCTCGAAAAGAGTAGGGGTGTAACCCCCGGCGTCCTGGCCAAATTCCCCATTGGCCCTTACCAATCATGGCCTCCTAATAATCCCCCTCTCTGAACTGGCTCCATCACTCTGCTCTCCTCCCCACTGAGAGCTGATGTGTGGGGAGCGTTCTGGCGCACTATGGCTGCTGTTGCATCATCCAGGTGGGGCTGCGCATTAGTGGTGATAAAGGGGATCCCCATTACCTGTAAAGTGCTTTGAGTGGAGTGTCCAGAAAAGCGCTATATAAGTGTAAGCAATTATTATAAATTGATGAGTTCTGAAAGCTTTCTCTTATGTGGTTTATTAACTGCAAATGTACAAGGAACTGCAGTTCATGAGGCTTCTAAAATGTTTTACTGCTAAATAAAATCCAAAGACTCTTTTACTTCTATGCTACTGAATAAATAAATGGGTCCTAATACTTTAGTATTGAGACGATATATTGTTTGAGGCACTTAATGACGAATGACTTATTTTACCTGACACGTGGAGTGAAACTCCTGATTTCTTTTGGAACGGTGCCATGTGGAGACAACCACATAAAATAAATATCCACAAGGGTGTGATTTAGTAGTCATTGACCTGCCTCTTGATTTAACATGTTTAAATGCACTAAAAGAGCTGTAGGGCTGACTTTGAGATACAATACACAGACCATCAAGATAGGATATGTTAGATTTTTGGTATTTCATAGTAGGTCTGCACAGTCTTGTACTACTGCCACTAAAAGATTAGTTGTAACAATCATCTTTTCTCTTGTAGTGTCAAGTCATCAGACAGTAAAGTGAAAACCAGTTCACATGATCTTTTGAAGCTCAGCAATGAACACTCCAGCACCTGCAGTGCTACCAACCAGGAGCCTAAAAAACTTGTTAAAAGTAAGTGGATCATTTTAAAAACTTTAGAAGAATTGGAATTAGCATAACAGTCAGTTGTTCACTAATTTAACTTTAACAGTTTATTCTAAAGTGCTAAAACTTAGTTATTTTTTAATCTTTTCTTTTTAGCTGTTCATGTTTTGCAGTTAAAGGTTTCAAAGGTTAAACCACTGTAATTTATGTGAGATAATCTTTAGTTTTGCACTAGTAGTTGTTATGGAAATATACTAGCATCAATTTCCCTTCTGGATCAATAAAGTCTTATCTATCTACTGTATCTCTTCCCCAAAAAGGAATTTAGTCTCACTGGAATTAAAAGGTGTCTCTAAAACGTTCATATTTACATTCGTAATTTTCCAGAATGAATGACACCAAGACTTAAGGTCCAAAACAGACTACAGTCATGTTAGAAGTTGCTGTTCTTTGGATAGAGACTTGCTGTTTTTGTGGAGCAAAGGCTGGCTGATTCGGGAAGACGGGTTGGGTATACTTTCCCGTTGAGATTGTTGAGCACTGCCATCTGCTGGCTGAACTATGAAATTGCAACTTCTCTCCTATTAGTTTTATCCAGTAGCGTCAGGGGGAACAGCACTGTAAACTGTGAATGTATTCCTCGTGTTTCAGTTCTGCCATGTTCCCTTGTCCCTCTGGGTCCCCAAAAACGTGAAAGCAAAAAACATCATTAACATTTAGGAAATGGGTGAAAAGAAATCATTGTAACCTTTGCCATTTTAAAATGGAGATTTTGTTTCTGTCCTCTTCCTGTGAGGAGTTGCACCAATGATGGCAAAGTCGTTGAAGGCCTTCAGGAGCAGACTGGGACGTAGATGAGTAATCCGGTTCCAGTTACTCAGCTTACTGGAGGCACCAGTGACACCAGTGCTTTGTTTTTTCTTGGAGGAAACATTAAAATTTTCTTGAGAGTATGATTTTGACGGAAGACTGAGGTATGAAGGCACTTTGTACATGTATACATCTATGTAGGTACTGTCCATGTAATAATACATCTGCTTATTAAAATGTACTGGAAACCAGATTGTTTTGGGTTTTTTTCCCTACCGGGGAAATGTACGTGCATGACATGTTCATTCATTCTTCCAGCTGCTTCTTCCAGTTCAGGACTGCGGAGCAGCCAGGGCCTCTGGCTCAGTCCTGGCAAATCTCCCGGTGTGTGCCAGGGAAATATTTTTTTTTCCCTTGGGGAGATTGTTTAAAAACTTTATGATTTTAGCCAAGGCAACTGGCATGAAATCATAACGGGTGCGAACAAGGCGGCAGCACAGTCTGATTCTCGGGTCACACTGCAGCAGGCCCTGTGATGATGGTTATTCCTTACAGGTGTGTAGCGACGTCTCACTATATAGGGAGGGACCCTTTTCGTCCCGTTGCTGTGCTGCCCTCTGTGTGGGGGGGCAGCAGCTGCTCTGCGCCAGCAGCCCCCCGAGAGCTGTCAGGTGGAGGAGTGAGGGATTACTTATCCCGCTTCAGAGACGGGCAAAAGAGAGGGTGACATGAAGTCAGCTGCTGATGAGTGGACTGAGGAGAAGACCGGGACTTCTGCATGTTGCTGCTTAGTGTTAGTTCAGGTAAGGGGTACCAGAGCTACAGTGCCTTGCGAAAGTATTCGGCCCCCTTGAACTTTTCAACCTTTTGCCACATTTCAGGCTTCAAACATAAAGATATAAATTTTTTATTTTATGTGAAGAATCACCAACAAGTGGGACACAATTGTGAAGTGGAACGAAATCTATTGGATTTTTGAAACTTTTTTAACTAATAAAAAAATGAAAAGTGGGGCGTGCAAAATTATTCGGCCCCTTTACTTTCAGTGCAGCAAACTCACTCCAGAAGTTCAGCGAGGATCTCTGAATGATCCAATGTTGTCCTAAATGACTGATGGTGATAAATAGAATCCACCTGTGTGTAATCAAGTCTCTGTATAAATGCACCTGCTCTGTGATAGTCTCAAGGTTCTGTTGAAAGCGCAGAGAGCATCATGAAGACCAAGGAACACACCAGGCAGGTCCGTAATACTGTTGTGGAGAAGTTTAAAGCCGGATTTGGATACAAAAAGATTTCCCAAGCTTCAAACATCCCAAGGAGCACTGTGCAAGCGATCATCTTGAAATGGAAGGAGTATCAGACCACTGCAAATCTACCAAGACCTGGCCGTCCCTCTAAACTTTCAGCTCAGACAAGGAGAAGACTGATCAGAGATGCAGCCAAGAGGCCCATGATCACTCTGGATGAACTGCAGAGAACTACAGCTGAGGTGGGAGAGTCTGTCCATAGGACAACAATCAGTCTTACACTGCACAAATCTGGCCTTTATGGAAGAGTGGCAAGAAGAAAGCCATTTCTCAAAGATATCCATAAAAAGTCTCGTCTAAAGTTTGCCACAAGCCACCTGGGAGACACCCCAAACATGTGGAAGAAGGTGCTCTGGTCAGATGAAACCAAAATCGAACTTTTTGGCCACAATGCAAAACGATATGTTTGGCGTAAAAGCAACACAGCTCATCACCCTCAACACACCATCCCCACTGTCAAACATGGTGGTGGCAGCATCATGGTTTGGGCCTGCTTTTCTTCAGCAGGGACAGGGAAGATGGTTAAAATTGAGGGGAAGATGGATGCAGCCAAATACAGGACCATTCTGGATGAAAACCTGTTGGAGTCTGCAAAAGACCTGAAACTGGGACGGGGATTTATCTTCCAACAAGACAATGATCCCAAACATACAGCAAAATCTACAAAGGAATGGTTCACAAATAAACGTATCCAGGTGTTTGAATGGCCAAGTCAAAGTCCAGACCTGAATCCAATCGAGAATCTGTGGAAAGAGCTGAAAACTGCTGTTCACAAACGCTCTCCATCCAACCTCACTGAGCTCGAGCTGTTTTGCAAGGAAGAATGGGCAAGAATTTCAGTCTCTCGATGTGCAAAACTGATAGAGACATACCCCAAGCGACTTGCAGCTGTAATCGCAGCAAAAGGTGGCTCTACAAAGTATTGACGCAAGGGGGCCGAATAATTTTGCACGCCCCACTTTTCATTTTTTTATTAGTTAAAAAAGTTTCAAAAATCCAATAGATTTCGTTCCACTTCACAATTGTGTCCCACTTGTTGGTGATTCTTCACATAAAATAAAAAATGTATATCTTTATGTTTGAAACCTGAAATGTGGCAAAAGGTTGAAAAGTTCAAGGGGGCCGAATACTTTCGCAAGGCATTGTATATACTCAAATGAGAGAAACCAGGGAAAAGGGCTTGCATGCCACGAACACTAACTTCTTTTTATAAAGTGCCTTTCTGAACCCAAGGTCATGCAAAGAAGAAAGAAGAAAAAGAAATGAGTATACAGGTTTTCACAGAGTAGGGCTATTGGAAACAAGACCTGGGTAAGACGGAAGGCTTTGGGTTGGGATTTGAAGAGAGTCAAAGAAGTTCTTGAAGAGTCTGAGGAAGTTCATTCTGCAGCACTGGAGCAGCGACGGAGAAGGCACGGTCAAAAGACAGGAGAGGATCAAGCGTGACTCCCAGATTTCTGATTCTGGCTGACGTGTGACTGGGGAAGCCATCCACCATCACTGTGAAGTGGAATTTGTGGCTTCAGGGAATTTGATGTCAACAAACCGATACAAAGAACAGGCGGTTTTACACACCAGATGGATATGGGGAGTAAATATTAGGATTTTTAAAACGGGAAGAGGTGTCTGACCATGTCTTCTTAATAACTTTGCAATAGCGAAGTGTTACGTAGCACTAAATCTTTCCATAACACTTGCTGCACATGAACAGAATGGACTATGATCTTAAGGTACGCCACAAGATTTTACTTTATGAAGAAAGGCATTAAGGGGTGGCGGGGTGGCACAGTTGTTGGCATTGCTCCCTCACAGCACTGGGGCCCTGGGTTCAATTCCGGACCTGGGGCACTGTCTGTTTGGCGTTTGTGTTTGTGGATGACCTCTAGATGCTCCGGTTTCCTCCTACAGTCCAAAGACCAGCTGGGAGGTGAATGTGCCCTGCGATGGACTGGCCTCCTGCCCAGGGCGTATCCCACTTTGCCCCCATTGCTTGCTGGGATAGGCTGCGGCTCTCCTGTAACCCTCAATTGGATGAAGTGGTTAGAAAATGCATGGATGAAAGCTATTCAATTACATGGTGCTACAATCTAGCTCAGCATGAACAGAGATCAAAAGGTAGAGAAAAAGACATCTCAGCCTGCACATTCCCTTCAAGATAGACTTTGTTTGCCGACAGTACAATAACCGATAGGTAAACTGTCGAAAGATATGACACATGATTGCCAGTAATCAGATAAGCACAATGCTCATGAGACCTCTGTAGGCCTAATGGGCTGAGTGGAGTCTGAGTTCTAGTGCTCAAATAACCCTTGTTAAAGCGGTTAATTCACTGACTCTGCGTCACTTAATGTTCTCATTGGGTTTAGTGCAGCATTTAATGATTTCAATCACAGAATCTTATCAGAATTCATGAAAATTCATGGAAAAATGACCTAAGAGTCTCTGGTATTTCTCTTTGTTGGTTTGATTCCCATCTGCCTAACTGGAGCCAGCTATGAAATTTTGGGGTTTTTAAATCGGTCCTTAAGTCCCTCTTTTAGGGTATTCCACAAGATTTTGTGGTGGGACCCTTTACTTCTTTGTATTTGCATACTGTTTTGGTTATCTCATGTTCCTTACATCAGGTTTGCAAAGCTGGAAATGTCAGTGACGTTGTCCACGGTACATTTAATAAAAGTGAAAAGGCTTGGTATTACTTTTGTCACAAGGGTATCTTTTTACCCATGGTGAAAAAGTGATATATGTCCTTACTGAATCAAAACGGGACCTCTCTAACACCTTACTTACTTCATTATCAATCGAGTTTGCAAATAAGCTTCAGTGTTCAAAATTCTGCGGCTCCTGTGTTAACTAAAACAGAAAAATCACTGAAAAATACACTTTTATACAAATTGTTGCACCACACAAAAGCATATTTTCGTCCAGTAGTGACAACCTGGACTTCTTTTGAAAATATGACTTTGATAGCTTGTTTGGAGTTTGGTATTGAAAATTGAATAAATGACACTACAGATGTCACAACTGAAATTCTTCAATGTCACCGCATGAATTTGAAAACTACAACACCGTGGACACCTCTGAAAACGGACCATTAACGAAACGCCTGCGAAAAGGATTTATCTCTGTTCCACAGTGGGCAGACGAAGACCTTGTCCGGGGAATACAACAGCAGAATTAAACAGAGGTTGAGGACCAGCGAGCTGTTCTCAAGAGTAAGCGATCCCGAGCCTTGTGCCCCGCTCCCGGTCTCCGCCTGGAACAAAGGGAGGAGCGGGCAGGAATGGTGACGTCAAGCTGGAATGAGGGAGTGACTGTTCCGGGTCAGAAACTGGAGTGAGAGGAAATTAACCCGAGTGCGAGGACTAAAAAAGAAAAACAGACACTCGGAATCGAAACGGCCGAAACAGAGATGTAACCCGACGGCGAGCTGTTTCCCACCGCTGTCCTACAGTCCGCAGACCTTCCCGCAGGCAGGAAAAGAGCTTGGAGATAAGAAAGTAAGCGAGCGAGGAAGGGAAAAAAAAGGCGGACCAGCTGGGGTTTCAGTCCATGTTACTGTGTGCGGTTTATTTATCCCCGGGAGGAGGGCGCGTTGTTTGCTTGCTGTTACAACTTAACGAGAAGACAACCCTGCGGAGGCTGAAACGGGAGAGTTGGAGGGTCTTTAACACTCTCATGCAGAGTTCGCGTCTTTGATTGTTGTTGGGGTTTTTTTTTTTAAGCCGGTGATTTTTTTGTTGTTGTTGTATTTTCGTTTGAGTTAAATTGGAGCTCGGCTCGTCCCGTGATGTTTCATTGTATCCCGCTGTGGCGGTGCAACCGTCACGTCGAGTCGCTGGACAAGCGGCACTGCTCGCTGCTCTATGTGCCCGATGAGATCTACCGCTACAGCCGCAGCCTGGAGGAGCTGCTTCTCGATGCCAACCAGCTGCGCGACCTGCCCAAGGTGAGACCCGGGACCGGAAATCAAACAACATTTTCACAGACTAATTAGACATTTGTGACGGACAACGTGTAGCTTAGCCGTGCGGTACGCGCTTTAATCGCATACTGTACACTGCCTTTAAATTTTTGCGGCGCCCACAACCGGTCTCTTTCACCCCCAACCGGCATAGGTCATTTATAATTCATCGAGGTTCAGAAAAACAATGTTCATTTCCTCTACCCGTTTGGGAGGTACTGGGTGTTACGCAATGTTCCCGAAGGCCAAGCCTCTTCGTCAAGTTAGTAAAGGTGGAAAGCGCGACCCGTGATGTAGATTAGTTGTTTAAGGTTTAACCACTCTGCAGTTAACAGTTCGAACTTATATGCAAAAAATGCGGCTTAAACAAATCGGGGAACAGAAAGTATTTGGCTGCACTGACTATGGAGTGTCATGCAATGTGTATGCGTATTAATCGATTAACTTTCTTGTTCTATCAAAAGTTGATTTTCTTTAGCTGCCTTTGGTACTGATGAAAGTAAAAACAACTGTGTGGTGATTCCAAAATATAACCGGACACGTATTATAAGAGGCACAGACACCTGGGTACTGCATAGGAATGCGTGTGTATCAGTTTAAACTTGTTGTTTCTGTTTCTAACTGGAAAAGCCAGTCTGTTGTTTTGTTTCGAACTGTTTGCAATTCTCTCATTGTTACACGAATGAGGGAGGCTTTCCATCTGAGGCCACGATTACGCATAATTGTCAGCGAGCGAGTTATTTTCGACTGTCCCGTATGATGTAGCTGAACTCTCTCTTGTCAGTTCTGAGAGGAGAATCTCTTCTCGGACGGAGCGGCCGACCCAGGTGCCCGTGTTTGTCTGGTTTGTTTTTGTGGGCTGTGTTCAGGCAGTCCGCCCTGGCTCTCACAGCTGAGCAGGAACCCGTAATGAGTTCATTTAACAATCGTCATCGATTCAGAAAATTATCAGGTGGTGAATAGTCACACACACGCATCCTTCTCTTATGTTTAGTACGAGTGGCTTTGACTGTTACATAAGCCCTAAATCACCTCCTGAGTGAGTGAGGTGATCCGACACAGGTGTTGTAACCTCCTCGTGTGGTAAAGTCTCAGGTGGACTGTCCAGCAGCAGAGCCTGGTATTCTGTAGCGATGTGCCAGGTTTCTGTGATGAGCAGTGACTCCTTTTCCTGTTGGCACATCCTGCCCCGACGACAGTCAAGCAGGAGGACGAACGTTCCTCGTGCTGCTCCTGTGTAACAACGGCTGTCTTGTCAGAAGAGAGTGTGACAGCTATGCCCTCAGCTTGGCAGCCTTGAGCCCCATTGAATAGCTGGGACGAGCTGGGATGATATGATATTTAGAGCTCGGAGACCAGTGGGCAGGCAATGGCTTGTCCAGGCTAGCAGAGAGCAATATGGCTCTGAAACGCCTGCCTGCCACACAACTGCATGTGCATGGTGAATTTCATCAGGGTTTGCAAACATGACTTCAGTATAAATTGTCCCCACTCCCACTTTTCCTGGAATTGGACTGGCTATTGGAGAAGCTGTTTCTTGCACTGGATGCAGCCATCGTCCTGGAACTCTCCAGTGCCTGTTTTCTAGGTGTGTTTAGCCGGAGCTAAAACCTTGATGACCCTTAATTAACCATTACTCTTTCATTGGCTCAGTTGTGTAGACTGAGGTGGGAACATGAATGAGACCTCCTTAGCCACAAGGGGTAGAGCTGGTGGTCTCTAAATGTAGAAACCAGCAACAATTCAGGAAATGCTTCAAGACCTTCAAGTTTTGTGTAAATTTGGAAGGAACAGAAACACCCTGCTGGTCTTTCACTGAAGTGTTTCAGTTTGTAGTCAAGTTGAGTGGTAACAACAAGTTAAATGTCTGTTTCCTGTGTCTTTAAATGCTGTCTCGGACAATTCAGTTACCATGTCACTTTTCTGCTCCCTCTCTAGAGGACAAAATGAAAGGTCGTGAACAAGCAGAATGGTGGAATTCAGCTTGTACACAGAAAAGAACACGTTCAATCGCACTTCAGTCCAAGCTGTAGTTTGGGGGTCCCAGTTCCTGCAGAGTCTAGTGTCGCCCGGTTTTTGCTCTATCTGAGCTCTCTATTAGACAGATGGTCTAATACTGCAGTTAACTGTGTAATTGCAAAACTCCCAACCAGGGTTTCTTGTCTTTTAGAGGTAACATATCTTAATGAAGCATATGTTTTAAGTAATCAGCTGTAAAAGACTTCCAGAAATTGTCACATTAAGAAATTATGGGGTTAATTGTAACCTGAGCAGTTAAAGAACAAAACCCAGAAATGCCTGGCTCTTCAAGAACCTCATTTCCGGTTACTGATGAATAGGAAACATCTTTAGACCTGGATTTTTTTGCCTTTGTTTTCTGCCTTTTCTCTTCAGGTCTGTGGCAAACAGGTTTGTATTTGCCTTCTTTTTATATCCTGAGGCTGATAGGTGAAGGCTATCCTAGCAAATATTTTAATGGGAGACTGACCTTAAAGAGTAATGTGTTTTGCCTGGAGTCCGTTAGGGAATCTGGCCTGGATGTCTGTAGGTTCACAATCGAGTGCAATGCTTGGAATGGTCCAGTAAATCCCCTGCTGTATAACTGGGTTTCCAGGTTATTATAAATTAATTTTCAATTGACTTACCAGCTAAAATAAAAGTGTGAATGGTACAGTACACAGCACACTAAAAATAAGTTCAAAGAGTTATCAAATACACGTGAAAATGCTAAGAAGTAGTTTAAGGTTCTTATCTGATGTGCTTTTGCTAATATCTTTGTCTAACATTGTACATTAGCCCAATGTGCCTGCATGTTGTTAGCAATTATAATTTTTAGCTTGAAAAAGCATGCTGATTCTTTTTACATTTTGCCCATATTTTCAGGAATTGCAGCATATGGTACCTATAGTACTTATATGCATCCTGTCACCTTTTATTTGCATTAGTTAATATAATTATCTTTTATTTCTGTTCATATCTGCAGACTGATAAATGCTTTAAGTGTCCAGTTAACAAGCTATAATACCTAGGTTGATATTTAATAAGGTACAATTAAACTATTTTAAAGCCAAGCAGATGTAAATTCCCCACAACATTCAGCTGCCCTTTATCCTTTGTTAGAAACAAACAGCATTTAGTAATTCTGTGAAGGTTTGGGGAGAAATGTTTTACATTACAGAGCTATACAATTCTGCAGTGCAAAGGCTGTATTGGTTTTCTAGTAGGGATTTGTTGTCCAAAAGAGTTGACTTGGTTGGTGTTGTATTTTCAAAAAGAGGTTGCTACTGTAAGTGGCTTTGAATTTGGAGTTCCTCTACAGGTTTACTGTTCTGTCTGTACTCTTAAGGGTCCTGTGTGAGTTGTTGCTTATTCCATTTTGGGGAAATGTTTTGAATTCATCCCCTCACTGGAATCATGTACACTTTTTTAAAATGTAATTATATGTAATATAATTTCGTTATTAGGATTTATTTTTATATTCCTTGCTCTGATGTCCAGAAGCAACTGGCTTAAATTTCTGTTTTCATGGCAGGAATGTCAAACCCAGACTGAGAAGGGGTGGGCAAACTGTCCGCTAAAGGAAAATGTCCCTCAGTGCAGAAGTGCCAGTTTGGAAAAGGTGAAGAGCTGTAATTTGTTAATAGGCACATAAAGGATCAGGTGAAGAAAGGCATGTTTTCTGGAGTAACTGTCTTTGTACTCATCCATCCATTTTCTAACCACTTCATCCAGCCCAGGGTCACGAGGGAGCTGGAGCCTATCCCAGCACGCAGTGGGCAGAAGGCAGGATGCAGCCCTTTGCAGGAAACACACAGACACACCGGGGCCACTTTCCCCCAGAGCCAGTTAACCTCCCAGCATGTCTCTGGACTGTGGGAGGAAACCAGAGCCCTGGAGCAAACTCGCATGAACACGGGGAGAACCTAGAAACACACAGAGCCTCAGGACCTGACCCCAGGGCCCCAGTAGTGGCCACCCAGCCAGTCCAGTCCAGTGAATCAGCCACAGCTGTATTATCTCCTGGGGGAAGTTTGTTTTACGCCACAGTCCAATACAACAAGGACAGACAAATGGTACCAACAGAGGAGACAGTACAGTGGTGTTCCAGGAGATAAGAGAGTTAATAATAATAATAATTGCTTACACTTATATAGTGCTTTTCTGGACACTCCACTCAAGCGCTTTACAGGTAATGGGGACTCTCCTCCACCACCACCAGTGTGCAGCCCCACCTGGATGATGCGACAGCAGCCATAGTGCGCCAGAACGCTCCCCACACACCAGCTCTCAGTGGGGAGGAGAGCAGAGTGATGAAGCCAATTCATAGAGTTACTTTGCAGTGTATGTGAGTGGTATTTCAGTGGGGGTGAAAGATCTCCTGGCTCTGTTACTGTTACACCTGGGGACAAAGCCTCTCCCAGAGAGGAGGGGGTGACACACATTCCACAGTGCTCTTGCCATCGTTGCCACCCCCGGTGTGTTGAGGATATCAAGTTGGTTTGATCTGCCCCAATTATTTGGCTACCAATTTTCCCTTATTTAGACCCATTTTCCCCATCTATTGCAATCAACGGTACCGTCGTTGCTGAACCCCACGTGAGAACGTGTGTTAAGACCCTTTCTAGGGTTTGGGGAGGAGCTTCATTTCCCTTCCGTTACTCCAGTCAGAAGGTAGGAGTCCAGGATTAGCGCTTTCTGTCCTGTGGTCTCCGAAGGCAGGTGAAGCTGATGTCACTCTCTGACCTTGCATGCTGAGAGCTCGACCGCTTCCCTCCAGTTGGTAGGGGGAGGAAGTGAAGTCACATACAGTGACACAGATAATCAGCAGTTATTGTCTTCCAGTTCCACGTTGATGACATGCTCCTCTGACTCACCTGTGCAGAATGTTGTTGCCACAGCTGTGGGCAGAGACCCGCAACTTCTCTGCAAGTAAAGAGCTGTTCAGGCATTCTGTTCGACACAGGAACTGGGAATATCACTAATACATGTGTTTGGCTCAGTATTTTGGGTTATTACTTTGACACTTTCTATTTTTCTTTTTTTTTTTAATACCTAATACAAATCTTGTTCCGTTACTGTATTATCAGCAGTGAGTATTCAGACATTAGTCCCTGGCTGAGTGCTAAATTTGTTGCTGTGTGTCTGCCTGCGAAAATGATAGTGGGAGTGGACATGATCACAGGTTATGTGATTGTTCAGGTTGGACTTGGTGGAATATTCCATGGAAACAGGGTTTTTCTCCTTGTACCTTTACAATTTTCATTCTCTACTGTTTGTGTCAGAATACAGAGCACAAGCATCGTGCTGGAGTCTCCAGAGAGGTGCGGCAGACTGAAAAGCAATAATAACGGAGACCGACAGGGCCCCGAGCACCCTGACCACATTACGTGTGAAAGTGGCTCTCCTGCAGACGGAGAAAACGACACAAAAGGTTGATTTTCTTTGATATGGATGAAAAGGAATTCTTGTCCTGGCGCTGCCAGGGTTAGCTTGGACACATGGTATTTAGTGGGACTCTGATCCCAGGCTCAGAGGGAAAGAAAACAAACCTCAATGACAGCGCTGAGGAAAACGAAACAAAAGGAAAACCGCAGGCTGAGGTCCGTGCGCTTATACAGTCAGTAGCAGCTACATTTTGTGACTCTTTCGAGTGGTTTTGCTTTTCTGCGTGAGCTCAGTGGGCCTCAAACCCTCAGCTCCTCCTTGTGACAGTCAACAGTTCCGAAGTGGGCTCATCAGATCGAGTTAATGACACGACCAGCTGTTGCTCATTGCGTGCCGGGTTACAGTTCAAGTGTTGTCCCAGACAGGAGAGCCGCACGTTTGTGTGAAAGACCAGGAGATCGATGGTTCCCTACTGTAGTGTACTTCTGCGACTCTTAGAGGCAGACCTGTTAAGATATAGTATGACAGCTCCACTCCCAAGACACCAGCAGTCTTTTAAACTTAATTTGGTGTATATTACACATGGAGACTCCGTCTTCCTTGTGTCACTTTAACAAATGGCCTTTCTCATGTAGAATTACTGCCCAGGGTGTTTGTGATTGCTGGGTGATGTTGTGGTACACTGTGACGTTGTTCTTCCCTTTCCATGGACATACGTTCTTGTATTGAGACCTCGGTGTTCTCAGCCTCTGCTGTTGTGCTTGTGCTTTGTCTAAACCATGAGAACAGCCTTTAGAAAACAAAGGGTTCAGTCTGAGGTTAGAATGCCGACATAGATAAGAACAAAAATGTTTCCCACCAGTTATAATGCCAGTATTTCCTTTGGAAGGGTATAGTTCTGATTTACAGTCATCCCTCTGCTGTATTTAAAATAATAACCCCAGCTTACTGCCAATATCCGTGCCTGTCTCAGACTTGAAAAATAAGAAAGAACTGAAAGAGCTTTTTATGATATACTCATCCACCTTCTCTTGGGTTCTATCGCAAGATATACTGCCCACCTTTAAGAAAAGTGTTAAAAAAATGTTCTGACCATTCTCTGACACCCAGTCACAGTGATGATGCTTGAATAAAATGGTGCAAACTCACACCAAAAAGAAATATATTAAATATCTCTCTGATGCCCAAAATGCTGCGATAAAGTGTTAGATGCATCCGAAAATAACAAAGGGCTAAAGGAATAAAACATTGTGTGAAGTGTGTTTGAAGTATTCCTGCTGAGAAATTATCCGATTATCAACATTTATTCATCAAGAAACATAAGGCAGACTTTGGAGCAGGTGTGCAGAAACCATCTCAGAATGGACGATTCACAGAATTCGTGTTTTGGTAGTTCACCAAAGTGCCAGCTCACAGTACACTTGTGACTTACCTGCAGGAGAATATACACTGTTCCCTCGAGACAGCCGTTCACCCTCAGTCAACACAGTGAACAGTGAACTTTTGACTTACCCTAGTTTCTTTTAAAAGTACCATTGTGATGGTGAGTAATTTTGTTCATGATAAATGTTCATTCCTTCAGTTAGGATCCTGTATATTCTAATGTGCATTCTGAAACTAGAATTTAGTTCAGTATACAGTGTACCTTGTGTGTGATAACAATGTTCTGTACAGAAGTGTATAACTACCGCTAAAACGGCACCATTCTACAACAGGGGAAGTGAACAGAGAGCAAGTGTGACAGCTTGGGCTCTGTGCTCAAGTCCCCGGTGATGTTTTATTCACAAAGTTCACCATTTAAGGTGTCTGTTTGTAAACATTATCACTTCATCAGTCTCTGCACTGCTGCCACTGCAAAACGTTGAGATGTAGCTACTGTTTTGCTCATTTACAAATGTAGATACCTCTGTATATGTTTGCTGTCTTTCTTAGCACAGTTACTTTATATGAACACAAATGCTGCTGAAAGGCTATGCCTTTGTATTAAGTTAATTGGAGCATTTCCTGGCCGAACATACTTTAACATCATCTTGCAGGACTTGCCTTGAGCTGACAGTTAAGTGTTAATCAGCGTGAGAAAGCAGTGTGGGTGCTGGGGATTGTTGGATTTCTCAGTTACTGGCGCTGTAGATAACATTGGCGAGGTGTAGGATGGAAATGAACAAGATAGCTGTGTGAAGGTGGCACAGTGGGTAGTGCTGTTGCTTCACGGCTCCAGCTTCTTGGGTTGGATCTGGGCTTGGTATGGGAGAGCATGCAAACTCGTCTCCATGGGGTTTCTCTGTGTGCTTCAGTTTTCTTCCTTCATTCCAAAAACACAGTTCGTTTTTAGACTTCACCTCCATAAGCACATACACGTGCATGTGTCTTGCAATGAACCAGCATCCATAGTAATAATAGTAATTCCTTACATTTATATAGTACTTTGATGGATCCACTCAAAGCACTTTGCAGGGAATGGGGATCCCCTCCACCCCCACCAGTGTGCAGCCCCATCTGGATGATGTGCCAGTCTGCTCACACACCAGCTCTCAGTGGGGAGGAGAGCAGAGTGATGAGGCCAGTTCAGAGAGGGGGATTATGAGGAGGCCATGATTGGTAAAGGCCAGGGGGAAATTTGGCCAGGGCACTGGGGTGATAGATTTTTAATAAATAAGATGTACAAAATTGCCTGGAGAGATCTATTCCAAATTGTTTCCAGAAGTGCAGTGCCTCCCGTCTTATCCTGATTATTGTATATAAGCAAAGGAGACAGTTCTTGGTCTGCAGTCTGTCATCTGTAGTATAGATGGTGTCTTTTCACTTTATCTTGCAGGGACTGGCCTGCAGAGTAGAGTGCTGTTTGTGCTGATTACTCAAACATGGATTTCTTTATCTTCTAGGCTGAAGCGGGTGTGAACTCTTTGATTTGATTGACACCCCTGTGTGTTGTTTTTGTCCCTTCTGGCTTATCCTTCAGTGCAAATATTGACTTAAAGAGAAAAAAATTAAAGTGTTCATTACTTCAACAAAGCTCACATTAGACGCGAGTGGTGGCAAAATTCAGTCAGGAATTGTAACTCATGTCTGATGTTTGTGCATTTTCTTTTGTGTCTTGAAGTTGTCTTTAAGAATAATAAATTGAGAGTTAAAAATCCAATAAACCATGTCATAAATCTGACAGTTACACAACTGAAGAAACAGGAAGGGCCGCCTCTTTTCACAAAATATTACCCTCCAGATGCATCTTTTCTCCATAATACTGGAGAGTTCAGTATCCTGCTGGACTCACAAATGCAGTATTTGGGAAAAGGATATAGTTATTCAGTACTTCTAAGGACAATATTACTGCATTCCTTATTGTACAGTGTTGAATTGAGAACAACTTAAATTAAATTGTACAGAAGGCTATGCTAAAACCTGGCAACAGTTTTTAAAGCAATTTAAAGTTTGTTCATTTTCCATGGGGAAAGATTTTAAAACACCACGTGCTTCTTCAACCTTTTATAGGCAGGTTAGTGACCATCCATATTTGTCTTGAATATGGATAACGCAGCCAACACAGAGAGCAAACAGGTCAATGCAATAGAATATATTCCTCTTGGTGGCAAAAACTGGTTTCTTTTTTCAGAAATCCTTGCTGAAAGAGTATCTTCAGGATCCTCTGCTCGGCCTCTGTTTCTGTGAAAATGAGAAGGCAGTGTTTATAAGGACATGTTTCTTTTTCATGAAAAAAGCTTGGAAGTCCAATGCTGTTCCACAGAGGCTGCACACCGTCTGAGCTTCTGTGACTGCCTGTGGCCAGCTGATTTCAACGCAAAAGCAATTATGAGCAACTTACATGTGTCACAGAATAGCTGCTTTTAATTCAGATGTGACCATGAATATAGTCAATTTGAATATTCGTTTCACCAGGAGCTCTTGCTGTATCCATTTGATAAAAGGGCAAATCATTCAAATTCCATAGGTAATTGCCAGTGGAATATTTTAGGAGAATTGATAGCAGTACATTATGTGGCTGGAGGTCTTGAAACAGCTTGGTTCAAGGCCTCAGTAAATGGAGGTCAGAGTTCAAGCAGCCTCCTACTGATGTGCTGTCAGTGATCTTGTACAGCTTTGAATATTTTGCCCTAGTGCAGTACAGCAGGGGACTGTTCCACAAGAGCTGTCTTACATATTGGAATTATTTTTTAATTATTGGATGTCATTAAGTTTTTTAATTATAATCTGTAATATATATATAATCAAGAAACTGTGCGACGAGTGATCTGAATGTTTTGAGTAATCCACTGTGATCTTACGAAAAATCTTACATATACAAGAAAATAATGAGGTTAATTGAGTATTCAGTGTGCAGCAGACAGATTAAACGGAGAGTGAGACTCCCGATCCACAGTATTTTGAAGCGACACGGAGCTTTAACATCCATGTTTTTAGAACCTTTTTTCATCTGATAATATTTTTATTGTAATGATTTCCTTTGTTACGTAATTTGATGCTCCTCGCGGATGCTTGGTGATGGGATACTCGGTCAGTGCACTGTATTTTTGCAGTCTAACTTAACATAAAACAGCGCTAGACAACTTCTGCAGCTGCCAATCAGTCTGTTAAATCTTACTCATTTGTTCCAGAACATTTGAGCAGGGATTGGATTAAGAAGGTCCATGGATTTCTGCCTCGCAGTAGAATTTTAAATTTGCTGTGAAGTCTGTCTGCAGCTTTGAGTTTCATTGTTGAGCAATCTTGTAAAACTTTGTTAATGTTGTCTGGGAGTGACAATCGAGAAACCTTGTTGGTTCTGTGTTTGGAGAAACTGCTCTGCTCTGCTCTCAGTACACATGGTCTGGTCTTTAGAGTCGTGATGTTTAAGATAATCTTGCAGAAGTGTTGTACAGTACGGACCCAATTATTAGGTTCTTTAGAATTGTTTTGGTTCTCATTTTCACAGTGACCCCTTGGGCTTATTTTGAATGCAGTAGGTATTATCATAGAAATAGTAATACAGGATGTATTATAAAGAGCCCAGTGTTTCGTTTTGTCCGGTTTGATTAATGCATCATAGAGGTACTAAAAGTAAAGTTCCATCATGAATACCAAGACCCCCGGCAGTAATGCAGCTCTGTAACTGCATGCAGGGAGAACTGCGTTAATTGCAGAATGATGAAAAATAACGCAGAATGATGGATTAATGTTTAGCCCTTTATGTCGTTTTTTTAAATTTAAAAAAAAATCAGTTTTGTACTGTAGTTTGTTTGGATGTTGCACCTTATAAAAAAGAAACGTAAACCCTAAAAGACGAGAGGTTTTGGACCTGGCACTGGGTTGTGTGAATTCAGAAGCACATTGTGTATCTCCTTGAGATGCACTTTACATAATATTTGAAAATTCCCCATATCTGACAAGAAATCCAGCAGACAAGTAGGTCACACACAGGCCAGTGAATAGATTATTATGTCAGACAGTGTATGAAACAGTAGAATTTTTGCCAGGCCAGTGGGCATTCTTAATGACCAAATCTTTTGGCAGCTGAGGGGTCAGCCAGTACTAACTGCAGAACAGATGATCACTGTTTGTGTTTCTCACTTGGACGTCTTTAAAAACTGCAGGAATATAAGATCTAAAAACACCTTAGGCTGTTGCTGATAGAAACTTGTTTTGCCATAATTTTCAAAATTCGATTACAGAGTGGACTATTATATTTATGATGGCAAACGTCTTTATATCAATCTCCATCTTCTGCATTATAGAGCTAAAAAAGAAATTCCTTATTTTGGTCAGCTTTAAGTTCAGAATTTTGTTTTACATCCTGCAAGTTACACATTCTGTGTAATAAAGGAAAAGTGCCATTTCTGTTTTCCATACTTGAAATAATTGGGGAAAGCCTTCCCAGGAGAAGATTAAGCTGTTTCTGCAAAACTATACACGGAGTTCCTCACCTTAAGTGCTTAACTGCAATTATAGACCAAAATTGTTCAACAGTGTGGTATGGTACCTGAAATTCATTCCAATCTTAGATCTTCAGAATCATCCCCATTCTTAATATTTCAGTCATAAAACCTATGATCTTCAGATGCATAGTGTAGGGTTTAAGTTCAAGTATCATTTTGTGGTCTGTCTCCAAAACCTAAGTATTTGGTGTCATTGAGTCCAAATCCTTGGTTTTCATGTACAGTTTATTTTCTCATTTCTTGCATCTGTTGCCTGTTAAAGATGAGAGGCTGTAGGCTACTTGCCCAAGTTTTTTTCATCAGAAAGTATACCCTAGTTCATTTTCAGATCCTTGTCTTTCAAAATGTCTGCTGGTTGTGCAGGTTAAGCTGTGTTTATAGCAGACTACAGTAGCTGTAGTCATAGCTGCAGTAAATTAAGCATGATCATGGAGATCATTCAGATTTTCTGTAGTTTTCTGTTACTATACTTTTAGTTTCCATTAGTTTACCTTTTGGGCCTGGATTATTACCGTTGGAGTTGTACACTTAATTGTATTATTCATCCTAAAACACTAGAAGAGAATGTTTTTCTTCAAGGAAAAGCAGCTGACTATGGTTTGAGGAGGCTTGAGGCAGATGTAGAACAGGGCATCATTGAACAGGCATTCCTTCAGGTGTCCTGTGTAACCAAAGCCGTTTTAAGAGCTGCTTAAGACTGTTTCAGAGGTTAATTATGGTTTACTGTACTGAAGCTCCCAAAGGGCCCTTTGTAAGTGGAAGTATTAAGCACCACGTTTAAATACAAATCCAAACTTAATATTGTTATGCCCTTTGGTCCTTCCTCTTGAAGAGAAACAGGCTCCAGACATCTTAAAGCTGAATTGTTTCAGTACTGCAAAAGGATACAGTTTTTATTAGGGATTCAGATGAAACTGGTTTAATGGTTTCCACAAAAAACAATTTAAAAGTTTTTTTTTTTCTCGCAGTCCAACACATATCATCATGATCTTGTTTTTGATACCTGTTGCAGAAACATTTCCCTGTATTTCTGTCTCCCAGACCCTATGATCTGTTTGCTATATTAAATGCACAGCAGCCAACTTTAGGTATGTTAAAATATTTGCATGCATCAGCTCCTGTACAGTGAGCTGCTTTTTACTTAAAGGAGATATTTCAAAAGAGCTATCGTTTGGATAGTTACTACGGAAGTTCTGTTAATACCAGAATTCATCGTTGGAGTGTATGTGTGTGCTATTTGGTTCGCTAACTGTATTAAACCCTTGCTTTTCAGCCCTTCTTCCAGCTAGTAAAGTTAAGGAAACTTGGACTCAGTGACAATGAGATCCAGAGACTCCCACCAGAGATTGCCAACTTCATGCAGCTCGTGGAACTGGATGTGTCCAGAAATGGTATGTAAAACCAACACGACCACATTGATCCCAGAAAGTTAAATACATTAGGTATATACTGTGAGATGTACAGTATATACCTAATGATCCCGGCGCATGCTTTTAACAGGTGAAACCCTAGAATGCAAGAGAAGTTACAGAAGTGAGAGGAGGCCTTTTAGGGTTTTAGTAACTCAAGCTCTTTGAGTTACCAGTAGCTAAGAGATCAGAGGGTCTTGTCCAGCTCTTTCTCGAAACAAGGTGGGGTTATGAGCTTAGGATGCAGGACTGGGTAGCTTGTTCCACATCCCTTTGAGTGTTCCCCTCACTGTGGTTGACACTTGTGTCCTCTGGTTTGAGTTTCACTGTATTTTCTCCAGAAGTCATCTGAGTTGACTTTGTCAGCGCCTTTCAGGATTCTAAATACTTCAATTTATGAGGATCCACTTTCTGTTCAAGACTTAAAAGATTAAGACCTTTAAGTCTGTCACTGGCACATCCCTTTAAGTCTGAGGACATATCTTAACGTATATTACTCTTCGGCTATCAGAAATATTTTTATAATGCGATGACCCAAATTGTGGGCACTGTTCTAAAAAGGGCTTAATAATGCGTGGTACAATTTTAACATCTGTAAATTTAAATTGGACACTTTTAACTATGGATCCTAACATTGTTAGCCCTTCCATTCAGCCAAACCGCCTTAATCATTTTCAAAAGCAGCTTGTTCAAGCTCAGTGTTTCCCATCTTTATATTTTTGCTACCTTCATATAATGTTGTTTACTTGTCTATATTAAAATTAACACAAATATTAATGTATATTAAATGTTTGTTAATATTATATATTAAATAATAACTTAATTTATATTAAATGTTAATATTAAGTAGGTGTTAACCCAACCTTAAACTTGTGTTTTTGAATTACTTTTCTTATCTATAGTTTTTGCTAATTTTTTTATATTGTATAATTTGTGAACGTCTCTGTAAATTAAACGATACTTGAAGATAAATCATGTATTAAAAGTAAAGAGTGCAGTTGTAATGAGTTTGGTATCACAGGAATTTGCATTACATTTTTCCTGTCTGAGCATTCACCTTCTGTACTGCTTTCTATATTTTAACCAATTCTCAAACCAAATATATATATATAATATCTTGAATACTTACGACCTTCAGTTTGAAATGTAATCTTGTATACTAACATTTGTTTAAATTGTTGACCATAGCATGTATTTATATCCCTTAATGTTGTTGCTTTTAACTCTAAATGGTGAAGGTCACTCCTGTTTCAGTATCATAATGTCAAAATCAGGAGGATTGGGGAGCTGCATGGAAAAGAGAGTGGAATTGACTTCTGTTTTAGATCTCTTGCTTTTATGAGGCTTTGAAGTGGCTTTAAAATTAGCCAAAATAAGAACTTTGCACAACCTTTATCAGGAGAAAGACTTTCATTCTGCACATGTACCTAATCCGAGTTACTGCACTCCTTCCTACCCAGCAAACTATCCTAAAAATAGAGGTTTCTGGCTCTCCGTCACTATTACAGGGAGACGTAATCAAAATAGGCTTATCAAAATCTAACTTAAAGGAATTTATGCATGAGATGCCTACATGTTAATAAAAACAGGCACAATCTTTTCTCTCAAAAAACCTGGTTCTACTTTTTCTAGAGGGTAGTGGGGAGATGAGACCACCCTTTACGCAGGTGCACAAATTCAGACCCGGACACTTTGCAGAGACAGCATGTTGACCTCACACAAGCCTGCAGACCTGACGGGCACATCGCAGCAGCTCTGCCTGTGCATGGTTAATGTCCTACAAGCAGAGCCAGTGCAGGGATTACAGAGCACTTCGGCAAGAACAAATCTGGAACGATAATTATGAAGATTGTATCAACCAATTATAGTCGTTTAAA
Organism: Lepisosteus oculatus; assembly: GCF_040954835.1. Taxonomy (NCBI): domain Eukaryota; kingdom Metazoa; phylum Chordata; class Actinopteri; order Semionotiformes; family Lepisosteidae; genus Lepisosteus; species Lepisosteus oculatus. The sequence continues at coordinate 19,437,733 of NC_090712.1, forward strand.
TGGTTTAGTTTTGACCAAAGCTGAATTTTCACTGCCCGACACTGTAATTCGTGCTATCAAGGACAGTCTTAAATACACGTTGTGCTCCTATTGGCATGGCGTGTATAAATACAAAGTTTTATGTTTACTTTGTCTGGCGTGCTTGATTTTGAGTGAAAGCAATATTGATGGAATTATGATGTTGACATAATTAGTCAGGGTTCCAGTGCACTTTGAGCCACATTTAATTCTGTAAAATGAAAAAAAAAATAGCTGATATTTGTCACCTACAACAGACTTGTGAGAATGTGAGATGTTTCTGTTGGACATGCCTTTTTATATTTGGTCTTTTTAAGATCTACTGTTAATATTTTTCCATCCCCTTTGCAGATATAATGGAAATTCCTGAAAGCATCTCATATTGTAAAGCTCTTCAAGTAGCAGATTTTAGTGGGAATCCTTTAACAAGGTAATTAAGTTTTGTTTTTAATAACAAATGAGCTGAATTTTCAGTTAATAGTTTATGTTTCCAGCAGTTTTCCTTTATATTCTAGGTGTAATCTAATCTGATTTAATTCTTGTGTTCAAGAAATTGTAAAAGAAAATTACATTAAGGTACCAGTGCAGCTGGCAGATTTTGTCCATTTTGTTATTGTCAGAAAAACCCCTCTTTTGTGTGATATCGTTTTAAGATTCTGTCCAGATGCAACAATTATGCTGCAATATTGGGTTCTCACATGAGTATGTTTTATATGATCCCTACATTTCAGTAGTGATGTTCTGAAAGCCAGATAAGAAATCATTTAATTTATTTCTTTGTGTTTGCTTCAAAAACGCCTTTGATATGTTTGGAAGAGCAGGCTGTGATTTTGTAAGTTTCTGGAGCATGTACATGTAACATAACACAATCACGTTTTGCTCTGATTAAAACCAGACTGGAGGTTGTTCAACACAGTGGTGACGACCCCAGAAGAAATACTTCATCTGTACTGACCACATGTCTAATCAAGTATTAATCACACTTTCAGCATTAAACCCGTTTCCCCTGTTTTCTCCCCTTCCAAATCATTTCCATCTGTTTTTATGAGGTAATAACTTCTGATTGATTATCAGCCCTAATCATCAACTAAAAAAGCAACATTATTTTTCACTTTAAATGATGCAAAACTGTTTAGGTATGACACATTTCTCTTGGTCATGGCTCTGTTTCTTGTTTCCGAATAGAGCCTGGCCTCTGAGAGGTGTTGGACTCCAAAGTGAGATTGCTCACCCCTGGGCCCTAGTCTGTCACCTCTTTGTGTGACTGCCCTGCGCTGTGTATGCTATTACAGTCTAAATAAGACACTTAGTCACGCCATATGCCTGCTTTGGCACCAGATTTGCCGTCTGCAGCAGGAAATGTGATTACAGATGGCTTTTCCTGTAAGTACCTTCACGTATCCTGCCTGTTGCTCTGGAGCAGGCTGCTCAGGGGTGTGTGCTAGAGCACCTCCCTCACGCATGAGACGTGTGGTGTGCGTATGGCTCCACCTACGTCGAAGAAGAGGGTGACCCATGTGGCTTGTTTTAGAGCTACGCTGTGGTGGGGTTTACACGCTGCAGTTACCCTTCAGGAAATAAGCACAACTCATTGGAGCTCACGGGGCTCCCTCCTGCTCCTCCTCTGTGGCAGACCACTGAAAATGACTTCATACATGTCCCCAGAAAAAAAGCACTGCAGAGACAGGCTGGCATTTGGAAGCTTGCAGAGATATAACTGCTGGAGTCATCTGAATTGTAGAGCAGGCTGCTTTCCGTCCTCTAGCTTGTGACACTGCTTTTTTTGTTCCTGTGTCTCAGGTTGCCTGAAAGCTTCCCAGAATTACGGAATTTAACATGTCTTTCCATCAACGACATTTCATTGCAGGCCCTTCCTGATAACATTGGAAAGTAAGTTTATCTTCTTTTCCTAATTTGATTGTGTGTGGTGATATTCACATCTGAGTTGCTGTTACTGTTTTCAAAGTCAGTAGATGCTGTGTCTTTGATGATCAGGATAAGAGGGGAATGAGATGGTATCATAATCCAGCTCATGTGGTTAATAAATGACTTGTAATGTGAAAATGTGGCTGCGTGGCAAACCCAGTGTGTAAATGACCTCAGACATTGGGGTTTTTAGAGGCGCATGTTTAGTTTGTCATCATGTTGAAATCAGGATGCAATACTGTAGACAAATAACCAGATATGTACAATAAGGAAATATCTGCTGGATAACATCCACTTGTAGAAAAACAGATATGTAAAATTAACATTGCAACTTTAAATAATCGTGACATATTCAATGTGATGACTGAAATGAGAAAAGGCAAAGAGTTTAACGTTTTGTAAACCTACATTTATTCATTGGCACTCACAATCCACCGCTGACCATAGATGTAAACAGCAGAAATAAAATTTGAATGGAACTAAGGTTTGCGTTGGCTCTTAATTTTCAGTCAGGGAGTCTGGAACAGCAGTATAGAATTATCTGCTCAGTGGGTCCATTTAGCTTGTATCTCATGGATCAATACAAGTTGTCCAGGCTTTGCACACAAGCTTTAAACTGGCTGACAAAAAAACAGATCTGTACAATGTAATAGATTGCTCTCAGCACTATAAAAATAAATACAATCTGGCTCAAAAAGAATCTTATTACAATAATATAATCATGTATTATTGTACTGACAGACTTGTATGTGCTCCTCCTAATGCAAGGAGCTCTCCCACGCTGCAGTCCCGGTGATGATGCCCAGGTCAGTGTGTGCTGTGTGGCACTGGCTCATGAACCAACCAGTGCGATGGTGTTACAAGTGTGTCCTGAGAAGGGCAGTGTTTGACACACGTGATTGTGCAAACGGTCTGTGTCGAAAAAGTCTGCTTCATCTGTGAAGAAAGTGGAGGATAATTCACAAATTCACTATATGTATTGTCTCATCCTGTTTTTTTGTTTCCAAATTTAAATTCCTGCTGTGCACTGTCACTCAGAATTGCATTTAGAGGGCATCCAAGGATAGTTCCTCCTTTATAATCAAGAGCTGACTGGCACAGGAGCTTAGAAGACCCTGGTGTGCTTGCTTGTTGCTTCACAGTGCAGTAAGTGCCCTGCAGGGAGACGAACACTCAAATTTACATGTACAGTTAGTGCACAGATGGGCATGTTGGGGGAGGGGGGAGTAATTCAGCTACATTTTTTAAAATTTTAAGCAGATTATAGATCTGGGTGAATGTTACACTCATTGTGCTTCATGTAGTCATATTGAAAACTGGGTAAATCTGTTGGTTACCATAGTGATACTGCAAAAGCTGGAAAAAATGCCCAGACCCTGTGGAGAGACGTGCTGCTGGCGATAATGAGGGAACTGCAGCAGGCTGGGGAGGCCTGAGCAACGTCCTGCCACTGCGTCCCACGTTAGGACAGAAACGTCCGAGTACAGCCCCACTGGGGGAGAGGTTCTTACGTGTTTTAGCAATCACTGCCTGCAACTGTTTAAATAATGGAAGTTTTCAACAGACAGTGAATATGCAGGGAAATTGCTGTTCGTGCTACACATTGTTCTCAAAGCTTTCATGACCGGGCTCAGAATGCAGTGTCGGTTCTCCGTCTAAATTTTGCCTTAGAGATAACAGATTGAGATTACTTTTAGACAAAATTTAAATGGATGCTTAAGTGACTCATTTATAAGGGTGGTGAATTCCATTATACTAAATGCTTCAAGGTGTGCTGAGCATTCAGATAGCTGAGTCAGGGAATTCAGCCTTGCGCTGTTACTGTTACTGAGCTACAGATGTTTGCTTCTGGAATGGATTAATAGGAACTGTTAAAAAGGCTAGATTAAAGAAGCAAAACTTTGCACTGATGTTTAGCTTCAGAATTAATGTTAAACAGGTTATTTACATGCACATAAACGGTGATCTTTTAGTAAGTGCCAAGAGGACTGTGTAAGAGGCTTGTGACAGTGAGACAGCACAACAGTTCTTTGTAAGTATCAGAATGAACAGGTAATTAAAACTGTTTATGTATAAACATTTATTAAAGCATCCTTTTCTGTTCTCAATACACTGCATATTTTTTATCAAACATCATAAAGTTTCATCTTAAGTACTATAGTTTTAAACCGCTTTACTGTGGGAAGAGAATGAAGGCTGCAAATTGGAGGAGATTTATCCCGTCTTGTTCCCTTTGTTTTTAGTAGCTAAGTAAAACAAAAGTTTCGTTCAGCCATTATTTAAAAGGGGCTTCAACCACTTGGCTAGGAAGCCTGAAACAGACACTCACAACTCTGTGCAAACAAGTGCTTTCTGCTTGCCACCCTAAATGAATTCCCTTTTAATTTTCAGTTATGACCATGTGTCCTCATTTATTTAGCAACGGTGGAACTCCCGTGAGTTTCTGTACCCCTAAATATTTTATGTACTTGAATCACATCTCCTTTCAGTCTTCATCATTGAATCTAGACTGAATAGATTTAGCTCCTTTTACCTGTCTGTGTATACAATTTCCCGAGACCGGGAATCATTATGGTTTCCCTTCTTTGAATGATTTATAAAGCTAGAATGTATTTTTTCTGGTAGTAATGACCAGAATGCAACACAGATATTCCAAGTGAGGTCTTCCACTGCATTGTAAAACTTATGTGCAGCTTCCTTGGATTGAAATCTACACCTTTTCCTTCTGTTTTTGCTCCCTGTGTGGTCTTGCCAAGATTCCCCGTGTTGTTTTGACGTTGAAGACCCTACACAAGTCCCCGTGTAGCTTTTTGCAGCTTGAAACTCCCCGTGATGTGTGTAGTTAATGTTCCTATCACCAGTGTGGATTCCTTTGCACCTGTGTTTGTTACATTTCACTGCCCAGGTGTCTTTCCAATCCATGACTTTGTCAGTCTTTGTCATTTTCGTATTGCTAATGATTAATCTGTGGTACACCACTGCTTACATCAGACCAGTTCAACTTTTTAAATGTGCTTTTTCCTATTAGATAAACAGCTGTTGATTCATGTACATTGGATTTTATGCAAATCACCTTTTATAAGGGACCTTATCAAAAGCTTTCTGTAAATTTAAATCCATTATTTTTAATTTTTTGAACATCTACTCTCCATGTTTCTTATTTGCCAGTTTGTGTGAAGTGAGTTAAACTAGACCTTCCATTTCTAAATGATGGCAGTCTAGATTGGAGCACAATCCAGGGACCTAGTCCAGTTGTTTCTTGAAGGAAGTCAGGGTGTCATCTTCAGTAACCTGGCTGGGTAACATGTGCCAACCCCCAGACTCCTCTGTGTGAAGAAGTGCCCCCTGTTCTTGGTTTTAAATCTGCTTCTTTGCTGGTTCATGTTTCACTGTTACTCCAGACGTAGTCTTCAGTTTGTCAGTGCCTTTCTGGATTTTGAATACTGGGCTCGGTTCACTCGCAACAGGACTAAAACATTTTTTAAAAACTGAAAAAAAACAAACGCTTCGCATTATTTTACCGCCAAGGCAAAGGCCTTCCCTGTGTCTGGCGATTGTAATTCGCTATTCCTGAAGCACTGTGGCACTGTGGTCTTTTCCCATCATTGATCCTTGGGTCCCTTCATGCAGCATGTAGAACACTTTCTACCTTTAATGGGTTTTTCCTACTAGACCCATTAAACCATTTAGTCCATTCTGCTAGAGTTCATCTTGTTAGGGATTAATCAGTTTTCAGCCATTAACATTGTATTTTTAATGTATGACCACCCATTTGTCAACCTCTCTACCCAGTACAGGGTACCCAGTCTCTTGGCTCTTTATCCAGCTCTTCCAGTTTACCATCTGGAAGCTCTTCTGGACTTATAAACCCTAATTGTTACGCCCCCTTTCTAGATCGAAAGCAAATGTCAGAAGAATCTGTACTGTGGTTCTGTTACATCAGTTCTCCTAATTATATCCGGACTGTTTGGAATAGATGAGGTCACAGTGTCTTTCTAAGTTGTAGCTTTAAAATATTAGGAAATGCAGAAGCTGGAATAGATATGGTTGAAATGGATGTTCTTTCTTATCCCGTCACTGTATCCCAGTTTCTGTGTGGAAAGTTGAAATCTCCCAGTAATGTAGTATCACTTTTATTACATGCCTTCCTGATCTCATAGTGGCACAGTAAGCCCTGCTGTAAACGTCTTGTGACCATGTTTGCATGGGGTGGTCTGTCACATACACCCTTTGTTAACACTTTGAATGCTTTTATTTTGCAGTGTAATCCCCGTAGTTTCTCGTCCACCTGAACCTCTTGCTTTGGTTTTCTAGCTTGTAGGTGGTTTATGACCCCACACCACCCCTTCTTCTGTCCTGCCTACCCCCTCGTTTTACATTTGCCCCGTCATCATCCCTTCGCCACGTTCCATGATTTAGGGATTCAGAAGGTTCCTCCTCCGGGCACCGAGGTGTCGGCATTGACGGATGGATCTGTTTGCTTTTTTTCCTCAGTGTTTGGATTCGACCAGACTCAGCCTGTTGAGATCTCCCAGCCCCCACGTCATTAATGATGATCATAACAATCCTTTCATCAGAAAAAAGTGCCCTTTATTCCCAATTGCTTTGGAATTAGGTGTGAAAGACGACACAGTTGGTTCAATTGCATTGACATTTGCTTGAAATTCACAGTTCTTTAGCCAAAAGCCACAGAGAGCTGGAAGTTATGAAAGAGGACACGTTTTCAAAACTAATAGTCGGACTTGAAGTTAATGCAAGTTAACTGTTGTGAAAATTGGAAGGACAGATGGAGTATAGTGCTTTACGTAACTGAGAGTGAAGCAGTTCTTCAGTCCCTGTCTGACAGTCACACAGGGGGATTTTGGAAACTAATAAGCTGTTTCACTCGCCTCACTCGGCACACCTGAAGAAGGCTCCATGGCCAAAACGTTGTTTTCTTTCTTCTTTTTTTTTTAGCATGGAATAAACCTATTACTTGTTCCTTTTCCATTTATTGTGGATAACGAAGACCTCAGTGCTGCTGTAACTCAAACTGCCTGGGTGAACGAGAGACCATATGCCTTTTTAAATCTTTTTTCCCCCGGCCATAAGAGCCTTTGGCTGTTTTATTATCTTTCCATGAAAATGGTGTTGAGTTAGGAGCTGATGGTCTTGTCTTGGGATCTTGTAGTGTTGCCTCCTGTTAGTGTAGCTTAAAAAGAATAAGACCCTCCTATTTTAACCATGACAAACCCTATTGCACCCTCCTCTTTCCTGGAGTTCTGGTTCTATTCCAGCCCATATATGTTTCCTGTGGTGAAATACAGGGATTTATTGATGAGCGGATCTGTCCCTGGTGCAGAGCTAGCACTGCTCCTGAGGGCACCAACTTCGTTGCTGTTACAGTAGTGCTGTAAAAGGCTCTGCTGTATCCCTCTCTCTCTATCTTATTGCTGTCTTCTGTGTGTTTTATCCCCTGAACTTTGAAAGCAGTGGTATCAAAACCAAATATGCTTTAGTTTTAAAATCATCAACTCTTTACGTAAGGTTACGTTCTTGGCAAAATTGAGCATTAATTTCAGTTAACTACATATGTACAATTAATTGCAGGCTGGGAGTTTGCTGTTAAAAGATAATTGTTAAAAGTGGCCGGGTATGAAAATCTAAGGCTGGGTATGGATTAAGCGATGGTTAATCTGAAGTTAAGAACTCGGTAGAGATATTCATAATTTCTAACCCCAAATTATACAGTCAAAATTGGTTCAAATAAAGGTCTTTTCCAAGCATTGGGCGATGAAATCCTAGAATTATTTAGCTACCAAGTCAGGGAAATGGCCCCCATTTGTAGCGATTATTAGATTCTGTTTTAAGGCTGCTTTGAGCCCTGGTAGTTTGAAGCTGAGGTGAGACTGGGAAGAAATATAAAAATGATCAGATTCTCACAGCACAGTGCATTGTCTTCAGTGAATCGCTCTGTGAACCTCATTTTAACTGTGGGTAGACTACCCATCTACTTCTTGCACTGGAGAGTGCAGTTTGCCCACACGGAGGACTGGACCTGGTGTGTGTTATCATCCTGATCTTTTGTAGTCAGAGCTTTCTGTTGGTGTCGGTTCATTTCGTATGCGACAGGGTCAGGACTGTTGTACAACAGTGCTTCAGAAATGAATCATCATAAAGTGCGGAGCTTAGAATGAACTGAGTGAAGCCATCACTGCAAATTAAGAGATCCAGAATTCAAAGCCAGCTTTTTTGCCAAAACAACCTTTCTGGTTGTTAAGATTTGTTTGTGGCGAGCTTGAAATAAGATACAAAAAAGGAGAAATACAAGAAGAGAAAGAAAAATCAAACAAGCTTCACAGGGCTGATGGATGCTAATTGGTAGATATGTGAAGTATCATACACATATCCTAGACAAAATACAGTGAAGGTAGGATCCACACGTTTACCAATAAATACTTTAGTAACCACTTTAAGAGTGTTGAATTGAGAACCAGACGAGCCTCAGGGCTGGGGCTCTTCTGGAACCACCTCTGGGTTTGAGACATCTTAGTCTCCTTACCAAGGGTAGGAGCTCAGACAGGGGAGAGGCTGGGTCGGAGTGGTCACTCATAATCTTCAGAGTTTTTCCATTTCAACGCGTCGTGTATATGGAGGCACCACATGGTCAGTCCCAGCCAGTTATTTTTCGAACCACTCTGCCCAGCTGTTTCCTGAACGGCTGAGTTTCCAAACCAGGCTATCACAAACATGGCATGATTGCCATTACAAAGCAATTTAAAAAGCCAAAGATTTATATTTGGACTCCATTAGAGGGCTTTTTTTATTCTGTGATGTATTATGCTGATCTTCAAGGAAAGAACTTTGAATTTGTTGAAACGGACAAAAATGTTTTTTTTTTTTTCTGTGATTTTTTTTCAGCCTTTGTAACCTGGTATCACTGGAATTGAGAGAGAATCTGTTGACATACTTACCAGAGTGAGTATACCAAAGAAATCTTTTTCAACCTCATAGCACTTCATGTGAGGGACAGGTAATTCTAATCAGTATTGGTTACCTGGTTATAGCTCATTCTAAATCATTTTCCGATACAGTCCACACAACTAGCAGTGGCAGTGCCATGAGATCTCACATGAGAAAAGTGATGCAGTAATTAAAATCCAGAAGTGCCTGATGTGTGTGACCATTCAGGATAGTGTGTAACGTTAAACTTGTCATGCTTGTGAAAACCAGTCTTGTATAAATGTGTGGTGGTATCGCTAAGTCATTGTAGTCATTATGCAGTGGTGTGTGTCTATACTGTAGGCGTTACTGTATTTGTGAGGACCGATTCTGAAAAGCGACTTCACAAAGCAACCTTTAAGAACTGGGTGTTAAAAGCCTGTTTATAATAATAAGGTACAGTTAGAGAAATGGAAATATGAGTATACATATATCTTGTGTGTACTTCAATATTTGTAGGCGTGAGCAGTGTTTATTACAACTTCTTTTGTTTTTTAGGTCATTATCCCAACTGCATAGACTAGAAGAACTTGATCTAGGAAACAACGAACTTTACAGTTTGGTAAGTTAAGTGCCATGCCAGCTCAGCTTTTAAAAACGTACTTACGTGAAGGATGAATCGGCCTTCTGGCAAATGCTTCCCATCACCAAAACCCAAAAGTTTGCGATGAAGGGATTTCTGTTTTTTTTCTGTTCTCTTTAGCCAGAAACGATTGGCTGCCTTCTCAGTCTGAAGGACCTCTGGCTAGATGGAAACCAGTTATCAGAATTACCAGCGGTAAGCTATTTTTGAAAAGCTGAAAAGTTGATGCACACACGGGTAGGAAGAGGGTGGCACGATGGCGCAGTGCTGGAGCCCTGGGCTCAACTCCGGACCTACTGGGAGGTTAACTGGCTTCTGGGAAGACCGGCCCTGCTGTGTTGGCTTGTGCCCTGCCCTGGACTGGCGCCCCCTTGTGCCTGTTGCTTGCCAGGATAGGCTCTGCCTCCCCTGTGGTCCTGTATTGGATTAGAAGATGGGTGGAAGAGCATGATAATCTTGAAAATATTGAATGTATGTCTCTTGCATTTGGATGTAAACCATGTTTTCTTTGCCAGTTACATGGGACTGAAGGGTAGTTTTTATGACTGTTTTTAAGACTTAGCTCTAGGGACCTTTTCTTGTAAAGCTGATAATGAGAGGAACTTCCCTGAAGTTACCAGACCAGATTTTCTCTTTTCGTTCATGCACATGTATGTTCAGTTTCTTGTTGTGCCAGAAAATAATACCCATGACAGATATACTTTGTGTTGCCTTCTTTTGAAAATTAAAATGCTCTGGGCAGGGCTTAAATCCCAGTTGGTCTGATTTTGTCCCAATCCCCCAGCCACCTGAAAGTCACAACTGTGAAAAATAATATCGCACTTTAAGCTTCTTTGTTGTGCCTAAATGCATAAAATGTACTTCCTTTGAGAGCACTAAATTAACTCTGCCTTTGCCTACTGTATGTGAATTAAGCTCAATTCCTCAAGTTATATATATATATAGGTATTGTTCTGTGCCTTTTGGAATAATCCACTATTAATCCATTCGTGTTAATATTAATGTTAAATTGAATATTATTATTAATCCATACTGGTGAAACAGAGTTCCTTTTTTTCCCAAATGGTTTGATTCAGTGGTGTTAAGGTGCTGAGGAGTTGAACGATTCTTAACTTGGCTCAAGGCAGGAAATATTTCCACTGCAAGTCTGAACGTGCGCCTGCTGTTTAATCCATCACCCAGGAGATCGGGAGCATGAGGAGCCTGCTGTGCCTGGATGTGTCGGAGAATAAACTGGAGCGGCTGCCTGAGGAGATCAGGGGGCTCTCCTCCCTGACCGATCTCCTGGCTTCCCAGAACCTCATAGACGTCTTGCCGGACGGCATAGGTACGTGTCCCTCTTTGGACCTGCGCGGGTGCCCGTCCCGGGTGGGCGCTGGTGGTGAAGTGGAGGAGGTCCCTGTAGTTTTTATTTCTCCATTGCTGTAACATGCTGGCGCCCTGGCGGTTTCTGAGCTGAGGTAAGCTTTGAATCCGTGAGACGCGTGTGAAGCAGCGCTATTAGGAATGTAATTGGTAAGATTATACAAGCTCTCAAAATATTAATCATTGCCGTTTAGTTATTTGACTTTTGTTCTTAAAAATGGAGCATCGAAGAGCTCAGCATGACCAGATTGTCCATGACCAGATCCTTCTGAGACAGACCTGCTCCCTCTGCCAGAGAGCGTATTGCTCCATTCCCCTGATTCCCTCAAGGCTTTGCTAAACCTTTGGCTTCATAGAAGATCATTCCCGTCAACCACGAGGGGAAACCAACTAAGAATTGAATGCTAACACTTTTGGCTCATAGTATGGGGTGTACCCTAACAAGGTTCAGTCATTGTAAAATAAGCTGCACTTAAGTTTGCTCATTATTGTTGATCCCTTTTATCCTGCAGGCAAACTGAAGCAGCTTTCAATCCTCAAGGTGGACCAGAATAGACTGGTGCAGTTGCCGGACAGTATTGGCGAGTGTGAGAATCTTACAGAACTGGTGCTTACAGAAAACCAGCTGGTGGTAAGCAAGCAGCTTGCATTCTGTTTGTGATGCCTATCTCTGACCGTTAGCAATATAGCTGCATTAAGCTTTTGTTGTTGCTGAGGGGGAGAAGGGATTTAACACTGACAAATGGTATTTTTGTTTTTTCTGCAGAATTTACCGAGAAGTATTGGAAAACTTAAGAAACTGTCCAATTTCAATTGTGACAGGAATAGGCTAATGGCTTTACCAAAAGAGGTATGTAAAAAGATGTTCTGTTTTGTCTCCCATGTAGAAATACTTCAAGCTGTTTTATATACTGAATATTGAAAATTCAGCATGAAACATTTTGGCTGGTGACACTATTATTAGTGAAGTAATGAGGTGGCTGATTGGCTGAGCTGGTTCACACTGGATTCCTGCATGAATTGTTTTCCAGTCATATCCAGAGCACAGAATTTCATTTTCAACTTAATTATATCTTTCAAAACCTGTTCCTACTGGTTCATTCTCAAAGCAGTAATATATTTTGAAAACCAACTGTTTTGACATAGTAGATGGGCCCAGAGCAGTTTGTATGAACATGCTTTAGTAGATTTAAACATTATTAGGAAATAGCAGTCATGGGGAGAGAGAGTGGGTGGGTGCAGTACATTCAGAAGGAAGCTTGCTGTCATTTCGAAGTAATGAGAAACTTGATGGACTTTAGGGTGGTACAATTCAAGTCAGCATCTTAAAAACATGGAGCTCTGCTGCGCATGAAGTATCATGCGGTCCTTGGCGGTTTGTTGCCATGCCTTTATTTAGACACGTCTGCGTTATATTATAACAATTCCTTTGTGAGTTACTGGAAGGTGAATTGTGCTGAGAGGAACACAGCCTCGTCCCGTTCCTCCTGGTTTTGAAGTCTTGGAAGGAGTGTGTTTTGTTAGGAGGCCGGGTTGAAGAGAAGCCTCAAACCACAGGTTTAAAAAAGACTTTAAAAGCAGACTGTGTCCAGCTCCGAGCGGCTGAATGACCTTTAGTGCATCAGTGTTGTGAGATTTAAGTCACCCACATGTTCCAGATGTGCCTAGAGAGAACCTGGGCATTAGCTTGCTGCCAGCCCCTCAGCGTGGGCTCAGCTGGTGCCCAGGGTGTCCTGTGCTCGTGTACTGCTTTGAAGTTTTTTCTGCTATTGATGAGAGGCAAGTAAGAAATCAGGGTTGTTTTTCTGCTCAGGGAGTAAACGCATCGCATGAGCAAATCTGTAAAATTGTTTCATTCTATAACAAAAGTATATAAGCTATATACATATATATGTAAATAGGTTAATATGTATTATAGTGAATATGTTATAGCATACTGCAAGTATAACAGGGCAAGGGGAGGGTTCAGTAATGGCTGCAATCTATTTTCTTTTCTTTTGACCAGCTCCTAGGTCAGGAGCTGAATATACAGTTCAGGGTTTCTTTCCAGGCCGGCTCTGAACGACCTAAATCGGCACACTTTTGACTCAATTTCCTTCCCTTTTGAAGAGACTTAGAAAATCTGCAGGACCAGGATTGGACTCCCCTAAGTGCACAATGCATTTTAGCTTTATTGAGAGTGTGAGCAGGTGAAATGTGATGGGAGTAACACTGGTGGACCCAGCAGCCCCCAGCAGCTGTGCTTGGCGTTCTTACTGCTGGGCGGTAACACAGAGCTCCGGACCCATGTTTTTCTCAGTAGGTGGGGGGTTCTGTTAGCGATCATGGTGGGGATTAAGCTTTGGCTTCCACTGCCGCACGGTAGTCCAGGGAGACGACCGCGAGGTGAACGGACCGGGTTCCTGCCGTCCTCGTGGAGGTCCCCCCAGGCCCTGCCACAGCTGCCTGCGCCCCGAGGTTCGCACAGCCGGAGCGCAGCTGGCTTACCTGCACTGCTTGCTTACCTCAGACAGGAGGCTTGAGCTCTGCCTGGGAAGTGTGAATCCTGCCCGGGGAAAACAAAATGCATGTGTTTTAACCAGGACTGCTCAGGGACATTTTTCCTATGAGAGTTATGCAAAAGCAACATAGGCAAAAATACCAGAGCTGCATTAATTGTCCTGATAGAAAGGCTGCTGCGATTGGTTTTCTGGACCTGAGTGATACTGGCCAACCATTCACTATGTGCACAATCCCACATCTTTGATCTTAACCTCCTTTCAATCTGCCCTGCACCGGTGTGAATGGTCTTGCATTATAACCTCCTGGAGAATGCATGCTTGGTGAAACGGCGACTTTGCACTGGTTAGCATAAATCCCACCAGTGCCAAAAGGATACCTTATTATGTTTTTCATTTAGCTTGACGTTATTCAGCATTATCGAAGTTTCTGGCAGAAGTTCTTGTAGTACACTTTTCAGGTCTTCCCTGTGCATTCGTTTGTCTTGCTGGCTCCTGTAAAAGACTGTGCTGACCAGTTGTATGACTCGTGCTTTTGACTACAGCATGTACTGAATGTGTTCAGAAGGCGCTTTGTGTGAAAGCGTGTTACAAAATTCTATGCCCCATACCTTAGCTTGAAAGCAGTGTACAATAATTTTAAAGTAAACAAGAAGCGATGATTACTTCTTCTTTTGCTTTTGAACATTTGCTGCTTGGAACATATTGAATCTTGTAGCCTTGTGAGTAAGTTCAAATGTTTTGTTTGCCTTCCCGTTGCCATTATTTGCATGCGGGTTTGTGTACCGGATCTGTTATCTTTCTGGTTTTAATGGGACTTGCAAGCTTAATCTGCTCAACTGCTCACTGGCAAATCCGGTTTCATGTGCTGAAAGGAACTATTCAGTGGAATCATGCCCTGCTGTCATTCCAAATAACCATAGTCCATAAGCACATTGATTCTGAATGACTTTCTGTCATCTTTTGCTTTATTGCATTTTAAATATCTGTTGCACTTCAGTTCGTGTGTTCTGTGTGTGCTTGTAGCATGACTTTAAACTGTGAGGCTGTGAGGATGTCATGGGCTGTTCGCCCAGATCGGGACTTCACATGCTCACAGCCAGCCTGTCAGTGTGGTTTGACATCCTCTGTCTTCCTTTCTCCCTGGAATCACACCTGTTGGTTGGTACTGTAGTGCGGAGGTGTGTCGACAAGGTGAAGGACAGAATCTAAATACACCTGCAGCGTCCCAGACAACATTATTTACTGAAAATTCATCCAAGCTCTTATGTAGATTTAAATTCCTTTTTCTAAACATTCTGTCTCTCCTTTTAGTGTAATAGTTTGGCCGCTTTTGTGCAATTCTTTTATCAAGGCTAAGATAAAAAGTAGAAACATCTTGATTTTGTCTTACTAAATGTTGACTAAAATTTACCTGAAGGAATTGTCCCCTGTCAAGAGCGAAATAAACGTCATGTTGAATTAATTCACTTTAACTGTGAATTATTTCCATACATTTTGGAAAATATTTGGTAATTTAAGACAGTAAGCTATTAATAATGTATTGATTGTAATACAGAATGTATTAGTGCATAGTAACTGATCTAATGAAATCCATCCTTTTTCCATTTGGTCTTTTTTGAGTCTCAGAATCTATTTGGGTTTCTTGTATTCTACCATTTGATTTAATTTTTTAAATGTTTGTAAATTAATTATTCAAAATCAATAGTCCTAATACAATAATAGAAAAGGCATATTAGTCTGAATTAATGGAATGCTTCCATTTGTAATAAACTGAGCCTGGTACAGTAAGTTGTAGGCGTTCAACAGGAGAAGGATGTAATGGAAGATTCCAAAATGAATGATTTTGCTCTTGGGGGAAAAAAATTCTCAAGTCTGCTTAGAGAAATTCTGTACAGGGGTTTGAGCAGTGCTTGTTCAACTTTGATCACAATTTTCAGTGCGGATCATAGTCCTTCTCGGAGCAGACTGCATTAGAGATGTGTGACCCTGTCTGTTTTTTCTTAGCTGCATTTGAGGGTTTTCCCCACCATGTGACTTCAGCCATTTCTATGTAATTGCCACAATTACATAAGCTTATCTGTATCTTTTTAGCTTGATAAGGCTTCACCCACTGATACAAGCCTGAGCAGATCTCCATGCTGTCTGATGAGCAGATTACTGTCTGCACATTAGCAACCCCATTGGGTCTCCAGTTTAACCAGGGCTTAATTTGTTCTGATTTTAGACACGTTTTGTCTGGTCCTCGGATTGAGTTATAGATCTGACACCAAACTGACCGTTACAGGATGGAATTGATGGCTGCTTTCGCCAAAAAATGGAATTCAGCAAGGACATTTTCTCACTTCATCCACATGATTACATGATTTAGCCTTTGTTTTTTTTTTCACGTCAAGACCTCTGCTCATCTGAAAATGTCATAAAATAGCATGTTGATTAGCTCTGTCTGCACTCGTTCCACTATCATCGACATTTAGCAGTCAGTGTGGAAGCCACTCTGGTGACACAAGATTATCAAATTGATGCAAATCCCCTTTTAGCTCAAGTGTTGTTTACACAATGGGGCTTTCTTTCACAACTCTGGATAGATCTGGCATGCATCTTGATGAATAGACGTTAGTGTGTTCATGTATTCCAGCATTTTAACTTTTCCTTTTTCCTCCTCCTCGATGTTTGCATTCAGATTGGAGGCTGTTGTAGCCTTAATGTCCTCTGTGTACGAGAAAACAGGTTAACACGGATTCCTTCCGAGATTTCCCAGGCCACAGAATTACACGTCTTTGATGTGTCTGGCAACAGGTAGGTACTACTCCCTGACATGCGTGAATAAAGTTGTGTATTTGTGGCAGATGGGATGGGTTTTTGTCATGTATCCTAAGCAAAATGATTCTGGTCACTAAGGGAAAGCTGTTTGGAGTAGGTGGAAAGTGCATAGTGCAGACTGAGTTGAACAGGAAGTGAGGAAACTATTTAAAAAAAATTAAAAACACTGGCAAAAAAACCATGAAAGATCAGGAAGCAAAAGACTAAAGTAAAGAAGCAGTATTTTTGCAAGCCTCTCACAGGCTCTTTCTTTCACTTTGTTCATATGATGGCTGGTGGCTGGCAGGAGGAGGGTGGTGTTCCTCTAGTGGGTATGAGCCCTAAAGCTGCTGCTTCCTGTTCACGTTCCAGATTGGTCTGTCTGCCAATGTCACTGACCACTCTGAAGCTGAAGGCCCTCTGGCTGTCGGAGAACCAGTCCCAGCCACTGCTGACATTCCAGACGGATGTGGATCCGGAGTCGCGGGAGAAGGTGCTGACCTGCGTCCTCCTTCCTCAGCAGCCTTCGGAACCGGAGAGCCAAGGTACTGTGGCCCCATGAGTGCTGCTTCCCAGAGGCTCTGGACTGAATGTCTGTCCTAAAACTGTCCTTCTCTTTGATTTCTTTAGCTCACCCCATTATCCACAGCCTGTTGCACAAAAGAATAACAATATGTAGAATTTTGCAAGTCACTGTAAGTTACACAGTGCAATACTTAGAGCTAGGAGCATCTAAACCTACTAAAACACGAAATATGGTAGATAATAAGGTACACCTGGGTAACTGCAGAAGATTCCTAGTTCTGATGGATTGCCATGTAGTAATTCAGGTAATTTACAGATCAATTTAGCTGGTTATTTTTTAAGATGTGTGAACTCTGCCCCCTGAGGGCGTAAGGGGTTTCACTTGTTTTGTTCCAGATTACCTTTGAATACTTAATCTGGCAAATGATGTTTTGAATCAAACAGATAAATTACAATTTGATGATTAAGATTGTCCATTCTTGATCGGGCCTCTCCAGGACCAGGGTTGGAAACCCACAGGTGCTAAAAGAATCGCAGCCACATCTTAAAAATTCATAGTGGAGGCGTGAAAGTAGCGGAGCCTGATTGAGGCTGATCGGGTCACTAGCTGACTGTGACTTGCTATGCCTTGAAGCAGAGGAGCTGTATGGGAGAAACGTGGCCAAGAGGACATGGGAAGAAGGAGCGACATTTTAGTTCATTCTTCAATATATCATACTAGTGACTAATGCCAAGCAAAGTTGTTATACGAGTGTGAAAAAGAAGTAAAGAGCTTTCACTTCTCAGGCTTTGGAAAGTAATTGGGAGGGATGGGTGATTGCACAGCTTTCTCGCAGCTCCTGTGTGGAGTTAGCATGTTCTTCCCCGGTTTCATAGTGACTTCAGTAGAGGGCTCAGATTTCCTCTTACTTTCCAAAGACACGTTGGCCCAGTTACTTAAGGTCTCCTAAACTGTCCTTTTGTACCTTTGCCCTTGCGTGTACTCTGAAGGAGGTGGTCTTGCCTATCGTCATATTATTCCAGGATATGTTCTGGGCTGTAGCAGCCCTCATCAGGACTAGCGGAGTCCTGATAATAAATGAGTACAATTGATCATAGCAGTCAGTGTCTTCTGCTTGGTTAAGTTCATCCTCTCCTGATACATAGAGTGCTTTCAGTGTTCTCTGGCCATTAGCTTGTTGGATGCCTGATAATGAGGGAAGTGTTACAGCATTAAGTCCGTCACTTCTGTAGGTGAAAGAAATGCAGTAATAGAGATACATAATATACACAGAAGTGGGTGATGCACAGTTCTCTTTTTCTTGTTCCCTGTGTTCTCACAACACTACTGATTGGATGAGAGCATATATGAAGGTGAAACTTATTTTTCTTACGACTGATTACTTCAGCAATAAAATGTGAAGTGCTGTTCGTTAAACATTTTAGTTTAATTAAAAATTGTTCACCCTGTTTAGAAACACCGTTGGAAAATGAGAAGATTTGCAGCCATCTGTAGAGGAGGCCCATTTTCAGAAACAAAGTACTCCCATCTGTCTGAGAATTTCATGTCAGCAAAAGCTTAGTCAGTACTTCAGCCAGGAAAGCAGTGCAGTAATTTTCCAGGATAATGTATTAAGCATTAGTGTTCTGGCTGCAGAGGTCTGACAGCTAGGGCCCTTCAGTCTCTTATGCGCTTCAGATAAAATGTATTTGTTTTCAAGTACAGAAGAACACTTGCAAACGATAGGAGGCCATTGGGCCTCTGTCTCATCCGGCCAGTTCTTGAAACTGTCTTATTTTACACTCCCACAACCCTTTGTGTAAGACAAATCCTCCTGCTCTCTGCTGGCAAGTCTTTGTTGGTGCAGATTAGTCAAACTAATTCTAGTTTGGTAATTTAAACCCATTTATTTTACTTGTAGAAGGTACTATTGTGCGTCATCCTTAGTTCTTTTTGTCTTTGCTGACATTGTGCTGTACTGCCTGCCTGTTGTAGTCAAAGCTTTGTTTTATTAGATCTCTCAAAGCTGATGGAGAGAAATTTAATGAGGAAGTGCATTGGCGTAGTTCAGCATATCACCATGGTTTTCTCCTTTTTTGCACACCATATCCTCTAAATGAGAACTCTTTAGACCTGTGCCAGTCTGTAGGTGTGGACAGTTATTAACACTGTGAGGTAGGTCTGAACAGTAGTGCTGTGAAGTTACTAATCACTTGGTGTTGTATCACAAAAGTTCCACTACAGTACATCAGAGAAGTGATGAGAGGTTTACTCATCTCTTTACATCACTCTCTGGTTTACTCAGTACATGTCTGGAATTTCAAACCCTCTATAAATATAAGAAAAGCTCACTTAGAAAATTTAACATTTGAATGGAAATAGATTTATCACCTGCTACCCAGTTATGTTAAGTAGAAATATACAGATTGCTGTATTAGGTTTCTTATTCAGTAGGTTATGGTGAATCCCTTTTCTTCATTATTCTGTATCACTTATTTAGTTGAGTCTTAGTTGTCGTGTTGAATTGTACAGATGATGATTTTATCGGGGGTGACCAGTAAAGGAGTGAGGGCTGGAGCTCCGTGGTCACAGGTCCGAGCCGGGGTCTGGTCACTGGCCGGCTGGGACTCGCCACTGGCAGTAGGGTTGGGAGTGGTCAGCCAGGGGCCGGGGCTCTCGCCGCCTGGTGACACGGAGCCCCCTTGTGACCTTGGGGGCGACGACAGGGCTGGCACTGCGGGGTGTGGGGCATCCGTGGGCAGGCTGGCCAGAGGAGCCGGGCTGCGCTTTCTCTTTCCTGCTGTGTGGGCACAAGGCTCAGCACTGCCAGCCAAGAGGTAAAGAAACCAGTTTTTCTTTCTGGGGGTTAAAACTTGGGTGATTTATACAATAGCATTTCAAAATCGGGTACGTTCCTTGTGGATAATGGCATCTGCTGGTACATTTACTGTGAACCTACATCAGCCTGTCTGCAGACGAGTGTAAAGCTTGCAGCGATCAGAACAATTAGGGATTTTAAGCCAAACAAACAACATGAGTTGAATGGCTTCTTCTTATTTGTAGCTTTTACACTCTTCTTATGCGACCATGTGGGAAGCAGCAGAGCAGAAAACCAACTTTAAGACCATGGTGTTACACAAGACAGGGGCCACAAAGAGCAGGATGGTGTGCAGGTCAGGCCCTGCACTCCTTCCTGGAGGGCCTGGGTTCTTGTTTCAACTTGAATTGCCATTAAGCAATAAACCTGAATGTCTTAATTAGGTGTAGGATTGTTCTTAAGGTCTTTACAGATGATTGCTCAAAGCTACCACTTCATTAAAGGTACATTTACTGTTAGAAGCATGTTGGAGCCTGGTTAGAGGTATTAATTATGCCATTAGCTCAACAATGTAACTGAGAGCTTAGGAGGAACAAAAGCCAGAAGACACAGAGATCAAGAAAAGGTCTTTCGAACACGCACGGCTCTTGGTCATTAAAATGCTATTTAAAATGTGTCTGTTTCTTGGAGCCTGTCAGTGCAAATCATGGCAAAGTGAGGGGAGTTAAGCAAAGACATGTCTTTCATCCAGAGCAACTTGCCTTCGTACCCATTTTTACAGCCAGGTGTTTTATTGGAACAATTCATGTGAACCACCTCGCTCAGGGGTACAACAATGTCTCTTCTGGGCTTTGAACCCCAGCCTTCCAGTGATCCTAACCACTGCTTTGGCGTATATCTAGTGTACGTGTGGAAATGTGGCCCATTTGAAGAAAAATGGCCATATTTGTGAGGCCAGAGAATGGAAGATCTCGCCTTTTTAATATGATGCCATGAGGCAGAGGCCCTGGGTTCTAATCATGTTTTAAAAACCCTGAGCTAAAAAGCCCAATAGTAACATTTAGCATCTGCAAGTATTGTGAGAATCGGTAAGGTTGATGATCGTGTTATCAGATATTACCATTCCAGATAAAAGCTGTATACATAGTTATGGGTTACATTTAGTATTTTCAGATGATAAACTTACCATACAAATTGAATAAATTTGAAGATTATCCATTTTTCTGATTGAAATTGTGCCACCTTGAACCTGACCTGTCTGTTTTAAATTTCTTATAAGGTAGCTATGAAATTCAACTTGCTATCATTTAGAGGTTTATCTTTTTAATATGACCTCTCTTCTTCACCAGTTTTTTTTAATGCAGATCACAGTTTGCTGTTTGCATGTAGTTCACTGTTTTGTTGTTCAGTTTTTCTTGCCTGATTATTTGATTACTGAACCTGGTAAACAATCCAACAGGATTTCTTTAATCACTTGGTTCCTTAGTATCCTAATTGCCTTTCCTGTCTTTGGGTCTGTGGCCTGATTGATCAACAGGGCACAGTACAGATTGTACTTTTAATTCAGATGTCACCAGCTGACATTTGAGAGCATATTGGAGGGCGCTTGTAGTGACTCTCCTGAGCAGGGTCACCTGGAGTTTTTCTGTGGCTCAGCCATTGATATTGTGGCCGCACGGCAGATTGAGAAAGTAAAGAGGATTAGTATTATCTGGCTGTCCGCCATTACTGGCTTGCTGTGAGGTAGAGGTGATCAACATCAGCCTGGCAAAATGACTACATGCATATCCGTTACAGTTTGTACTTTTATGTATTTTTTATTTTATTTTTTCCTTTATTGTTTTCTGTATATTCTTATTCACTTGAAATTCTGAAATTAAAAAAGCTGACATCAGACCTATCATTGGATGGTTGCCTTGCCGTTTTCTGGAATAAAGTACTGTCTGTCCAGGTTCATTGCAGATGGGGGTTGAAGCATCTCGTCTTGATGTGACACAGGGCAGTTTCAAGTCATCTAACTTTTTTTACCACTAGGCCAGATTGTTTATTTTGGGGGACCAAAGAATAACAAAAGCATTTTTGCCAGCACCTGGAAATTTCACCTGGAAGTCCTTCACTCCGGTCATGTCTTAATTACTTTTGTCATGACCATAGTGGTCTAGGCTCTCGGGGAGTTTTCTGTGTTTCCTCCAGAGTGAAGTGTACAGCCGTAATACCTGCACAAAGTCATTCGGGCTGTTTTTGCATCTCAGATAACCTGGCGCGCTGCGGAGCGCTGGAGAGCCTGGTGACCGACGTGTCGGACGAGGCGTGGAACGGGCCGTCGGCGAACCGGATCAGCGCCATCCGCTTCCTGGAGGAGGAGAAGGACGACGAGGATGACGAGAAGGTGTGTGTGGAAGAGCTTTGAGGCCCAGTCACGTGAACGGGAGATTCAAGTATTCTGTCTTTAAGGCTGGTATGACCTCCAGGTTTAGATAGCTCCCTAGTAGCTGGGCTGGAGCGCAGGTTGGCTTCCTGTGTCTCAGATGGTCCTGACTGGGTTCGACAGGCTCGACTCATTGGCCCATCATATAGCAGTGACACACTGGCAGGTGTGTCTTTCAGAGGAATGCAAACATAGGTCCTTCTTCTCCTTATTCAGTACAGAGATTGTAGTGTTGAGCATCACTGACTACTATTGACAATTTGGGAGCATGCTGGAGATTGATCATGTAAATACATATTTAATAGTGTGTGTGGGAAATTTGATATACTCACTATTTGGAACCTTGCTGTTGTGGAGCGTAAGGCCAACTTTTACGTCGCACAGACCAAAAGTGTTGGTCCCCTTTAGATCGCTAGAACATTAGCTGAGGGTTGGGTCATGTCCAAGTCCAGCTGCTGAGCACAGTCGATGTGCTGAAGGAAAATGTTGAGTTCTCTCCTGTCAGTCGCGAATCGTCCATGAGCCCCTGTCCGAGGGGCCTGGACGCAGGAGGTCTTGCTTGCTGCCAGTGGAAGGTGAGATTCCGGTTGTTTGTTTGCAGGGAACGTTGCTGCGCCGCGCCACTCCTCACCCAGGAGAGCTGAAGACGATGAAGAAGGCAGCGGAGAACCTGCGGAACGACATGAACGCGGCCAAAGGACTGGACTCCAACAAAAACGAGGTCAATAATGCTATTGACAGAGTGACCACTTCCGTGTAAGACTTACCTCAGAAACATTCACCTCCCGTGTCTCCCTTGACTGTTCTCACCTCCTTCTTGGATGTGCCCACCCTCCTTCTCCAGTACCTGACTTCATCTCCTAATCTGCAGTGGTATCTGGCGCTGCTAGCTGGGCACCGTGCCTGCCTTACGACCAGTTCCTGCAGCAATAATCTGCACATGTGATCTAGTTTTAAACAGTGCTTTTTTAAAAGAAAGGACGACAGATGGATAGATGCACTGCTGTAAGTTTAGAGTATCATAGCTGTAAAAATATATATGTAAATATATATTTTTTTTGCTGTTTTTAAACAGGGTGAATATTTCTTCTTATGTTTTTTGGGATAAATTATGCCCTGGTATTTTTGGACCTACTGATAAAGGATTATTGTATAGTTTTATGTGGAAAATTATACTTTTATACACTTTTGGCAGCTCAGATGGTGTACATTTTTAAAATTTTGTATAGCAAGTTTCTTAATCCTGGATTTTTAAGATTTTATCTTGGAACTTGGTACGTGTCTTTTTTTTTTTTAAGAAACATTTTCTCTCTACATTATATTGAACTGCATAGTATGGTCTACAGCATATCGCTGCTTGGCTTTGTCTTGCCTGAAGACTGACATCTGCATTTTTAAATATATTCATATTGTAAAACCGCCTACCAGGAAATATTGAACTGGAATAATTCAAGTTGTAAATTAGTGACTTTTAAAAATGCAGCTGTCTGAGAACAAATACCTGCACTTCTGTGATGTCAGTGACAATTAAGTCATTTAATGAGATATTGTTTATATGGTACACTACATTTTAAAAAAAGTTTCTTTCACTTTGTTTTTAATTGTAATCTAAGGAGAAATTGGTTCAATGTTGATTATTTGTAAAATGATTTAAAACTGCACAAAACTCTACAATCTCAGATAGGCGCAGACATTGTGCCTGCAGATTTTTATGAACTTTAACCACTGATACAATAAAAGCAATTGAAAACCAAAAATCTCTATTCATTATTCCTTAAGAATCCATTAGTTGGCTTTTGTTATTCTTCTTTTCCTTCTTGTTTTCAGATGGCATACGTGTTTCTAGCCAGAGTAGAGTGGATGGGCAGTAATCACAGATATGCTGTGAAAAAGTCATATTACTATCCATTGTGGTGTGAAGTCTGTGGGGCTCACTTACAGATCTTCCAAGTAATATATATTTTTCCACATTAATGTATAATAATCTCTTAAGAACTAGAGGTCAAATTTATCCTCCGATTTAAAAAAAAAAAATTCAAGGAAGGCTGTGCCCTGTGTCTACTATCCCTGAAAGTTACCCACTCAACTAAATCCATCCTAGTTCTTTTATTCTCAGAGCTTTCTCCTTTTTTGCCTCACAATACAATGGACGATATTGCCTATTTTTAATCTACCAAAGCCATGATGCATTCCTCTTTCAACACTTTCGCTTGGTCTTCCACTGGAGTGTGGTGCACAGGCAGGAACACGTTAGTCAGCACATCATGTGTGGGTGGTTTGTCTTTCGAAAAAAGAAGTTAATTTAATCATCTGCTGTGCCCACCTCCCCCCCCCACCAGATTCAAATTCCTATTTCAGGTTTAACCCAACCAGCCCAGGATTAAACCCCCCCTGTTTAACAACCTCTCTTGTGAAACGGGGAGCTGAGTTTAAGCACTATTGAGAGTCCCAGGAAGTGACATCGCTGTGACAGACGCATCTTACACAGATACCTATGACCTCAACACTTCCTTAGATCAAAATTTTACTAAAGAGCCATGGCTCTGGTTTCCAAGAATTTCCTCTATGGTCTGCTCAGCGCCAGGTTTTTTTCTGTGCTCCACTTGCTCCTTTTCTGATGTCACTGCCTTGTTCCTCCAGCGCTGCTCCAGTGTCCTGCATGTACTTCATCACTCCTCATCTCTGTCTCCCTTTGCAGGCTGAGCTCATGCTCACCCTTCGCTGCAAGAATGTGTGTTATATAATGAACATGTGTATTGAAACCACTGTGACAAAAACTCTTGAGAGTGTGTCTCCTTGTGTGTCCTGTCCTGAAGAAGAAAAGTCAAAGCATTCTGATCTCTGGGTTTCAAAGGTTTGTTTTGTTTGTCTTCTGTTTTGTAAAAAAAAACTGCTAACAGTCCCTCGTTGTTAATGGACACTTTACAAGTTTATAAGGGACCCATTTATAAGGGACATACAGTAATTGGGCTGTTATGGAGAGTGGTGAATTCCTGGATTAGTGACTCAAGAAGCATAATAACTTTTAAGGTTAAAGCTGAAAGCCTCCTTATAGTTTTAATGCATTTTCATTATTCTGAACTCATAGGTATGATATAAAATCAGTCAAAGAATTTGCTAACTCCTTCTGATTCACTGGCATATTAGTTTTAAGATAGTCCTCAATTAAACTGCCTGTTTTGCTGCTCAGTTATACTCTTAATTGGGCCATACTCCATTTACAGTGTGAATAGGGTGTCAGAATCCATTGTCTCTTTGTAGTGCACAATGTTATTAGCGGTGATGTTTATGTTTAAAGAATGACTTCAGAGCAGACTGCAGTACTTTCAGTCTTCATAGAGCTTCAACTTCAAAGATCTTTCAAAAAGAGCCCAAATCTGGGATTCCTTATGCTGCCTTGTGGCTTGGTTCTGTGGTGTGCATTTTTCTGGATAAGTGGACAACTGACTTTGCATCGTGTGACCTAAATATGATACAAACCCTAATCTAAAACCAGCGGAAAATCCAGAATGTTCCGCATGCTAGGCAGCCACATAAGCTTAAGCATATCCTCTCTCTAATTCTGTCTGCCCTCAATGTGAAATTCTACACTTCATTTTCCTCTTAAATCTCTATTTCAAGAGAGCCTTTGGGATGTTTTCTTTGGAAGATGTTGGCTAATGATTGTGAAGAATTAGAACATTATATCATGAGGTGACTGAAAAATGTTACCTGACCAATCGATCTTTTACGCTCATGGCCTGTGTCATAAATACTGTGTCCCTACAATTTTTTCCTACTGTATAATTAGCTCAGTTTTGCTAGTTGTTTCAGTATTGGTGTTTATGCTGCTGTATTAGTGGCTATTATACATTCACACTTATGTTGTTCTCCAGGCCTTTTTGTGAAATAGTATCTTGTATTTGTGCCTAAATGCTTTAATTAGTTTTAAAATGTTTGAAATAAATATACGTTCATAGAAAAATTAAACTTTTATTTACAGTTAGAAATTTTCAGGCCTTCTTCATTGAATTTTTTAATGGAGACATTTATATTTTTTAAACAAAATAGTCTTTGAACTGTTCAAGTGTTCATTGTCTTAAAGAATGCAAATATGTATTGCAAAAAGGTTTTTTAAGAAAAGCAGGATGATATTTTTATTCTTCATATCAGCTTTTCTGAAATATTGATGGTAAATACGTGCTTCATATTTGTACTTGCTATTAAAAGTCGATAACTAACCTAGATAAGTGTGTATGAAGTAATTCTTTAGCAGAAGTATACTGCTTAGCATATTCTCTCACCTGATGTGCAAGAAGCAAATGCCTGTATAGTCAACTGTTGCTGTTTGAAAGAGCCATCGCTGGTGATTCTTCTGTGGTTGTACAAGTATTTACATTCCGACTTTTCTTCCTTTCATCTTTGAAAGTGTAACAATCACAATTTATTAAATTAAAATAATCCACCCATACATCCATTTTCTAACCAATGCAGGGTCCTGAGGAAGTCGAAGTCTAGCCCAGCAAGCAACAGGTGCAAGGCAGGACACATCTGTCTTTAACACCACTGATTCTGTTATTTATGTATCTGTCATTTTTATCCAAAATTACTTGCTCTCTGAACAATAAAAACAATCATATAATATAACAAATACAAACATATTGCAAAAAAAATTCAATAACAGCATAATACAGTAAATCACATGTTATGAAGAATTCCAATGCACATAAACACCAAATGTAATAAACTAGGACTGAAAATAAATATTAAAACTGCACTTGTGCTTAATCATACGTCCTGTAACAAACACCAGACTGGACCAAAAATAGTGCCTGTGGATGCTGTTGGAACCAGAAGGAAAGAAACCTTTCATTTCAAATTGTACAAAAATCCAAATTTGTTGTCCCATTTGATCACAAAATAGAATGCAAATAATCTGAAGTGTTTTAAAAAACAGCTGTGCCTCTTTTCAAAGGTCGCTGTGATTTGGTGATTGGTTTATATTTGGAAACATTGTTTGAAGAGTGACAAAGGACACTTTATGTAGCTTGACCATGGTTTCCATGGTATTCTTTGTAAGTGACAGGCGGCTTTGCGCAAAGTGCCCCTCCCTGCATATTAACTGCACCATGCTAAATTATTCTGCTGCCACATTCAGAAACTCTTCTTGTAAAAAGACAATACAACTGGGATATTGCACTTTGTGTTTTCAAACTATTTTATCTAACTATAGTTTTGTTAGCTTAGTTATCTATAGTTTAACAAAAGACCAGGAAAATGAAATTATAATTAATTCTAATTATATACTAATTATGTCCCAATTCCACAGATGTTAGACTATGAGCCTGACGTAGTTCCACACACAGTTGATGATGATGATGGTTGGGTGGCCTGCATGAAGAAGGGGACATCTGATCTAAAGGGAAACTCCTTGACATCATATTTCATCATCACACATCATTTTGTGCAATCCCTCTTGTTTTAGTTTCTGTAAATATATTTATAGTTGCATAAAATATTAAACTGTGTACGGACTGTTACATCCAGTGTCGAAACATAAAACTTCAGCAACACCTTGTATTTTGTACCTACAGGGGTGTAAAAACACCATTTCTAAGGTCTCGTCAAACTGCAGCAGTCACAGCTGGAACATGTCAGGAATCCGCTGGGCTTCTCTTTCTGGAAAAGAGCGTTTATACGGAGGCCATTCTCTCAGACTCTTCCCTGTCAGTGACAGGGCCAGAGGCTACTGCTCCAGTCCTGAGCAGGAGGCGGAGGAAATTTCAAATCAGACTGAAGAAGTAAGGCAGGCCGCGGTCATGCTCATCGCTTGGGTTTAGACTTTGTAGGGTTTAGGCTGCGTCCGTGAGTCTGCAGATATGATTACTGTCATCGCCTTAATGGACAGGAAGGGCTGCAGCAAATAAAGTCAACAAAAATATCTTCCCACAGCAGAACGTATCACTTTGACTATTGGAACAACACATGAAATTCTGATGATATTACCACTGTGCCCAAGCAATGAAACACGGAGAACAACACTGAAGTTATTTTTGAATAAAAATGGTAGCTATGAAAAAGATTGAATGGAAAGCCTTAAAAGAAATGCAAGTACCTCCTTTTTAATGGGTGACTGTCATGGTAGTGAACAGTGAAGCCAACTTGTCATTTAATTATTTTTCTGATGCAACCTTTTCTCTTAAGATCTGCGTGCTTTTGTAGATTTCTTTTCAGTGAATATTATATCCACATCAAGCCTCCTGTTTGTTCTGTAAGAATCATTAAAGGCTTTCAGTGCCTTAGAACCATGCTGTCACTATCTGGAGATCAATGGAAAACAGACCATTACTTCTAAACAAATAGAGTCCCTAGGGAAAATAATACATTATTATTAATAATAAAAAACTATTTAATCTACAACAGCAAATCCTCTTTACTGATATGTCCTGACAATTCAGGATTTGAAAGGATTAGTCTTGAGAATAAATTCACGCTGCTCTTTTTCCACTCTCTCCTGCCTCCCCTCACACGCTGACTCCCACCGTAGGATGCAGCTGCCAATTTCTCTTTGAGTTTTTCGGATCCGGAATATGGGCCGAAGAGGCACAGGCACCACAAAGGAGATCACCGGGAAAACCGAAGAATTCCGAAACCCCGAGCCTTTCCCGGGGGCCTCGCCAATCGCAGATTACCCTCCTCTGTCCCAGCATGCAATGCAGCTGCAGAAAAGAATGGCCAAGGGGGGTTTCCAGAGAGAGGCCCTGCAGACAAGCCAACTTCGAAAGTGCCGCTAAAGGTAAGATCCAGTTCTTTAAAATTGCCATTTTACTTTGATGTTTGCTTACAGGCATTCAGAGATCAAATCTTGGTGTTAAAATGAATGTATTCTAGTACACATGGAGAGATAAAATGCTTTGCTGAATATATAAGACTAAAGTGAAATCCAATCTAAAATGAACTTGCCATTTACCTATGATCATAGTTGTCACTGCTTTGTCCTAGCTGCAGATTAAAGTGTGCAGTCAGAGAGGAAGTCTTGGCATTAGCATTGCAGGAGGAAAGGGATCAGCGCCTTATTATGAAAACGATGAGGTGAGTGTGATCTCGCGTGCGTACTGACCAGAGAACACGATTCTATTACAAATGGGGAAGACTGGAATTGTGAAGAGTTGCAGCAAAACGTGCACACGACCTGGGGCCCTGGGTTTAGTTCTGTGTGGAGTTTGTATGGTCCCCCCGTACTACATACTGGTACTGTAGGTTCATGAACTTCTGGAATAATGGCTTTGGTGTGTGTGTGTGCGCCCTGCGAGGGACTGGTGTCCCGTTCAGCCATACCGCTGGGATAGACGCCGGCTCCACACGACACTGAATTAGAAGAACAGCAGATGATGATAATAATAATATAGAAGGAGAAAATAATTACATTTATATAGCACTTTTCATCCCAAAGGATCCCAAATCCATCCACCATCAACGATGTAGAACAGCTACTCTGCACCAGCAGCCACACTACACAGAGCAGGTGGTGAAATGAGCTGCTTCGGCAAATGAATTACAAGGGGATCTTTAGATTAAAACTGGATGGTGCAAGTCCAAGAGTAGCATTTAGCCAGGACTATGGGGTTAACACACCTACTCATTTGGCAACTGTCATGTTGATCTTGTAGTCAGGACCTTAGTTTGACATCTCATGCAAAGGAAATCTTACAGCTCATTTAACCAGTCATCTTACTGGAGCTTTGGTTTGTAAATTCTGGTATAAAGGAAAGAGCACCACCTGATATTTCATATCCATAATTAATATTTTAAATGCCATCTAATTAGTGCTTTTTATTTAGGGATTTTTCAGTGTACAGCCCTATAGATAAGGGTTACAGATATATTCATATTATCTGGTGGCTCTGGTACATGTTAGTTAAAGACTTCGATGCTTAAGATGTTTAGGTAGAAATGGAATACTGGTGTGTATTTTTTCTTTAAAGTACCGAGACCAGCCATACTGCTGTGACTGTAATACTGTATGTTTATGTTCCAAAATTAATATCGTTTATGGCCTTCACACGCGTTATGCTCCTATTCTTTTTATGCTCAGCTACAAAGATTTCCCATCAGTGGTAGAATTCCATATAAATATTCAATACTTAAACGGGCACAGTAAAGACATTTACAGTAAATCTTTCTACCACCGACCAACGCACCACGAGTGCCCCTGTCGGTCAACCAATCACGTACCGCGGTATGACGCGCGATGACGTAGCCAAATACCCGCGGTACTTTGAATGGCTGCATCTGTATATCAGCCTTGTTTCTTACATCCAGTTATTTGGGTGCAGAAGTACATTCACGTGTCTTACAGTCATTGGGATAAACAGAGCTGAACCCAAACTGTACTTGAACCTTGTACTGTGCTTGAATATGAATTTAAATGTCTAGGACCGGTGTTATTTATTCCACCGGACTTTATATCAAGTGTGCAGACAGAAATCTGTCCTCTTTTCCCTTTTCTTTCCCAGGGGATTTTCATTTCCAGAGTTTCAAAGGGAGGCCCAGCAGAAAGGGCTGGAGCCCGTGTAGGAGACCGACTGCTGGAGGTACAGTACAGGGAGGAAGATCTCTAACCCACACTGACGCCAGGACTCAGGGTGTCAGGATCCAGTGCTTTGAGTCTGTAGCCCCTTAAACTGGGGTATAACCCATTAAACAGCAATTTCTTTGCTGGGGTTATTATCCAAGAATGATTTAAAGGAACTTAGGGCTTTAACTCATGTTCCAGATGGGATTCACAGCGATTAATTGTGTTACTATAGATTTTCTTTTAAAAAAATGTTTGCATTTGATTTTGTATAGTTTAGACAGGTGATTTTCATTGAAGTTTCCATGACAGGACAAGTTTAGCTTCCTGGCTTCCCATTTTAAATCTTGATTTTTTGTGCCTGTGTTTTGTTGTACAATATTAAGAAACTTTCTCGAGCTTTGTCTTCTGATCTGGACTTCTTTTCAACACCTTGAGGTTGCAGGTCTACACTGGAGCACTAAGGGGCAGTATAAATCAGAACCAAATTTAAAATTTAGAAAAATGCAAAGTGCAGTTTGCTCTGTGATAGCATTCTAGCAGGAATCTGTTCAGCAGTTAAGAGGACTATAAAACAATAAATCTGGAAATATCAGCATAATTATGGAAAAGTGCACAGCTTTCAAGTTCTCTCCTTTTAGATGATGGGGTTTCAATTTTCTGTCTTTTATCAGTCTCTTTCTTTGAAACAAAAATCCTTTCACGGACACAATGTGAAACATTAATGAGTGGCTACTGCACTTTAAGTCTCCATATTTATAAGACAACATGTGACAATGGCCACAAAGAGAAGACATCATTCTCCGGTGTGAGGCTGGAATAGCAAAGGGAGGTATATTCTAGTGGGTAAACTCAATCCTGACCCTATCTCCAGCCAAACACCCAGCCTCACCCATAACAGTAAGGATAACAAGAACCACCGCCCTTGACCTGATCTTCGACCTACCCCTCCCTACCTGAAGTGGAGAGGAACTACGGGAGTAAATGGCTTTTTTGTGCTGTGCAGGTGAACGGTGTGAATATGCAGACTGTCTCCCACCATGAAGCTGTGAGCACCCTGAGGAATGCTGGGAGTTGCATCAAGATGACTGTGCTGCGACAGAGAGCACACGGCTTAGACAGCGCCAGTGTGCAGGAGACAGAAAGCATCAAAGGCAGAAAGTGCAGTGAGCAGCGCTCTCCACAGAGGAGGGAGCTGGGCTTAGAGCACAGCCTATCCGAAATGAAGGAGACTCCTGTCTGCAATGGGAATGGCTCGGTCAGTATATACCGCACTGCTTCTCGAAAGGCCTCCTGTTTCATTACTGAGCTTGTTAATGTTTGTGTTGTTTCACACTTTCGTTATTTGACAAACAAGGGTCGAGGCTGATACTCTCCCAGGTAAGAGGGAACAAGCACAGGTTAATTCCATTCTGTAGAGCTGCAAGCTTTGCGTTTCTCTTTTCTGCTGTTCAGCATGGAATGAACCTGTCGTGCACTACCCTTTCAGCTGAAGCACACAGACACGGCTGCCCCTCGAATGTGCCGGTCTCCCAGATAGGTGCAGCATTTTCAGCATTGATTCATGCAGATGGATACAGATGAATGAAATTTGAAATTTGAAAGGCCAACAGTTTCACGGTATTATAATAATTTGATCGCAGGAAATGCCAGTAAAATCTATACAACATTTGGATTATTGTTCTGAATGGGTTAGATAGGTTAGGGGTAGCAACTCCACACAGACAACAGCCCAGTCTGGAACTGAACCCAGGGCCCCAGTACAGCAATGCCAATCATTGTGCCACCCTGCCACATTTGTTATTATTAGAAACTTTAAATGTTATTTTATATAGTGATTTCCATGTTATTGGTTTAAAAAAAGCATACCTGTATGTGTGATTAAGGAAAATGACCTGATTGTACAAATGTCTTTGATTCATCTTTAATACAGTGTTGGCCAGTGAGAGTCACAGTGTCTGTCTTTATTGCAGTGGTTCAAACCTCAATTTACCGACCTGGGAGAAAAAAAGCAGAAAATTAAAATAAATCAGAAATAAAGAAGGGGGAAATCACTGCACAGTACAGATGTTTTGTGAAAGAATCCCATTCAAATGGTTCTGAAGAGCCAGAAATATGTTTGGTTTTAATTTCATTCGTGCTATTGATTTCCCAACTGAACTTGATTGCATCTGTTATAGTTAACTGTTAACAGAACTAGAAAACCTGCAGCAGTCTGGATCGTCAGCTCTTGGCACGGGTGTCCCTGTTATAATCAGAAGAGTCACAGACTAGTTAATTGACCACACTGATATTGGCCACCTTGTTGTGTTCACTTTCTAACCACCTTGCATTTCAGCAGTCACGTGGACTTAAAAAGCAATGCGCTTCCTGACCACCAGGCGGAGACACAGGCTCTGTGCTTGGCGAATGTTTCATCAGCCCGGTGAGTTCTTTCCTGTCCAATGTACAGCATTAATGTCCTGTTGTGCTTTCCAGGGTCTCTCTGAGTCTGAGGAGGACCAGAGCAGAATTGCAAGTGACACAGAAGCAGCCTTCCAAAATAATGTGTTCCCAACGGTACAGAATACCATGACAGTAAGTACACTGAAAATAATGTCGAGATTATATGAATTACATGTTTAAGAAATCAGACCTTAAACCTGCAATTTAACAGGGTTATTGTAATAAAAACATTTAAAACAGCATGTCCATTATATGGACTTTATACATTATATACCTTTCTATGTTTCATTTTGTGTTTTTCAGTCTTTACATTTGACTAATTATTAATCCTGCCCTGTTAGAAGAATATACATACAGTATAGTATCTATGTAAGGTGTGTGATTTTCTTTTAAAGCCTTGTAAGAGAAAGTTAATTTAAAAAGGGAATAGTTTGGACTCACAAATTCACGGTAGTTTGGGATTTGAGGACTTGTTTCTTGAAATTTAAACTTACTGTCCCTGTTACAAAGCACAGATCTTAATTTTCTAAGACGGAACTGCACTGACTTCATACCCCTGAAGAGATACACACACCGGTGTGTTTTTTACACATTTTCAACTACATGAAGTGTCTGAGAAAGTGTAGTGCTGCTTGAAAGTGTGTAGTTTTTCACATTTATACTATGAAATCCTTGTCTATCAAAACTAACACTTAAGTTTCTAAAAGAAAGGGTTTATATCGAAATATTCTATGTATTGTTTAGAGGAAAGTGCTCAGCAGTCTGGAGAGATAAAACCATAGCAAAGCAGTTTGGAATCAGTCTACTGCAAGACACCAATGGAGAACATTTAAGACCTTGGTGACTTGACCTAGATGTGGATGTCTATCGAAATGATCCCACAGAGCAATAAGAAAACTCCTTTAGGATGTCCAGAAGAATCTCAGAACCACGTTCCGGGATCACAAGTCCCTTCCTGCTGCAGCTGATGTCCATGGTCACACCTGAACAGCACGGCACAAGCTGAAGGCGTCCGTGGGAGGGCGGGCTCCTCTCAAGACCCTCGCTCTCAAAAAACAATCATCTGAAGTTTGCAAAAGACCATTGGGATGATCTTGTAGAAGTTTGGAAGAGACAGATATGATATTCTGGACAGATATGTCTAAAATTGAACCTACTGTACCACTAAACTAGGCTTGTTGGTCACACCACAATATTCTGGTGGAGAAGGTTGGGTCCTCTGTCTGTGAGTTGACGCTGAGCCTAAAAATGTGTCCTCCAGTAGGACAGTGACCCGAAACATTCCAGCAAAACGACCAAAGTGGATTAAAAGGATGAAATTTCATGTTTTGGAATGACATAATCGAAGTCCAGATCTCATCCTGATAGAAATGTTGTGGAAAGAGCTGAAGCTGTTCATGCAAGACAGCCAATAATTCTAAAGGAGTTTTGTAAGGAAGAATGGACAAAAATTCCTCAGAGGAGATGCGAGCGACTGATTAGTAACTATAGGACATGTTTGGTTGCTGTCAGAGCTGCTTAAGGATGTGCCACTGCTTACTGAACTTACATTTGCACACAGGGATCATTGAGTTTCTGTTAAATGTTTTTTAATGAATTACGAAGCAACATATATTTTCATAAGGAACAAGTAATAGGTTTATTCCATGCTGAAAAAAAGAAGAAAGAGAACACAACGTTTCGGCCGTGGAGCCTTCTTCAGGTGTGATGTGTGTCCATTATTTGGGTTATCTTCAGTAAATATTAGAAGTCAGATAAAAGGTTTTTTAAGATAATTTGTCTAAGATATATGAAAGATGAAGGGCTCACGTACTTTCAAGCAGCTCTTTGTGTCACTGCTATAAAGGGTAACTACTGTACAAGGAATTCAGACAGCCACTATAAGCTATCCTATTTTGTGCTCATGTGAACTTCTATGCAAAAGCAGCATTTATTAACATTTTAATCAATCATCTACGGAATAATTAAAGGCATTTTGTTATTTTTGGCACTGTGCTTTTTATAACTGCAGACAGAGATCAGATAATGTTATTCATTCTTCTAAAGCCAAAAACATTTCTGGGTTCAGTATTCTTTCTCCACGTGCAATCTGCTGCAGCTCTTATTTATTTTCCTCTGATTCCACAGAAGCCTGTCATCATCCGTCACTGTCAGTTTTATTTCCATATTTCATCTCCTGAGCAAATACAGTTCTCTTGTCTGCACTTGACACTGCTGGAGGACGAACACACTGTACACCGTCTTTAATGTCTTTTTTCCAATTCCTCTCCCCATCCACCTCCCTTAACTGTCATTCCCAAGATACCTCGCATTATCCTCACCCATCCTTCTACCTCGGATGAAGATGTTGAACAGTTAACACAAGACCCCGTGGAAGAAGAACCCGATGAATTAGACAGCGCAGACAATCAGACGTCTTCAGGCTGCTCTACTAGTGTGTTCTACCTTCCCTAGAGGCACACAGAGCAAGATACCTTGTGCAGGCGCAGCGTCTAAGAAGTGCTTCTTTTTTATTTTCTTCTCTTTTACACTGAACTGGGGAGTGGGGTAGTGTAGTGGGTAGCCCCATGACTGATAGGTTGTGGGTTCAAGTCACCACTGCAGATGCTGCTGTCGTCTGGTGTGAGGTGCTGTACCCCAGTTGCTCCAGTTCACCCAGCTGTAGAAATGGAGGAGACCCGCTGGGTGTGGTGTCCAGGCAGGAGAGTCACGTGCTCTTTTGTCTGCCCAGCACCATGGAGACTGGAATAAGCTTCAGCTTGATAGGCAACTGCGGCTTGGATATGGAAATTGTCTACCTAGACCGAATCCGAATGTTATAAAGAAAAAACTGCTTTATTTGTAGTTTGTACAATTTAAAGTAACTTTAAAAATGTTCACACTGTCACCCTTTAAATGCGTTTTAACAGAATTTTTCAGGTGGATGTTTCAGAGACAACCATCGAAAGAATTTAAAAAGAAGGATGTGTCGTCCACCAGGAACTGTGGAGAATATACTTTTCTGCGACAGCAGCAAGTAACATCAATAGCATTATGTGCAGAGAGATCTGAAAAATGTTTGTAATTTATTTGTAAGAGATTATGCATCCAGTTTTCTGTGTCTGTTTGAATAATTGCCGAGAAATCTGTCCTAAGATCTTATGTTGCTTAAAAATTGAAATGAGTATTTCTTTGCACTGATTTAATTCTCTTTAAAAAAAGTAGAAGATGATGTAGCCCATATTGAATAATGAATAAAACTTCATATGTAAGTATATAAATATACACAAAAAATTTTTTTGTATAAAATAATTTTTGTATTTTCAGATATGCACTGATCCAAGCCTTACTGTTCTTTGTACTATTGTACTTGGTAAAAAAATGTTGTTAATCCAACTATCATGCTTACAGTATATTGCTCATTAAATGACACGTCTTGAAAGAAAGTTCCAACAAACTTCCTGCAGTATTTGCAGTTTTTTATCTCCATTGTGTATTGTAGAACATACGGCTGAGCCACTAGCAAAGTGCAAAAAGCAAATTATTTTTTTCTTATAACATTAACAGAGAACTAGAATTACTAGAACTGGGGATGTGTACATACTGTATGAAGGACTATGAGAAAAGACTATGCCAGAATGCAGTTGCAATGAGTGGCTGTATTGAAGTTTGAATTTTGTGACATAACATGTAAATGTATTTCTGAAACATTTTCTTAAGAATTTAACTTAGTTTCTGCATTTTGAAATTAATTACATTTTCAAGTAGATAAACAATATTTCACCTTATTTGGGTCTGTTATATTCAAAAGCTATAAAACAAATGAAAGTTTTGCTTGTTGAGTGGTTTTCTGATTCCCACCAATTCAGCCATCACCTCACTCACTCATGTAGGCAGGGAGAACTTAAAAGCAGCTTCTTTCTGCTACACATGAGCATTCAGCAGTGGCTTGGCTGTGTGAGACTTTTCCCCAAAAACTTCAAGACAACTTTTTAGTTCTCTTCTTGGGCTGACCTTGCAAGGAAGGTGCTTCAAACAAATGGAAAATAGACTGCAATTATTTCAGTGTGGCATTTCGGTGCCTGAGTGAAAAATGGTCAGAATTTACTTAAAACAGAAGGCATGAAAAAGCAATTGGTGGAAGGAGAAAAAACTCACTCTAAATCCCAAAGTCCCAAAATTGAGCAGGAACATCAGCCTTTTGTCCTAATCTTTTGTGTTTAAAATTCAAATGAAGTTTTAGATGTTGAGCAACTGCTGCACTATTTTTCTTCCCAGTATGTAAATTAGGATATCCACACTGAGAATCCAGGTGTAATAAATGCTGGCCCAAGAACATATTGTGGCATGTCACCCGATTTGAAGTGCACATGAAGGGGTTCTGTCTTTGGTGTGTAGGGCCCCTCCGGGCTTCTCTGATGTACCACTCTTTTGGAGAAGCCTGCTCAGGCCCATAAAACAGCTTTGTTAGCCAAGTCTTCTCAGTTCCTCTTCATCTCTTGTGGGTCAACTCTTCAGAAATTCACCAGAAGAGCCAGAACAGATGAACTCCCACTCAAGACTGTTTCTCTTAATTATCTACACGAACTGCCCATTTCTTTCACTGGAACGCCACCACACTTGACTGGATTCACCCATCCATATACAGCCAGACATCCGTTTTAAGGGGAAGAAAATTGTCCCCATGTCTACTCAGACATACAGGTGCAAAGCAAGGCTTAACTTTTTACACCCTGCATCCAACTACTGTATAGTCAACACTATACAACAATAGCAACTATACACTGGAACAATAAAACTAAACCTAGGAATATACAGTCAAGGAAAAACATTTATTCACTCTGGATCTTTCATTAAGTCCTTCCAAGTGGCTCAAGCAGTTAAAAAGGTTTGCCCGGATGTAGGTTGAGCTCTGTGGTCATGGGTTCAAGCCTGGGCTGTATTGCCTGTGATACAGCATGTGAAAAGATGAATGTCTCCAAAGTGAGTGTGTTGGAGAAGTCTGCCTACACTCCCTTGTTCTGAGCTGTGTGTGGTCAATGGATTTGAAGCTGTGAGTTGAAATGGAAAAACACATGGACACACAATTGGCTATTTGAAAGTGGGTTTGAGTGCCAAAAACAATTGGCAATTT
The DNA here is from genome assembly GCF_040954835.1 of Lepisosteus oculatus. Classification (NCBI taxonomy): domain Eukaryota; kingdom Metazoa; phylum Chordata; class Actinopteri; order Semionotiformes; family Lepisosteidae; genus Lepisosteus; species Lepisosteus oculatus. The sequence continues at coordinate 19,475,769 of NC_090712.1, forward strand.
GAAATAAGAAAATAAAGTACCTAATACATAGTGCTCTGTATTGTTTGGATCTTTAATCCTCACGGTTCACGTAGGTAATATTATATTACTGTAATTTCCCGCTGAAATGATTGTGATTAACCAGGTATTTGCACGAAAAGTTCGTTGCCCACAGTTTGTGCTCTAAATACATGTCTTCTCAGGACGTATCTGTGGTGAATGTTCTAGGGTGGCGGTGGGTGTGTTTTTGCTGTTGCAATGTAATGTTACAATCACAGAGTTGCTCTTTAGCAGCAGAGATTCTGTATAATGATGGGTGTTGTGGTAGGGCTCATGATGTAAATGTATCAACTCCCTCCTTCCTTTGTCATCATTGCATAGATTATTCCATTACAGATGCCTGCCAGAATCATAGGCCTCATAGCAATCGCGAATTGCCTTGAATTATTGTATGAATATATTAATATGATTAGGCAATTCTACCCCGCAAACCCAACTGTTAAAGAATGAGACATGAAACTTATTCAGGATTTAAGCTTAAGGACACATTAGTACTGTAGATACTTCAGTTGTTTAATAATATTTCATATGCACAAAAAAGTGCTATCAAAAAATGAAAGTGTTATACACTAGGATGTGCTTATAAGAAGTTCAAGGTTTGAGTCTTGAGCATTTGTGTGTTTCTCCACATTTCCTGGCTGGTTTCTCTGGACACCAGGTGTCTAATTGGGCACGAGGGACGTTGACAGAGGGAAAAGGCGAGAGCAGTGTGTCAGAGACTCTCGCTGTCAGGGATGACTGTCATGCCAGCGCTACAGCCTCAGAGCTGCCCGTCGTACCCTTGGGCAGCCGAGGCCGAGCGGAGACGGGCAGCAGCAGCTGCAGTGGGAAACCGGAATGTGACTCTTTCTGGGATTAGACATCCCCTGCTCAGCTCCGCTTTCAGCTTGTACGCACGAGTCCCAGAAGGTAAATAGGCTGCTGAGCATAGTCCAAAACATTTATGATTCATTATTTTGAACTTCGCTGAAAAAGGGAACATTTACTTACTATTTTTATTGATGATGCTAGAATTGAACTATAGCATTCATATACGGGCTGCCTTAGGGACACCGATACCCCGAAGCTGCTCGACATGGATTCTGTTCTTGCGTGAAGGGCGTTCTTGGGTGAAGATGCAACTGGAGCAGCAGAATGCAGCACAAGAGGACTGGGATATTATTAAGCAGCATTTGTTATAATTTTTAAAACAACAAGACACTTTTGTTTATGTTTATTAGGATCAGATAGAAGGAAACAAGCCTCACAAAGCAGAAGCATACACTTTTGTTATCTTTTCTGCTGTGGTAACATAATGATATTTCACTATGTTTACACACAGTAAAGCTGTCAATGTACAGACTACAGTTGAATTTGTGAATTAATTCTGATTGATTTTCAAATTTGCCCATAGTTTCTTTTCAGGACTGTTAGTGCAGATTTTAAGCCAACATCATCATGTTAGAACTGTTCTCAATTTTCTATCTCAAGTTGCTGTGCTTCCAGGATGTATAGCCTCTGTTGGTTGGAATAATTCATACAGAGTGCCGTCGTGTAGCAGCGAAAAGCAGGATTTTATCCCACACTGGAAGCCACTTCCATTGATGCATATTATAAGCAGTCACAAAATAAGAAGACAAATAATGAGCATATTACTGACACAGTAGAATAGAGGGATGGGCACCACCTCGATGCCCTGCAGTGCTGGGGCCCTGGATTCAATTCCAGACGTGGGGTGCTGTCTGTGTGGAGTTTGCATGCTCTCCCTGGGTTTGTGTGGGTTTCCTCTGGGTGCTCTGGTTTCCTCCTGCAGTCCAAAGACATACTGGTGGGTTAATTGGCTGCAGGGAAAAACCGGCCCTGGTGTGAGCGTGTGTGTGCCCATTGCTTGCCAGGATGGGCGGGATGCTGCAATGAGACAGGGGCTGGATAAGCAGCAGAGGTCCAGCGAGACGAAGCTGCAGTTTGCACAGCTGTGTCACAGCTCCTGGGCCCTGCGCCGGATTTCAAACTCTGGGTGGAGTCTGCATCGTTTCTCTCGGTTTTGCAGGATTTTTCCAGGTTCTCCAGTTTCCTCCTATCCTCTGAAGACATGCTGGAGAGGTCAACTGGTGTCCCTTCATTGTGCTCATTCGGTGCACTGGGACTGACACCCCTTCTTCCAGGACAAACAGTTTCCTGGCACCACTACCACTACTACTATCATCATTACCACTGCTACCAGCTGTCTATGAATTGGTAATCCACAAGCCATTTCAATATGGGATACCGTATCCTACAAATAATATATACAGTATTTCAGGTGGGCAGCTGCGTCAGCATGCGTAGGCTGCAAAGGAACAAGTAAGAGGTTTATTCCATGCTGAAAAGGGAAGAAAAAAAACTTTCAGCCATGGAGCTTTCTTCAGGTGTGAAGAAGGCTCCACGGCCAAAACGTGTTTTCTTTCTTCTCTTTTCAGCATGAAATAAACCTCTTACTTGTTCCTTTGCATATATACAGTATGCACACTATATATATAATCTGTAGCAAAAATATCTAGAATTAGTTTGTAAAGTGTGTGCTGCATATGTCTAAAGCTGTCCCTCTGTCAATGGAATTCTGCTAATTTTTCTTCAATAAATCTCAGAAGTCAAAGTAGGTCAAAAATACAATTTGATTATTTTGTTACAAGTCCTAAATAGCCTTTTCCTTGGCCCGCTAACCAAACTTCATATATTCATATTCAGAGGGAACTAGATTTAAATTTCCTATTTGTTTTAATAAAGGAATCAAATTTCCCCTACAGGATAATATCCACTATATACAGTCTATCCGTAACAATGTACATACAGTATGAACGTTTGCAAAAAAAAAAAGACATAATTTTGCAATAAAAGAAAAAAAGTGGTTTTAAATTGAAGTGATAATCTCTCAGTGGGCCTGTGAATAATTTAGATATTACTTGCTAAAGATGTAAATCAAACACTAAATACTGTAAGTGGTTACCAGGAAAACATCACTGTGATATTAATAGCAGGTGTCAATGTGCTTTATGGCTTTAGTAATATCAAACTGAGAGGAGGGCCCTACTTTTAAGCTAGGAGCATGTCACTATCTGATCATGTCATTGTGGATTTAATGGAGTTGAGACCCTTAAATTGAGTCATCAAGATGTTAGCAACACAGCAGCTCTTCAGTGGCTGGTCCTTTTATCTTGCACAATTCTGACGACACATCTGAACCTTACATTCAAGCTCAGAAAAATATCGGCAAACATCACACATATTAGAGGCTTATTGTTCATATCTCTTTTGTCAAAGTGTCGGAAGCTGATGATAGTGCAATAATTATTGTTATCAGCCTGCTGCAAGCTGGCAGCCGTCTGAGAGCTATTTGTGGCTTTTGTATATCTATAAATGGAAACCTGCACCACTCTGAAGTTATCACTGGGGCAGTATGATCGACTTCAGTCCAAGAAGGTGAAAACTGCAGTGCATTCCAACATGTAGTGGGATAAACAGAGTGGAACTGTTATTGCTTCAGGGACGATGGAGAGGGAAAAGCAAGCAGTTTTCTTTCACAGCACAGGGAAGAGTGGCCACACGGTGAGAGAACGGCTAACAGAGTTAAATTGTTTTTTCAAAGTTGTGAGAACACGACTGTACAGCTGCTGCTGTTGGGGCACCAGGGCCTCAGTTGTTGTAGCTCTACAGGCTTAAAGATTCTGTGACCTTGACAGTTCAAAGAGGTTTCTGGTGCCTTTATCAAATTCCGCATTCATAACTGTGCTGAATTATTTCTGGAAAATTTGAAGGAATAGCAACCGATTTATAATGTAACCAGAATTAAAGACGGATCTTCTATTTTTAAGTAGCAACAATGACCAAATGTGTTTGAAATTCCTTGACTTTTCTTACCTGTGTTCTTTTCAACACTGTGGTATTGAAATATGCTTATAGAATGATTTATATGGTTTTACAGTTATGGGTTTGTTAGGACTGTCAACCTTTAATAAGCAGAAGATAAAATTAGTATAAGTAAACAAGTAGGGTACAAGTGAGGACACGGGAGAAGGAATATGTACTTGGTCTAATTTATTAAATCACACTCGGTGCAATATCTGTACAATTTACCAAAATAATCTTTCCTAAAATGGTAATGTAGAGGTGTGTACATCATTTGGGTCTCACCTTGCATGCACAATCCTGCTGTAAGATCAAACTCTTTACTCATTCTTGAAATAAAATAATCTAGCTCCAGTCGTTACATAAAATACAAGGTTGGATCGTTTTAATAATTCTCATTAATGTCAAGTATGTAGACTCTAGTTCTGAATTTTCTATTTAGCATGATATTCTTGTGCACCTCCTCTAATTTCCTCTGGGCACCTGCTGTCCATCAACTGCTCCCTGCTGTCGGCGTCTCTTGTCCTCTGTGCCTTTTTGCTATAATGGAGAGGAAAGAAACGTTCTGGCTTGAATGTTGATACCAACCAAATGTTTTGCAACCCCTTTAAAATGATCTGTCATCCATATTTCCATGGGGTGGATGGAAAGGGTATCTGAACAACAATAAGAGGAAATGTGAAGTGAGAAACCTCAAACCTTAACCTACTGTTTTCGTTGGTAATTTGAATTTAACTTTGGAGCAAATTTTGATGATACTGATTATGCGGTGTCGATACTGTCAGCGTGCAGTTGAATGAGCTAAAATAATTTGATCCCAGAAAAATCTTCAAATGCCACTTCATACGTTTGAATTTGTCTCTCTGCTTACATTCACAAGGTAACGTCTGAACAGTTAACTTCAGCAGTTGCCCGAGGCTAATGAGTGTATGGTTTATAGATGGTCAAGTGACTCAGAAGTTCACTTAAACTAAATGTAGTTCTTTATTTTAGTTATTGACACTCTCTTAAGAAGCTTTATTTTTATACGTGGTTTACTTATTTGAGATAAACATTTGCAGAAACTTAAATGTTTATTCTCTTAAGAGGATGAGGACTGGAGACAGCAATGTTTAGTGTTTTAACCGAGGAGCTGAGTGTTGGCTCCTGTGGACAGCAAGAATAAACAGTAGGAGAACCACTACCAGCATCAGTGAAGGAATGATTTCTCTTAAGTATTCATTAAAAATGTCCTTTTAGGTATTAGTCAGTTATTTCAGTAATAATACTCACATTATCTAACTGCTGTATAGTCACATTTGGACAGTACTCATCCTCTGAAACGGTCCCTTGTTTTTCAGATTTTCAGCAATGAGGTGCGCCTCAATTTAAATCAAATCTTCCGCAGCCTTGGAAAAATGTCTTCTTGGCCTAGCTTTTGTACAAAACTTTTTTTTTTATTCTATAGAAGAGTACAAATTCATCATGATGAATGTACAGTGAACATAAAAACGATGTATTTCTAAATTCGCAATCGGTTCATTCTGCACCGAATGCCTGAAACATGAAATGATGAGGGGACATAGGAAGGTAAATGTAGTGCCTAACAGCTACTGCTACTGGAAAACAAAACCTTTCAAAACTGAATCTATTTTCTAAAAGTTGAAAGAGCAAGAACATTTGTATAAAAGTCCAAATGAAATGCAGAAGTGAGTCCGTGTGTAAAACAATAAGAAACACCTGCTACTTGCACCTTGAAAATGTAGCACATATGCAGTTGTGTGTCTGCACACGTAGCCACACATTTTTAAAACTGCTTATTTCTTAATGAATCAAATGAAAATGATTTTCCTTGTTAAGTTTCTCTTGTTAATATCGTCTCAGAGTTTCGAAGAAGGATAACAAGACAGATGAGCTTCTGTACAGCAAGTGTCCAAATACAACAAAAACAACATGACAGAATCAGAGCGTTTTTAATGAAGAGCAATATCCGCAACCAAGGAAACGGCAGTAGAAAGAAAAACAAAGATGGTAAATCACCATCCAGCGGAACATGTAGGACAGAGAGTTTACCAGCTTGTAGCTTGTTCTCATCATGTCTGAGAAGCTCAGCGAGGCGGGCTGGTGGTGGGATGGGAGACCTGCAGACAAAAGCAACTGTCTGCTGTAGTGTTGCTGATTGAAAAGAGGTGACTGACAAGTCTTCATTCTAGATAAGAATTTCCCAACTAAAGTGCCATCCTTTGGCTGACATGTCAAACTGAAGTCCTGACTACTTAGTCAGTAAAGATCACCAGGCACGTTTCAAATGAGTTAAGTGTGTTAGCCCCATTGTCCTAAATTCCAATCTGGGTTTGCACAAAATGTAATCTACCTAAAGAACCCCTCTTATCTCATTTGATAGATTATTTTTTCACTTCACCACCTGCACCTGAGTAACGGTGCGTTATGACTGCCGGATGCTGCCCAAGTGGGAGCTGCAGTCTAAGGGCGGATGAATTGGGTCTCCTCCTACAAGAACATGTACGCTTTGAGGTTCACCGAGATGAAAAGTGCTCTACAAAATGGGAGGAATTGTTCTTATTAACATTGCAAAAGCAGAACAGCATGACTTATACATGGGGAACACTAAATGTCAGTACAGTCTGTGCTTTTCATCTCTCACTGAGGTTAACAAACGGGGTTCACATGCACTGTGGATATTAGATATAATGAAGTGCCAGGGGCTCACTGTTCTGTTTGCTGAGAGGATAGGATTCTATCCCGAGTCCCTTTTGGAAATGTGATCTACAGGGAAGGCATGACCCTGCTGATATTTAGAGCAATTAAACATCCAAAGCAAGCAGTACTTACTGGAAGATAGGAAATGCCTTCCGTAACCTTTAACTCCTTCCAACTGTTTGTTGTTCCTCTGCTTTGCACGTTACTGTAGCTACAGAAAGATACTGGGTGTGGACGTACACATGGGAAAATAGAGGTAAACAGAAGTTTATTAAAGATATTTACCAGCACAGATTTCCCCATTTAATATTTAAGTCCGTCATTCCGCTTCATATTCTGCACTTGTCATGATTAATACGAATGCTACATTTGCAATGAAAGCTCAGTGTCAAGTAGTTCAACATATATTGCCTAATTAATCATTTATCATGAAAAAGACCGTTTAGAAGAGTCATTAAGATATGCTTTTGCACAAAGAACAGATTTTTGTAATGGACAATCAGGAATAGAAATGTGAAAAAATTTTCACACAAAAAAACTGCATTTAATACTGTAGAGAGTTACGTTCTTAAATGAAATATAATTATTTTAGACATGTTTTATCTGCTTTAATTTCACATCATGTGTCACAAAGAAGGCATCACTAACCTTAATAATTATATGGACTACTTTACTTTTTACAGCACATAAAACAAAGCACACACATCCTATTGCAAGAGATAACTGCTTCCGCTATGAACAGAAAGAGCACTACTGTGCTAGTTTTGATTATTCTGTTCTCGTTTATGACCCAGAGATATTAATAACATCACAATGAGAGGGTCAGAGGAAGTGTGTAGTAGTGACTAGCACTCTGCACTCTTTACTAGATGGTCTTGGATTAACGTACTGAGTGAAGACACTGCTGTTGGGTCCTTGAGCTTGGTTGTGCACTTTACTTTGAGTGATTTAATTTCACACTGCTGAAAGAAATGGTGCTTACCAGCATTATTGGGGCCAATAGGCTACTGTCCCACCCAGGTTGAAGCTTGTACACTCATTTGCTCAACTACAGAAAAGGGGATGAGCTTTAGCCCTGTAAACTTGAGAAAGAATTCTTAATGGAATAGTAAGGTTAGGTCCCTTTTCCGGCAATAAAGGCCCACGGGGAATGGGGGCAAGGGCCACCATGTTTCTCAACCATCCAGCACTGGAGGCGGAGGTGATGGGGTCAGCATCACACCTGTGAACTGGCCTGTTACCCCTGGAAAGATTAACCCCCAGTACTCACTGGGAAAGCAGGCCGAGTGGAACTGGGAGCTGTCTGGAATGAATTAGAGCTACATCACCTGCCCCTACCTGGGACTGAACCCAGGACCTTCGTGTCAGGAGCCAGACGCCCTTGCTGTCTGAGCTACCACGGATCCTTAATGGAATAGTGCACCACTAATTTAATTTCCCACACTTTCTCAAAGACAAACGTTTAGCAGCACTGTAGCTCACAGTCTGAGTAGTAAAATCTTTTTAGTAGTAGTTGTTTTTTCTGAATACTTCTCTGTAATCAACCTCTTCAGTATTGTCTGTCTGACACATGGCTTTCAGTTGCTCTAATGCTTAGTGATTACAACATATTCAGAACCTCTAAATAAAACACAAAATAGATCTTTACTCCTTTTATTATTTCCTGTATTTATAGTTATTATTAGAAACTGAAAATTATTTTATTTTATAGTGTAAAATATGCTCTGGTGCAGAATTAACTATACAAGGCATAACCCACAAAGCAAAAATGATCAATCACTCAAGAAGAAATGCAGCAATTCTATCTCAACTAAAAACCTTCAGCTCACATCTATTAGGATGTTGGAGATATCACTGAAAAGGATTCAATTATATTGTCTCTTCTTTACAGATCTGTAAATGTATACTTTATAAACACATAGTTCTGTGTGTGAAATAATTTTAAGTTTCCATGAGGGTCCACAAGTCAATCAGGAATCGGATGCATTGTGATCACACTCCACATGTAGAAACGGGGGTCTCTGATGCCAAGACGAGGGTGAGACTGCCTTGTGCCCTGGTACATGCTCAAAGTCTGTGAGTCACTGACCAACACAGATATTTCACAAATACAAATGATGCTGTAAAATCTCCACATCTCTCTGCTGGTCTGTAGTTGAGGATTAGATTTTCAAACATGATGATCTAACTTATTCTGCAAGTGTCCAGTGTGTAATGGGCACTAGTGAGGGACAGCCCAGCTCCTGAACATCGTGTGCATGAGTGCACACCATCTATTATGAGCAAGGTTCGGCTTAAACGTCAGTTTGTCAGAGAAATAATACCTTCCCATCCACTGGGATCTGTGTTGTCTGGAAATTACTTTTAAAAAGCAATCCATTACAGTCTCTGGGGCATGAATTAGTCCATTTACAATATCTAAAACATGATCTCTGGATTTCCCTGGAACAGATGTCATATTTAAACACTGAGAGCTATCATCACATGTTCAAGATATACAAATATGATACTCTACCTACAATGTACACCATGAAGCTAAGAAGCACATTAGTACAAGAATACAATAATAATGTATTAAATTGCATAGATCTCACTTTCTCATTAGTACAGTACATGCAATGTATCATTTTAAAAGTGAAAAGGGGAGGAATATATAGGAAATAATAGTAAAAAATCTGTTTTATTACCAATTACAAAGACATGCTGCCCCCTATTTTTAGGAAAAGGAAGCTAGATATAAACCTTTTTTTCAAATAGCTGGACCTCTGTAAATTACACTTATTCAGTAGCATCATAAAACAAATAAAATAAGAGACAGGAAATTGTCTCACTACCACACCCACAGAGGTCAGCATCCTTGAATGGACAAAGCATGGCCCGGCTCTGAAATTAATATTTCTAAGATCAATATAAAGTCATCTTTCCTGCCTGATGTGCCTTTGAGAGATTAGCCGTCTCCTTGGGTAAGCCACAGAGGTGTTAAGTTAATCCTCTGCAACAGTTCAGTTCAGATTCTGGTGCCTTTTTCTCTTCCAAATTTAAAGTATGACAAATTGCAATGGTTTTGCCTAGTTCCTATAGTATATTAATAGAACATAACACAACACAGAACGTATATAAGATTTTTTTTTATTAACAAAAGAAGGTACTTATCTATGAGGAATTAGAACACTGAAAAGAAAAGGGTTCTCTGAAAGGCAGGCAGTTTCCAATCCATAGACCATATAGTATACACACGGATAACAACATGTAACTTACATTGAAAAGCAAAGATTTCCATTCCTTCATCTGTTTGTTCAGACTGTTCACCCACAAGCAGCAATTTGGATATGAAGGCCTCTATTCAGCTACAAATCCTTTTAATCTTTAATTGATTTCAGACTGATTTAGTCTGATGTATACTCTACTGGTATCAATTTAATGAAAGTTATTTACTTTCATTTTCATCAAATCATTTTTTAAAATACAGGCCAATTGACTGCCCACTCAAGCCATTACTGTACATCTCCGTACTCCAGCTCTCTTAACTTTCCCTGAACTTTAGTTCAACAATTTGCTTCTATCATATGCTGGCTGGTTCGAGTTGAATGTTCTTCCATAAATTCAATGAAACTGTAGTTTAATTACAGTAGGTACATTTCTAATTAAACAATGATTGAAGTTTAAAATGAGTGTTTGAATGAATATAATTGTCCTAAGAGAGTTTTGTGCTCATGTAATGAAGCGTTTCTTTTGCTTCATTCCTCCATCCAACCACTTTTCTAATCACTTCATCAAATTAAGGGCCCTGGGGCTGCAGGAGCCTGCCCTGGCAGGATACACCCTGGGCAGGACACCAGTTCACCACACGGTAGACTCGCAGACATGCACACACTCACACCAGGGACACATTTGTCAGAAGACAATTAACCTATTAGTATATTTTTGGATGGTGGGAGGAAACTGGAGCATTTAGAGGAATTCCACATGAACATGGGGAGAACATGCAAACTCCACGCAGACAGCACCCCAGGCCCGGAATTGAACCCACAGCCCCAGGGCAGCAAGGCAGCCATGCTAACCATGGCTTCTTTAACTTCGGAATGTGTACAAATGAAGAATCTGTTACAATTGCTATTAGCATGAAACAGCATGTAGAGTCTGGCACCATTTAACATGAGTGCTAGATAAACCAGTCTAACCAGTTCAAACGCTTTGGAAATTGTGCATTTTTATTTAAAAAAACCCATAAAACAATAAAATTCTATTCAAAGAATACCAGAGGCATTCTGAAACTGACTTACAGTAGTTCTCTGGAAGATACTGTATGTTTGATTCGATGCATCAGCAGGTTTGTCTCCTAACAATAGTTTTTTTGTCAGTCCATTAAATGCAAACAGGGATGGAAATGTTCTGGCCTCCTACATGTTCACAGAACGTGAATAGAGTGTCTGTTCTGACACATTCCATTCAGGGCTTAAGAACCTCAAAGCAATTTGCAGAACTGCAGCACTCGACTGGAGTTCAGGGACAGCGTTCTGCACTTTTAGGCTGAATTCTGGTAGCACCCTGAAGGTAAATTTCATTTTGAGACTTTCTGAAATTAACAGCAGTTTACAGTCATTACTCTACTCATTCTGCCCACGTTTTTCTAAATGCCAATACCAGATGAAATAATCTGTAAACAACACATAATTAATTCCACCAAAGCTGACCAAATGGGGCAGAGTAATGAAAATTATTTTGAAAAATGAGAAACCTATTACTAAAAATGTTGAGCCCACATTAATCTTTAAGATCTGTCTTAAGATTATTATAATTATTAGAATTTCAGTAACTACAATTCTAATTATTTTAAGATAGATACTTTATTGATCCCGTGAGGGAAATTGCAGAGATTTTATTATTCTTATGATATTTGTTTTTTTTCTCCTAACATGTTTGTTGTGTACATGAATTGTGTTAGTTTCCATTTTTTCCATTTCCTTTTAAGGTGATTTTTTTTTTACTTGTGATGTTAACATTCTTTCATACATTGTCCAGTCAAAACAGGAGATGTTAATCTCTACAAAATTTAAATGATGATCTTACTTGGTATGTGTCCCACTAGATCCGTAGTATTTGTATTTGCTGTATGATCATAGATGTGTGGGAAATAAGACAATAAGTAATGGGAGACAAACAGGGATAAAATAGTGTATGCTCCTCCTTAGCGTTCCTTGTTTGCAAAAACTTGTAGTAGTGGTCAGCATTCTCGAAACCTTTAACAACCACGCCTGGCCACGCCTTGCTGGGCAATTTGGTTTTTAACCCATGAATCTCACTCAAAACTGCGTTTCTCTTACCAAATACAGGTGCCGACAGAAGTACCCCCGGCCAAGGTACTTTGTTTTACATTTGTTCCAGCTGTAAAGAAACTGCCACTTAAAACTCGGGTTGCGCAGAGAGGAAGACACGAGCAGTCACTCGAGGTATGAGCATTGCGAACATCAGTACACAATTAGATACAGTACAGGCCTGTGAATGAACTCATTGTCAGCAAAATGTGAGAATATCCACGAATGTTGAATAAAGTATCTTGAAAATGAATAATGGTAAACAAAAAGAATTATAACCCCAGCGTAAAAACAAGGTATTTTTCCCAAACACAACAGAGAAACTCATGTCAGCATGGAAAAACTCATCTGCAGTTCTTAATATTTTACTTTCCAAAAACAAGATATAGTATAGCTCGTTTTTCATACTTGAATTACTTTTCTTTAATTACTTTTTTAATTACTTTCTAACAGGCAATTTAAGATTTTTTAAAAATACACATTAGTCAAAATTTTCTTACAAAGTTACTAGATGAATAAAGAAAATATATTGCCTTCAGAATATTGTTGCCCTAAAGCAAAAAATATAGTATATTCATTTTTTTACAATATGTTTCATTTCATTCTTCAACAGATGAAATACATTATTTTATAAATGTGTACTCTCTATACCTCTGCTGTTATGAAATGTAAGTGAAAAGAAAGAATACGTTAACATTTGTCGTTTTGCATTATGCTATTGGTATGTAAATATGTTGGCTCATAATCACAGTGCTTTCGAAAAGGTTTTTAAAATATGTTCAGAAACGTCTTTAAATGCACCCGGAAAAGATTAAGATTGCTGCCGCATGGCCTGGTTTTTTATAATAATTGCAGTTTTATCAGTTTGTGCAGAGTGATTGCTTATTGTAATCTTTGAAAAATTTAAGGAGCAACACTGTGCAAATTGGAAAATGGGCAAATTTCACTGTGCACTCCTTTATATTCATAACTACTTTTGCTCTTTTAAATTTACCTAATTATATTTTGTTTGGTTAATGAGATAATAGTGACATAATATTCTTGTGGAAAAAGAGTATATTGTGATGCCGAATTATTTTAAGAATAAATTAAGGGTGAACATTTTAGCTATTAATGTATAAGTACTGTAATTAAAGATTAGGTATCATTTTAACATCTGAGCCATTAAGTGAAACATTTTACAGTGAACATGTATTCCCCTTTGCCTTTATAAAGGACAGAAAAAATAATTATAATACTCATTTGTAAAACATTTAAGATTAAACATTTATAAAAAAGCTGTATACCTTAAAGGTCTATTAAAGTTTCTCTGTGTCCTGTACCTACTGTATATCCAATCTCCCATTGTAGCATACAAACAGCCCCAGTCACGGCAGACTGTGACTCTTGAAGCTAAAAGAGCATAATATGACTTGATTTATTTTTAAGGTTTGTGACGGTTTGTTAATACACAGGTCATATTTACAATCCTTAATCCTTACTTAATTGGCTAACATAATACACAATACTGTATAAGCATTTACTGTAGATAATAAACTGAATTTACCTTTCTGCTCATGTCAGTATTTAGGAGTATACAAAGAAAAGGCGACTGAGGAGACCATGTTAGAAGATGGAGTTTTCAAGGCAGAGGTTGTGTACATTGGCCATTCAGATGAAGACGAAGGAGGGGATAATACTGAACATCATTACTTAAATGTGATTCAAGGTGATGACTCAACAAAACCAGGGCCACAAACTCAGGTGAGGACAGCATTGTGCAAACACCTCCTTACACACTGGACAAGCTCTCATTATTGTTCCATAGCTGAGAATGATAACATAATAGAGTCTATGCCAAAAGTATTTAAAGATTTAACAGCACTTGAATAGTATTCTTACATCATTGTGCTTTTGATTCAAATTCAAAATTTTGCTTTTGATAATTGAGATACCACTTGTAAAAAGCAGCTGGGAATTTTCAAATGAAAATTTCAGCATAAAAACTGAATTTTGAAAGTTTGTCCTTTTCAAGAGAGAAATTATTTTACTGATCATGATTAAGGTGAATAATATATTTTTTCTAAATGTGACAACCAGCTTTCTTTTTCACTGTAAGCCAACATCTTACTAATTTCCTTCCTTTGATATCCTCATTGTTTTGTAGTTTATTTTTTGAGGAGTAAAACAAACTTGATCACCAGTTGTTTGTTTGGTGAAAAATTGTTTTTTTTTAAAGGATTTTCACGTGTTCCAGTAAAACGTGTTCCTTCCTTACATGTAAGTTTTGGAAATATATTATGTGGAGACCAGTGCCTTCAAGAATAGTTTTGCCACAAGAATTTTTATGCATTATATGGTGTTCGTTTAAGATACCTTGCAGTGAAATAAAGAAAAACAGCTACTTGGATTTTGTTTTCATTCATTGGCAATGAAAGGATTTGATCTTTTCCCCCTGTTTCTTCTCTTCTCAGTTGAAATCTGCTGATCACACGACCCAAGCCCTGCTTCCTACTCTTCCAGTCACTGCTCATAAAAAGAAAGAATCACATCACTCAGTCAGATTGATTCCAAGAGCTCAGTCCACTCCGACAGATTCACTTAATCATGAGCCTCAGTCAGTGCTCCAGCTGCGAGATCCTATTTCTCTCACCGCCAGAGTCCTCCCAAGTTTCTCTTCTGACAGACGTAGTGGTGAAAGTGAAATAATCCCCCCGGTTTCAGATGACGTAACGAGTTCTCTGTTAACTCCGAGGCTGGTTACCTCACCTTCCTCTAAAGAATCACTTCTGTCTGAGGACTCTGACAGAATAAAGAGTTGGTCGGCCTTACATTTGTTTTCTTCCGAGGGATCGCAAGCCTCTCTCAGCCGCACTGTTTCTCCCTGTTCTTCGATAAAATCTGGAGTCTTCTCCCCAAAGATAATGCAAATTAAGCGTCACTCTTTAGTGTCGGGGCCTAGTCTGCTACAGACACCCCCTCACTGCTGGTCTCCAAGCCACGAGAGCCTCACTCCCTCATCCTCCTGCCAGATGTCACCGAGTGCCACACTAGTGAGGTCAAAGCACAAGACACCACCAACACAGCTTTCACTCCTTACTGCTATACTTAGGAAAGGCCATCTTCCACATATATCAGTGCAAAGGCCATTCTCCCCTTCCTGGATACACAGCCCAGCCAGCCTGTCATCGCTGAATCCCAGCTCTGCCACCTCAAGTCTGATGTCGGTCTCCTTTGAGGTTTCAAGGCCGCAGTCCCCGAGTGCTGTAGACAATCCTCCCCCAAGATCTCCTGCACGCACTCACAGACCAGCGTCAGTGTCCCGGAAGTGCCAGACACCCCCTCCTCCCCCCAGCCCCGCAGAGGTCATCCCTTTCTCTCTTCCTGATGCTTTGCTGAATCCTTCACGCAGAGCATGTGACTATCAGCCCTCTTTTCACCTTCATCGAGAGGGTCTCTCTCCTTGCCCCCCAGAGCACAGTGGTTCACGTCCCTCCCCAGCTCCTCCACTCAGACCAGCCACCGCTGGATTTCAAAAGCCCTTGAACCAGACTGACACTACGAGGGGATTCTCCCCAGCTCCTGACTCCAGGGTGCTTTGCTCATCCTTGACTAGACAAAGCACTGCCTCCCCTACACTACGCCCCCTCTCCTGCTTCTCGGAGAGGCACCATGTACCCTTCCAGGCACCAAGAGTCACCATTTCTCCTGCTCCCGAGTGCCCCCAAGCTTACTCACCAGCTCCTCTGCACAACGGCATGAGAACAGTCTCAGCTGGAGAGAGGCTCAGTCCCAGTGACCTTGTTTGCAAGCTTCCTTCATCACCTAGACCACGCTCTGTTTCTCCTCCCTTTTCTTCTCGATCCCCCTCACCTAGACCAGTCTCTACTAGTCCAAACCGCCCAGTTCTCACAGCCTCCCCAGCATCATGCAGTGACAGTGTTGGCCAGTCTGTCCCATCACCTCCTCTCTCCTCGTCCGCCACTCCCTCTCCAACCCCAAAGTGTGGGAGGTCAGATCTCTCACCCTCGTCCACTGAAAGTGAGGTTAGGAATAGAAAGGTACTGTGCACATTGGCGCATGGTTTGATGGCTTGTCCCATGCATGTATCTTTTTAATTTAGAAAATTAGACATACTTCAAAACCAATCCTTCATATCCATACAGTGTCTGTCATCATACATAGTATACAGTTTGTTTCTTGTATCCATGATCATTGACATGATTTTGCTACAATAGGAAAATGTTCTTCAACTAATATTGTGTGTTTTATTTTCTTTCAACAATTACAAATTGCAGTTCTGTGTTTGCTGTGTTTGTTCTTGGGTATCGCTGTAATGAATATGTATGTCTTTTTAGGTTTGCCTTCGTCGGGATGCTAAAGTGCCTGCAGAATTACTCTCAGCTTTCACTTTTGTTCAGAACAGTACAGCTACAAATCAGAGATTCTCCAAAAGCATTGAATAACGTGTGTTTAAAAATGTGCTTTAGGCTTAATCAGATTCAATTCATGCCGCAACAGGAGAAAGCATTGAAGTCTGCTGACAGGCTATTTATTTCTCTTCAAACCTTCTTTCCTCTGTAGCAATACAAGATCAAGTCAAGCTACAAAGCCCTTGCAGCCATTCCCACCAATACCCTTCTCCTGGAGCAGCAGGTCAGTGCTTCCCCAGCAGGGTAAGAGCTCCCATGCTCAGTACTTACGGTGCATCATTATTAATGAACAGCAGCTCTAGTGTAGCCAGGTGTTGCAGAATTGGCCGTGACTCAGATGCATATTACTCAACTGCAATTAAATCCGTACTGGTGAGGCATACAGAAAGTTCTTAATGTACTAATGATATCCCATTCTGAGACTCATGTACTTTACTGAAAAAGTAACTAAATGACTCCATCTCTTGGAGACACAAAATCAGTCTTCTATTTGAACACTTTTGAGAACACTTTGAACTTTGAGATTTCGAGTCTCAGATGCTTTAAATATTACAACATTTTTAAGAACACAAAAAAGGTAAGTTGGTTGAATCTATCATCCTAACTGGAGATGTTCCCCTGGTTGAGAAATTTGTAAGAAAGAAACATTCTGTACTTCGCTTTTGATCAGTGAGCAGGTTAGCAGCTCAGAGGTTATGTAAAAAAAAATCTTTCAAGACCAAGAAACAAGACATCAATGTTAAGATTAATGGCTATGAAGCTGAGTGTCTTAAATTTGAGACTTTTTTTAGGTTTCTGTTGCTTTCTTGATTAAATGTGCAAGTAATTCGTTCAACACAAACTGGTTTTATATTGCATCCAGTGTAGTATAAAATGATACCAAAAATATACCAAAAATGGGTGACCATTGTGTATAAGTGTACAGTTCTTGCACTAACAGAGCTACAGTATTGTTTTCATGTGATTTATGTTATTGATATTTGCTAATTGTTATTAATTGTCATTTCCATCAATTTCTGCAAATTACTGCTATCAAGCATGACTTAGGAGTGTCCCAGTCTCCGGCCACATGATAATGAACACTGAAGGTGACTTGGGAATAGTCACCGAGCAGGTACCATCCAGGGCCACACCAGTCACACCTGAAAGCAGGTTAGTCACACACAACTGAAGGAGCACTCCCACCCAGAGCTTGGAAACATGCGTAGGTACAGGCCCAGTAGGAACAGAGCCCTGGGCCTATCTGTGACATGACACAGAGGCTCAGGAATCTGGTACCGGTACGGTGCTGCATACGTTCAATAAGCACTTGTAAGATGGATCACTTGGTGTGCTGTCCTGGATGGCAGTTTCTCGAGTTCTTAATCCCTGGTAACCATTTTCTTTTTTATCACAGGCAATAGATGACAGAGTAGAAAAACTAGAGGTGGTTCCAGATAACACTGGAGATGAACGTAGGACAGAGACCCACACAGAGGTAATATGCAATATATAATTCCTACCAAAATATTTAAGAGCAACATTCTGAATTTTTTTCCATTGTGGGTGATTCCTGCTTGTGGTAGCAGAGCTATAGGAACCTTCACACATTACTTTCATGAATTACAGAAGTTCCCAGCTTTATTTATGACAACAAAGGTTTTCTCAAAGAAATAAAAACAATTTTCAGAATGAAAACTGCAGCTCTTAACTAGAAAGACCCAAAAAAGGCCGACAATCACCATCTTTGATGCAGAACGACCCATCGGTACATTTAAATATACCAAGCAATTACATTATTCTTTTATTAGGCACCCTTCAGATGGGTGACAAACCAGGGCCTGTTTTAACATGCAGGAGATTTGCCTTGGTGGGGGATTGGGGAGGAATTCTAAGTGCCTTAAAACAAGTAACAGACAAGTAATAGTCATTTAAAAGAATCATTGCAAAACTGCTGATTGTTCTAACGTCTTGACTCTTAGTTGATCATTACTAGCTTTGCCCAGTGCATTCAGTCCACCTGTTGAGCAAACGCATTTAAAGTTGGGCTGAATTATTGCGGTATTACAGTTGATGCTTGTGTCTTTGAGTTTGCTAAATTCAATAAGTGTTATAGAAAATAACTTCAGCAGTCTGGATGACTGTTCTAATAATGATTCTTTTCACAGATGTGCTCTCCGGCACAGCTCCGACAGGAGTCTGAGGAACTGTACGCCGCTATCGATCAGGCCTTAGAAGAACCCATGCCTATGGTAACGAGAGCGCAGTCACCACTACTTTTATTCACACGCAAATGACCCTGCTGTTTGTTGATCCTTAATGACAACTCATTTTGTAGCGTCGAACACTTTCCGCTCCATCCTCCTTACAGAAGCTGTCGGATATTGATTCACCGAAGGTATGGCACCCAATCCTCAGTCTATGTGCGTGTCTCTTGCTGTGCTTTTACTGAGCAAATCCACATCAATATTTAGGAGGTCGATTTCAGGGAACACTGTTTTGATTGATTAGTCACCCCTCTCCAAAAAAATATATTTTTAGGCACTCGTATCGAGCACATTTTTGTAAATATTACTTATATAAATATAATAGCTATCAAATCAGTTCATCCACAGTCCTACTATTTGTAGTAGTACCAGATGAATAGGTAAGAATTGGACAAACATATACAGTATAGTAATTTTATTGCTGAGCTCCAGACATACTTCCTTTAACTGCAGAAAATAATAGAAAGATGTAGCTATTGACTTTATGAGCACATAGGATTTGTATTATTACATATTTGTACTATAGAGCATTATAGTGATTTATATGTATATATATTTAATTAAGAGACTATTTAATTAGCTGGGTGTCTGGGGAACCATGGCAGTTTGAGACTGACAGAAACCTAAAAAAGTGCTTTTCATCCTGCATCTGAAATTCTGCTCGATAATTGTAAAAATGTATTTAGTGGCCATCTGCAAATTACTCTGATTTATAGCTAATTCAAAATTAATATTGTCTGAACAGACAGTTTTCACCTGAAATGCAGGTATTTACCACTGCTGTCATGCTTTTTGTCTTGTCATTTGCACAATTCTTTCACATTAGTCCTGTTTTTGAACATTGTGTTTCTAACATTTTAAAAGTCCACATTTAAAAAGGTTAGTCTTACAAAGACCTACCGCTGAGCTGCTTCTATAAAGCCTGTTGTGTGATGGTATGGAGATTGTACATTTTACAGAGACAGAATCATTTATCTGTAATTTGTTTTTTAAAGGTGGTGAAAGCTCTGAATTAATGGGCAATTGAAAGCCAATGAGATCAGAGACCTGTTACTGTCCTTATATTGTTCAGCTATGAACAGTAGATTTCAGGAGTTTTTTATATTTAATGAAAAATGGTTTATTGAAAACTTTTGCTTGAAAGAAACCTGGCTTATTTAGTTTTAATACACTGAGCCTGAATTGTGTTGCCCAAATTTTTCACTCTGCAGTTAATAATGCTAAAATAATCAAATTCATTGTGGCATCGATAGTCATACATAATTTTTCACTAATTTCTGTTCTATTTTTTCTTCTGTTAATTTCTCTGCATGGGCAAAATAAGGATGTGATCCAAAATCTGTAAAAGTTACAGCTTTACATGGTTTCAACCTCTATATTATCTTCATATATAAAGTTTAAACATTTCATGTTACTGCACAACTGTTTTTTTTACTGTTTTATTGTAAATTCTCCATAGCAATTTACAACACTGCCAAGGTCTGCAGGACGAGAGACAAAATATGTAAGTGTTAACTCTTCCGGGTACTGTGTGTAAGTGCAGGCTGGCTTCCTCTCGTGTGCACAGGTGAAATATACTGTAGGGTGTCATCAGATTGAAAATGTTTGTCAGTTGAGCACACAGGCATAAGTACAGTATGGTAAGAAAGTTTCATAAATGTTATATAAAACTCAAAACTGTAGATGAATTTTAGAGACATGCTCACTGTTCTAACAAATTTCAGTGCGTGACTAAAATATTAGGAAACCTTATTCCCATCAAAGAGAATAGTTTCCTTTAACCTTATCTGTATGTAATGCAAAAAAGATAGGTCACATACAGTAACTGTTTTGGTTGCTCTTTGGCATGGTTATATATGGGAAACAGCAGTTTCAGTGGGAGTAATGCTTTCAAGATGGGATTAATGATCTGAGTAACTGGGAAGAATTGTGATTGTAGAGAGCCAGCTAACAGGGGAATCAACAGCTGAGATTGTAGAGCAAATGCAATGAGCACTGGCTCTCAGCTACACATAACTGTACAAGGGTTAAAACAGAAAGCATCAGCCAATAGTGGAGTGTGGGGGTGGAGAGGCTACTGCAGTAAAGGAGCAAGCGCATGAGGCTTTAACACGGTTGGAAAACAGATAAGCTGCAGTTCAGCCATTGGTGGATGGAATCGAAAATAGTCCTGATCTCTCCATATCAACGTGAAGCGTGTGCCAGGAATGGTATTGAGTAGGGGCCTCTCATCATTCGGCCATGCAGTGTAGGCTCCTTTCTTGAAATGAAAGGCATTTAAGTAATCTTTTTAGAAAACATAAGCACCCAGCTCCCCAGCAGTGATTTCATGCCGTCGGTCTCTGCCTGGCATTCCGTGTAGAAGGGAGGGCAGGGAGAAGACAGTGAATTTAATTTGGGTTGTAAATGAGAGATATGGAGAGTAAGACAGAGAAAAACAGACTGCCATTTGAAAAAAGATTAGTGCACAATTCAATAAAAATATATTGTTAGTGAAAACTCTGCGCAAATGAGTGAGGAAGTTAGTGTTTTACCACAGAGTGGAATGGTATGACAAGCACTGTGGTGAAAACAGAGATCCATCAAACAGCTAATACAGAAAGAGAATACCAGGAGACAAAATGGGCATGAAAACTACAGGACATTGCTTCTAAACTACACAGCAGTTTATATATGAGAACTTGCATCTTTAGGTTAGAATTGGGGTAGAAACTGTGTTTTCAGACACTAGCATGAATATATGATAAGTGAAAATCCCACTGAAAAAATGAAGAATGTCACTACACTGTATATTGTATTCTGCAGGAGTCTTATAGAGAAGTGTAGCCTTAAGCTGTGCATTCTCATTTTTGCTGTGTATAATTCAGAAGCTGTTTCCTGTATTTGATTGCAGTGCTTTTTCATTCTTCACTTTCCCTGTCCTGCCACATAAGCAGTTCAGGAACAATTCGCTTTACCTCGCTGACCTGTGCAATGTATCTGGCTTCATTAGCTTAGCAACAGAGGGCGGGCCATGTAATTACAATGACATAGTGACAATGCAATTAAAACTCTTTTCAGTGCAAGCGGTACTATTAAGTATCTACTTTTGTACTGAGACAAAATTTAAGGATGCATATAAAACACATTAAAACACAGTATGTTTCATTTAATGTTATTAAATTGGATACAGACTTAATTAAAAGACCTAAAGGAAGGCCAGGAGATAAACTTGAGACATGCAAGTGCACAAATTTGGGAAGATGGTTAATGCCAGTGCATTGTTTAATATTATTATTCTCACAGGCAATGTCCCATCTGTTACCACCGGCTTGTGCTCCAAAACAACTGGTGGGTATTTATTCGATTCTTTTTGTTTAACCCAGCTTCAGAGCAAAAACGTGATTAACAAGCAAAAAGCCCCTGAAAGTATTTGAAACCCATCATCTCCAAGAGAAAAGGATGCAAAAATAATTTAACAAGCAAAACGACTCACTGCTGCGACTTTGGTGCTGGTTTGGGAGGAGGAAGAACTGAGGTCTTGTAGGCTCCTCTCCAGAATATACACCGAGGACAAAGCCATTTCCACTGTGTGAGCACGCACAGGAGACTGTGTATTAAAACTCAGTGTGCTATTACTCCTGGTGAGGTGATGCTGCTCACACTCAGCCAGCTAAACCTAAAGCGTGATGATCTGGACTGCAGAGTTTAAGCTACACTCTTAACTAGTCAACTTTACTGGTTGTGTCATTTCGTCGCCTCTAAGTAAAAACATCTTCAGAGTTCATAATAATAATCATTATTATTATAACACCAAAAGGTAGACATATAGACAAAAAAAAATATCTGTTTAATTTCTTCTCTGGTAATTAAACAGATATTGTTCCCTCAGTGTAAATATTAATTGAAAATGTGAAGTCCCACAGCCTCTGGCTTTACTAACATCCTGAATGATTCTAAACTTTAGAGTTTTAATACGATGAAACATTTAAAGCATAATCTTTGATAATACGCAGTTGTGCTAGTTTGTTCAGTTTAACTTAAAATGCATTTATATTGGAATCAGTTGGGCACAACAATATGTGAAAAGGGCATTTTGTTCTTATAGATCTGTTCAGTTCACTGCTTGTGAACTTGTGTGACTGTTATCCTGACCGTTATTTCGGTAATGTCTGCAGACCAAGCCTGGTGTGATACGTCCTGTGCCTGTTATTCCAAAAGTACCCGAAGAGGAGGAGGAATACCATCCAAACCCCTTCAGGCAGTATCTAGAGGAGATGACTGATCTAGAGCTTCAAAAGGTGAGCATCGTACAAAAGCGTGATCTTCGCTCTTCAAATCTGTTGAGAAAAGCTTTGCTGCTCCTCATAATTAATTAAAAGACTGTATACAGTTTGTAAGTATATAGTGCGCAGTGCCAATGAAGATAATATGCAGCTATCTACCTCATACATTTCCCTTCCTGTAACCCTTGAACAGTTTGAGAATTAAGTATTCACACACACAAGGCTTTGATGGATGCAGTAGCAGAATTAACAGACGGGATGGGTTATGTAACTTCACCTCCGACTGTTTTCCTTAGACAGTAATGGTGACTGCTGCCAAGTGTGTCCGTTTGAGTCCTGAAGAGTCTCTCCCGCAGTTCCTGTGGCTTGTGCACTTCTTCTGCAGCAAAAAAATATCTGATGCCCCCTGCTGCCAAAATGTGGCAAACCCAAAGCTGCTGGCATCTGTTAAAATACAGCACGTCCTCTGGTTTCAGGTCTTGTTTATTTATTCAGCAATTTGGTAGCCATAGTGAAGTTTGCAGTCAGACGTATAGTTTTAACTTCTGCTGTGATCAAATAGCAGTTTGCTAGATGAAATAGCCCATCAAAAATCACAGCTGCAAAATAACACCATAAGAGCTATTTTTTTCCCACCAACCATTTCAATTCCAAACAATTACACTTATAAAAGAAGTTTGAAATCAATAGTTTTCATCTTAGCTTTTTATTTAGCACTTTATCGCCTCTGGAAGAAGAGTCAATTTCCACCTGGTATTATGACTCAAACATTTTGTAATATCTCTCTTTTGACATATGGATGTATTTATGTCTTAAAAGCCTGGTTTATGGTTTAAAGATAAACTTACTCTAGTTAAAGCAGATAAAAATATAGAAAAAATATAGAAATAAGATATGACTGAGACCTAAAATACAATTTAGAACATTTGTAATATTTGAACTACAGTATATGAATTCTGTTTCCATGCTTTTACACTTGCCAATATTCGAACCATCTGCTGCAGTCTAGGTGGTGCTCGTCAGTGCTTCACTGCTCAGAAGTTATTAGAAGCTGTTGTCTTAGAATTTAAATCTACACTGATCGGGAAAAAATACAAATGTGTCAGACTCTGCTTTCATACAACTGAGAAGGAAATTCCAAGGTAGTGTTATGAATTTAAAACTATTGCCATGTTACTCCCTATAGTCTTGATGTAATTTGAGAAAAATAACAGGGCAGTTCACAAGGGGGATGTTGAAAGGGAACACCTGAATGTACTGTTTAATTCTGGGAGATTCCTCACTGACAGGTCTGCTGCCAGCACACAGGCTGTAAAAGTTTAAAACTGACCTGAAAATGCAAAGAACAGCCGTGCCTGTAGACTAGACCTCAGACCAAGCAAACTTGTGTACTTGTGTAGTTTACAATCGTATACCAGTAAGCAATTCCTTACCCTACTCAGTGGTGAAACATTATCTTCACAACAGAGGCTGCAGACAGATGTCATGCAGCTCAGTGCTTTTCGGATCACTGCCATGTTCAGTGATGACTCCAATGTCTGTCCGGGTGTCAGTGATGCTGGGTCAGAATAAAGCCTGTGCACCTAGAAAAATCCAGTGTCACCGTGCCTAGTATAATCCCAAGGCATGACACTCATCAAGTATCTGCTCTGAAACATTTCACACCACATCCAGCCGCCCTAGTCTTTTGTTCATGGACAATGAATACCAACACAGGACTGTCAATCTGGGCAGGTGAGCACTACACATCAGGATAAAAATTGATCATCATCTTTTGACATGTGGATGTATTGTGCTATAGGGTATCTTTATTTCAAGCGGAATACACATCAGAATTGGGTCCAATGTACATTGTGGACTTTCATTTAGACTGTACATTAAAAAGTGAATGGAAAAATCGGTACTGTACAGTGTTCACTTCAGAGAATGCTGTTTCTTTTCAATAGGTGTTTAAAATTGTGACTAAGTATAACTGAATATAAACTGCTTAACATACTTAAAAACAAATTCTGACAATTATTGTTGTTGGTTTAAGCTCTTTTACATGTTCAGTATTTATAAGTATTTATCTGTAACCACAGGAACAAAAAACGAAACGTGTCTATCCCTCTCAGCCTTTGCATGGCAGCGTTTTAACAGCAGCAGAGTTCTGAATCTCTCGCTTTCCTCCCTTTTCTACTAACAGCACCTGTCTCTGCCACCTTCATTCTTGGCTTCCATTGTCTCTCACCCTGCCTTCCATCACCACCTGTGCCAGGCTGGCCTGCTCCCTGGGGGGCTGTCTCTGTCGGCCCCTCTGTCTCTCTCTCACATCAGCTGTCTGATTCCTGGACCATACACTCACTTGTCCACCCCCATTCTGCCTAACCTCCACACTAATCTCCCGCGTGTCAGCACACTGTACAACAAGGTGAGCAGACTCCTCTTTCTCTGCCTGCGAATATGCTTCGTTTCTTCTGGTTTATCTCCAGGAAATGAAACCTACCACAGCATTGTCAGTGAGACCTTAATAATAGCATTTTTCTAAACAAACATGTAAAACATAATTAAGTAAATTCTGCAGCCACAGAAACATTAAATTGCAAACCTAAGTCTTCGCTGAAAATTTTCGGTTTTTCCACAGTTGTGTTTGACGAAAATAGACTAAAAGGTATTGTCTAGGGGAGTGGGGAAGGGGGCTTTTGCAAAATGAAGCTATGCGAGAGCTGCCTATTGGCTTTTATGAAAATCATGTTTATTCATTGTCACCCTGATCCACATTGAATCCATTTATAGAAGGAGGGTCTCTTCAAAGAAGCAATTGACCACAGCTCTCTTTGCGGTCAAGGTGAGCTTATAGTTATTAAACCTTATGCCTTCGCATTGCTAGTGGAAGTGCTCTACTAAGTGAGATTCCCAGCTGACTGACTAAAAGATGATAATGCATATAGGCAGTATTTCTGCTCCTAAATTCCCGTTTTGATTCAGGATGCTGTTAGCGTGTTCTCATCAAGTCCGTGTGGGTTTCCTCCAGGCCCCTCCTCCTGCCAGAAACACGCTGGTGAGGATAATTAAATAAAGTCTTAACGTTGTCCCTGTGGGTGTGCCCTGCAACAGCATAGTGTCTTGTCCAGACTGGAGTCCCATCTAATGCCTGGCCCGTGCTGTCAGGACAGGCTCTGGGTTGCCACAAATACCCAACCCAAGGTAGTGGCCTTCTGATAAGGGCTGAATGTAGAGATATGTAGCCATTTCTGTATCTTCTTTGTGTCCAGTGAATTCATAGTGCACCAGTGAATATTTCAACCTTTTATTTATACCTAAGAAATCTTTTGTTTGTTTCTGTTGTTTCGTTATATTGGTTCCAATTTTATACTCAATGCTGCAATTGCTCTGAAAGAACTGATTTTCTGGCCAAAAAAAAAGGTCTCAAAAACTAAAATTTGTATACAAGCTTCATTGATGACCAGGCATTTAAGAGTAAAGCGGAAGGAAATATTCAAGAAAGGTCACTTACATTCAGCATACACATTTAAACTGCATATATTTTCCTGGCTCTAGTACAGGTTGAAATGCAGGTTGGCTCATCCTTGAAATATTTTAAGGTGAGAGTTTTAGAACATTTTAATCACAATATCTCCTTATGCAGTTGCTTATTCTTTCTTCCCTGTGTAAAATAAACCTTTATATTTTTAGGAAGTATTTTTAATTAACTAAACTTTTATGTGCTCATCAGCCTTGACAGCAGGCAGATAAGAAAGCAATCGGAGAAAGTATGACTGGAATATCAGCCTCCTCTTCTTTGTAACTAATTTCCTGATATTATTTTCTATCTCTATGGACAGTTAAATTCTGCATTTGCTTTTAGAAATGCCAACAGAAAAATAACAAAAAGAAAAAGATTTTATGGAAAATTGCTAAGCAGATAAATAGCGATTAATTGAGCAGTCTACATTTGGGGGAAGATGGTATGTCATCCTTTTTGACTCATATCTTTGTACCGTGATATACAATGTGGATGTACAAATCTGCATACAGTACATACTGTAGATGCATATAAATATTCAAATATGTCCTCCCACAGTTTTAGGGATTTAGGCGTGCACTGGGAGACTGAGGAAGCCCTATGGGTTGCTGACTCATCCTAATGAAATGAAGACCCTGCACTCATGTGAGTGCCTGTTGCTATTTCAACAGTAGTTGTGTGTCTGAGTAGATCTGACAGTCCTGGAATGACAGGGGCAACTGTTCTGGGTTCTGAAGATGTTTCTCTGGTCTCTCTCTGTGCGTATTCGTGTGTGTTTATATAGTGAGGCATGCACACGTGTGGTCAGTTGCATCATTTGGTCAGTGGTAAATGTATAACCCCTGAAAAGCTTGTATCTTTGGTCTGAAATGTTAGGAAGAGAAAAAGCTAATAGCAGAATTAGACCGTGCAGTACACAGCATGTGGGCCAGCAGAGGGCAGTGTAAGCAGCTCAGAGAACTCCAGCTCTCTCAGGTTTTCATGTATGTAGTGGTCCACAGCTGTGCAATTTATTTCATTTACCAACTCCATACTATACTCATATAAAGTATATGTTGTTTGGCTGAGTGCTGGCCTTGGACTATGCAGGGATACCTGCATTGTCATGTCAGAAGTCATGCAGGGGCTCCACATTTGCAAAGTCTCTCAAGCCGATTTGTTATGTTGGCAGTAGAAACAGTCCAACACATTGTGCTCAGCAGTGGTTCTTACACCTGGTCCTGGGGAACCACACTGTAATCTGCCTTCGACACAGGCAAGCTGATTCAGATTTCTACTGTTTTAAGGACTATTTTAACATTTTCTTTTCGCTCTTTTAATATTTAATGTAATTAATTTATTTTTGGTATCAAAGCTGAACTAATTAGCGAGTTTCAGAAGTGCCCTCTTCAGGTGTGCTGACCTGAAATCTAACCATCATAAAGGGAATCTAGCCAGTAGAAAAAACAGTAACTCACTATGTGAGTGAGGTACACTTCCATCTGTGATCTGTTCATCACAAATTCATCACCTTTAAAAAAATAGTTTTAATAAGGGAGAAAACTGGTAATTAACAAGCTGAAGAGGTACTGCACATCATTCTGTGTGATGAAGTTGTTGGAGTTTATTTACTTTCAATACGGTATTTCTGAAACCAAAGACTGAACACAGAAAGAAATCTAAACCAGCAAGCAGATTAGTTCCAGGCAACAGCTAGCACCAGGGATCAAAGGCCCATTTGGAGCAAAAACCAGCAGACACAGGGTCTCTCTGGACCAGAACTGAGAACCATCGATGCACACTGTGGCACTTTTGTGAAGTAGAGTTCTGTAGCAGAGTTCAACGAAAACATACTGTTATTGTTTGCTTTACAATTTTTATTCTCATTAGAATTTGTTTCATCCTTTTAAATATGTCATACTTTTAACTAATGTCAGAAAAAAATACCACTATTTAAATAGTACTAGGTGAAATGTAATCATGGTTTTAATCTTGTGATATTCAGTAGCTTATTAAAACTGTGGCACTTTTTAGACTAAATTTGAAAGTGAAAAAACAAGTATTATATGATGAATTAATTATATGCCTTTTAAGGGTAATAACTAATTTATTCAAGTAGAGCAGTACTGTTTTCATATTGCCAGTTGCTTATCTGAGTTCTTTAACAGTTTCAGGTGCAATTAAGGCACCAGTGCAGTCCTGTAAATTAAGAATCTCTGCTTCACTGCTTGCAATGAAACACTGATTTTGTTTGAAAACAAAGCCTGAACTCCTCACGAATCCCATTAGCTTAGATACTTTTACCTTTTGCTGGGAGGCTGCTGTGAATTACCTCCAGACATGAGCACAATCCTATGGGCTTCTTGCTCCAGTCACCCACAGTATTGTGCCTCTCATAGTATCAACACAGACTTTCTGATTACATCTGCTGGTCTTCCTGTCTGCTCTGTTGCTGATGGCAAACTGAATTTAATTTGTTTTAGGGCTGCTGCACTGTTTGTTTTCAACACAGATTTTTCCAATCAGAATACAGTCTCCTAAAGGTCCCAGCTGCTAGAATTATACCCTTCGAATACCTGAAAATGCCTCACTGGGAAAAATCTGCTCTCTCTGTTCTAAGCTAACTGCCAAGCTCTGATGAAGTAGAGTGCATCTGCATATGGACAGAGAGCATTGGGTGCAATCAGAGAATGTACTTCATAAAGCTCAGAATCACCATCTGATAATGAGTAAAATACATGGTCCACAATCAATTTTCAATTAGAACCATGTTTTGCCCTTGCCTGTAGTTTAGACAAGTTTATGCTAGACACTCTGAGTGAGCAGATTTTGTTCATGCAAGAGAAGCTTCGTGATCAGTCTTGTTTTAATGTGTGATGTAACCCTGGAGTGAACACCAGCATACTGGTGAATGGTGGCTTATTCCTACAGCTTTAAAGCAGTATTTCTTTCACTCATGTCATCGCATAAATCACTTTTATTTAAAAAAACAATTTTCTCTTACAATAACATACTGTACAAAGTGTTTCAATATATAGGATAATGAGTGCTACTGTACTGTACAACTGGGTTAATTTGTACAGGTATAATCAATAATAGGGCGGTGATACACATCACTTTTCCACATAGTCTTCAAACCAGTTTAGGTGTGTGCCCATTGTAAGGACATAATAGTAAATAGGTTAAAAATGAGATGCTGACATTAGGCCCACATAGCAGGTTTGGTTGCTAATAGCTAGCCCATTGTGTGCTAAAATGCCTCCTGATCTGAATTTTAAGTGAACTTCCCTGGAGTTTTCATTGGTGGCCTCTGATTTGTTTTGCTCTGCATTCTGAAGTCGTCTACTGGGTTGACTCTCTTAATGTGGATTTTCAGGATTTCGAATACTTCAGTCAAGTCTCTTCTTATTGTTCTCCGGTAAAAGGAAGAAAAGTTCAGTTATTTAACCTTGTCAGTATAGTGCATTTTTTTATAATAGTGAAAGAATCCGTTGGAAACAGATAATAGGGGTGGGAATCTCTAAATGCCTCATGATTCGATTTGATTCAGGGTTTCCCAAATTATTCCCAATCATGAATCAATTCTCGATGCATCTCAATTTTTTTTTCTATACTCGATTTGTTTTTTTCTTACTGTGTGACTGGAGTACACGAGACACGACCTGCCATTCACCAGTGATGCAGTGCGCGGTAATAGTGATACAGGATTCCGTCGCAATGGAGATCGGGGCATCACAGGTTTTTTGGAATCACTGAAGAAACCTATTGGGTTTCTTCAGTGATTCCAAAACTTGAGTTTTGGTGTCGCTGTAGAGCGTTTGTATTGCCGTTTCACTAAAGTGACGGCGAGATGGTATGTTGTACCTCGGATCCAGTGTTTACAACATTAAGCGAAAGCCCAGGCTTTCAAAAACGGGGTAGGGGCGCAAATCTTTTGCGCTAAAACTTGCTCTAGACCTGGTGTTTCACGTCGCCCTTTCTTTGACGCTTGCTTGAGGCTTCTCTGTTCTGCAGCAACAAGAACAGGCTGTTTTTCCTCCGACTCGAGATGGAAACATGAAATATGATTTTGTATGTTCGTTGTATTCCAGACATTTTATCTTGGTAAGACACAGCTTGCACACACACTGGGGGCTCTTATCCAGTTCATTTTTACTTCACAAAATCCAAAATGTGCCCATACGGTGGCTTTCCAAGTGGAGGGTGCAGG
Source organism: Lepisosteus oculatus (assembly GCF_040954835.1). Taxonomy (NCBI): domain Eukaryota; kingdom Metazoa; phylum Chordata; class Actinopteri; order Semionotiformes; family Lepisosteidae; genus Lepisosteus; species Lepisosteus oculatus. The sequence continues at coordinate 19,506,304 of NC_090712.1, forward strand.
CCAGAGTTTGTCCATCTTCTCAAACCGGTAGCTTTAGTTCAGATGTTTTGTGCACCGATGCAGAATCATACAAGAGAGAATCACGATGCATCTAAGAATAGATTTTTTTGCCCCACCCCTAACAGATAATGAAGTGATATAACCTGTAAACTGTCAAACCTGATGCAAATCAAGAACCAATATGACTTGCTTATCAAGAGAACAATGCCTTTGAGCCATCAGCATGTTGCAGTCAGTCAGTCACTCTATGGGGTGTTCACATGCAGTAATTTCTAACCTGGCCAAACATCATCAGTAAAACTCCCACAATCTGGGAGACTATGAGACATGACACCTCACAATGATTGTTGGGGAAAGTCCAAGTGTGAAAGACTGGGCAGGAGTGTATATTTGCTAAAGAACTCTCCTAGTAGGGATTGATGGCAGTGTGCATTAACACACTACACTGACCAAATCTTGTGAACTCACTCGCTGCCCTTCCTCTGGGCTTATGCTGATGCATTCTAGCAGCTTTTTAACAGGTCAGGGCTCCTCTTCATGGTGCATACTGTACATAATGATGTTAATTGTGCCCAAGGAGAATGTGACAATTATGCCTTGGATGCCATATTCTTTAGAGCCTCACTAAGCATTCATGAGATAAGCTGGCATAATGGGTGGCACCTAGGGCTCAGAAACCAGTAGCCAAGCACAGTTTATCCAGGCTACACAGGAATGGGACCTAATCCCATAGGACAGCATGTGTTCAGCTTGCATTGTTTCTTTGTTGCCCACACACGCTACTAGGTTGTGACCTTCACTGTTGAAGCCCTAGTTATCAACCCTGTTGATAGGTAAATCTTAATTAGCATGATTTACCTTTGTCATGTGCAGTATGTTTAATAAAGTAAGTGCAAATACTGCAATAAAAATTGTAATTTTCCAGATAACACTCCTGTGAATTTCTCTCAAGTTTCAGTATATATTCAGTTAATTAAATGGAGAAACATGCTTTGACACCTTTCAATATCTCATTCACCTTCACACACAGGTGTTCTGCAAAAAACTCCATCTTAGCTTAGCTTGTCATTTCTAACTAAAGTGACAGGGAAATGATGACAGAATCCAAAGATTAGTGTTATATGCCTCCTTCAATCATCCTGCAGTGTGCTGGCATGCTAAAACCTAAAACACACGAAAAATAAATTAAAAAAATGACATGAAATTGTAAGTAGCAGACAATGTGAGAATATCCTAAAGGGAAAAACAAAATAACTGCATTTCTGTCATTCTGAGTTGTGATACACACTATTGATTTTTAATATTAACCTGCTGCAGACCTCCTCACTCTAAATAATGAACAATTAATAAAAGATGTATAACTTCCTAGTGTTGTGATTTACAGTTGGGGGAACAAAATAAACCATGCTCTGCCCTGTAACATTCTAAGAAAAGTGCTAAAGCATTTGCACAAGTAGCTTTTAAATTCAAGATCTTACAGTTATGGGATTGTAAGCTTTAGCTTTTCACTTATTCCATACATACAGTACCAGAAAGCTACTTATTCCTGATAAGTGGGTTGAAACGTACCCTGGACAGGACATCACAGTGTACACACACAAACACAGTCTGAAGATCCCATCATTTATTTTTAAAAAGACAGTTTGATTTAGATTGAAATCTGTTAGATGTCCCTGAAACCTCCTCAATCTTATTTTTTGAGCAGTTCTTTGATTCTTATTTATTGAAATCCCAACCCCAAGGGGGAGAAAACAAGCAACTGAAGAACAAAACATACATTTCCTCTAGGTATACACAAAGTACTGTACATTACAGTGTTTTAGTAAAAAAAAAAGAGAAAGAAAAATAAAAGAAGGGGTGATAAGGAACATGAAAGATCACATCATCTAAGCTGCTTTATCGAAAGCAGTGTCCCAAGATACCAGCGCAGTGATGGAGGCTAGTGCAGCTGGGCCATGGACCTGTCTAGATGCAGCATGTCAAAACATCAAACAAAAACCTCATACAGTGCTTTCAAAAAGTATTCAGCCTCCAACGCGTTTTTCACATTGCATTGCCACAGACTCAGAACTTGACATAGGTTGAAGTAGGAATTTTGGGCACTGACAACCCACAACATATTGAGTACCATGTCAAACCAAAATAATTTAAATATTCCTAAAAAAAATTCTTAAGAAAATAAAATCCCAGGTTGCGAGATTCATAAGTGGGGGGAAAAAAGGATGGGGACTTTTTGAAGGTGCAGTAGAGTTTTTGTTTGCTTTGAGTTTCCTTTTCAGATTTGTAGACTCTCCTGAACACTAAATCATTTATAGTACATATATAAAATCTTAACACAAAAAAAAAAATCAGACCAAAATATGACGGTCAATAAGCTTATAGTAATGCATTCCCTTTCACAAAAGGGATGTTTCACATGTAAGCCTGAATTTCCTTTATTACATTGGTCACAGAGTATTTCTTTTATTGCTGTACATTTCCCAACACAAATTATTGAGTCTATTTAGAGTGTATTTTAGAACTATTTACCATACAAATGCAAATAAGAGGAAACCATCCTTCACATTTGGTGGTTTAGTAGCTAAGTGAAACTAAAATTTCATCCAGCTTTTCTTAAAAAGCTTTGGGTTTGGGACTGAACCATGTGTCTGGAAAGAAAATGCTAGAACTGTGCAAACACGAGTGTAAAAGCAAACCTACAAAGCTGCAATTTTCGTAGCAGTTTTATATCCATACATCCATTTTCCAAGTACAGTACAACATACATGTAGGCAGCCAAAAGCTGTAAATAGGAGCAAATCAGCACTCGATCTTAAGTTCCCTCAGGACCCAAAACCCAGCACTGAGCGTAGAATATGTCTAAGTAGTGTGGGAATACTAACCCTATCCCTAGCTGGGGTTTCAACAGAGCAATCCTGCAGTGTGTTTCTGAAGCCCTCCAGTCATCAGATTTGAAAATGTTCGTCAAGGGCCGCCATGTAACCTTTTGAGTGTTCACTTCTAAGAAAATGTTTTTTTTCTCTATCATAATGGAAAACAAAAATACATAGTAATGTGCTCTATGAGGTTGTGTGCTCAGTCAAGGACCAGGGAGACACAGAGACTCTGGGATTGGGCAAACTGCCCAGTGTAAGATCTGTGAAAGATGGTGTAAAGATGCTTCTTTATAGAAAATAATTACATCAGGGGTTATTCATAAAATTAGACTGTCTAAATAGAACAGCTAAAGCATGGTGATGTCTTTATCTTGTGCATAAAAAGCACCATCGGGGTGAAAAATGTGAAGTTCATGTCCTTATGGCACATTGCAGTAATCATTGTTTCATCGTATGTTAGAAGCAGCTTGAAAGAGAATATTTCTCTTCTGATTCATCCATAAGAAGTTGTAAGAATTTTAATGAACACCCTTTTCTACATGATCGGACTTTAACAGACTGCAGAATGTTTCTCTTCTCATCAGAGATGTTTTTAATAATTATTTTAGCAATATTGTCAAAAAAGCATGGACCAGTTATAAGGTTTAGGGTAACAAAATACAATAGCCTTTGATTTGGGCACAAGCTGTCACCTTCAGTTAAGTAAAATCATCTGGCTTGGTGAACAGCTGGAGCCACTTAGAATCACACTGATTGGCATTCCTTCAGACAGAATCAGTATTGCCATCTCTATTACCATTCATTAAATTAACATTTCATTAATGCTGGTTGTGTGTTTGATAGATCAATATTTAAACATAATGCTGATTCAGTTGTGTTAGATACTGTCAGGTTCTGGAGACCTTGCAGTTTTGTGATGTAGCCCATTACTGAAACAAACATACTGAATGTATGTAAAGTACATTTATACTCGTATACATCCTTTGTAAAATTGGTAGTAATAAGTCCATTGGTTATTGGTAATGGTTTTAAACCATTTTCTATAAAAGGTTTTTCTCATTTAACACCCACACCACTGACCCACTTTTTAAATATTTTTAAAAAAAATCTGAACTTGCAACTAAACGCAAGACATTTTTTCCGTCTATTGATGACAAGTCAGGTCCTAACTTCTACATACCTTATCTTTTAAGATCATGGAAAAATTGCCAACAAGCAGTTAAGCTCATTTTTACATAGCAATTATATTGTATGTCGTGTAGTCTGGGTATGGGTGTGTTACAGCTAACATAAAATTTCTCAATGAGATTTCAATGTCTCGAGATAAGAATCACACTTGTGCTGGTATTTAGCTAAGTCTTTTGGTATTGTGGTTACTCAATTCCTCTGAAAGTCATTCTTTAGTGTTCCAAATCTGGTGTGCGTGTTTACCACCTGTTTGTGTGGGTTTCCTCCCACAGTCCAAAGACATGCTGGGAAGTTAATTGGCTCCTTGGAAAATTGGCCCTGGTGCGAGTGTGTGTGTTAGTCTCTGTCTGCCCTGCATTGGACTGACGTCCTGTCCAGGGTGTGTCCCACTTTGCCGCCACTGCTTGCTGGGACAGGATCCGGCTCCTTCATGACCCTGACTTGGAAAAAGTGGTTAGAAAAAGCATGGGCGGATTTCATAGTAATGCTTTGCTTGCCATGACGGCATACTGTGTACATGCATACACAGAATGGATTCATAAAATGATCATGTTAGACACTGACACATCAACCCGGCCTGTTGCTGTATTTTCTATTATTGAAAATTATTATTATAGCCTTTTATTGTCTTGATTTTTTTTATGATTCACAGTATGCAAATAAGAAAAAAACTGGCATATCGACAGTATTGCTTTCCTTCTTGGCATCTCAGCTACTGTGCCATTAAACCCTGTTAATGAAAAGACACCGCGAGATGGTCAGTCTTTACTGCCATTACAAAGCCCAGTGTCTGAAGAGACCTGTGAAAGACTTACAATACGTGTTTATGTTGATACATCATCTTCTACAATATGTGCAAAAGTGGAATAAAAGGCAATCAAAAAAGATGCACTAATAAGACCCGATTTAAAGTATTATCAGTTTCAGTCACTGTGGTATAAGAATATTGCTACTTTGGAATCACTCTGTAGAAGAGCATGCAGATATATTCCCGGTCTTAAAGGAACGTCCTATTCTGACGGACCGAAAGAACCGACTTTGAGGGGACCTGATCCAAGTATTCAAAATCCCTCAAGTCGCCGAGGGAATCGGCCCCGTGGAGGTCTTGGGAACACACGCTGCGCCTGGGCCGAGACCGACTCGCATCCCGCCACTGCCTGAGGCGGCTCGAACATTCGCACACGTTCTCAGCCTTCCCCGGACCCCACGGGAATGAGGTCAGGATGCCTGTGTATTAAACCGGCTGCCTTCCAATCTAGTTCTCAATCAGCTCATTAGGCTTGGTTATTTAAGGCAGCTTTCTCCCCTGATTAGCGCTCCGACATTAGAACTACCAGAGCATTCGGCCGGCCTGCTTCCTCTCTCCCATCACTCGCAGTCACACGTCCACCGAGTCTCCCCAGAAACACCCGGACAGCCCCCGAGTCCTGCACCTGGGCTCCGGCCGGTCATCTCGCTGCAGCATGACAGTCCAACCAGAGGCACTGTCAGAGTTTATGGCCTTAACCTTCCTGAGAGCCCCCAAGTTTCTGGCTTCATCACAGTGCAATGCTCACCTGCATTAAACAGCAGGAATTATTTCAAGCATTTCTAAATGGTGATCATTACGGTATTTTGCAGAGCAATGTAGACTCAAGCCAGCAATGTACTTTTTTTAAAGACACTTTTAAAAGATGTTTATCGTCAAAGTTAAAAGGCTGTCAGACGTCTTTGCCAAGTGAGATCCCCTGTGGGTTAAACAAAACATGCCAAATGACTGTGATTTACTTTTCCCCTAAGCTATTTCTCTTTCATACACTATTAATTGAAGAGTAATTAATTTAATGACATTTTCAGTTCTCTCTTGATTAATTAAGAAGAATCTCAGAGCTTCTTTTTAACGAATGCTTAGTAAATGTGTCGATGCTGCATTAAATATTTAGAATCCATAAAAACCTTCCATTTTCTAACTGCTTTTGCCAATTCAGAGTCACAGGAGAGCTGGAGCCTATCCCAACAACTAACAGGCTTAAGGCAGGATACACCCTGGATGTGACACCAGTCCATCATAGGGCAGACGGCCAGAAACCCAGCCACATACAAACTCACACCAGGGCCAGTTTTCCCAGAAGTCAATTAACCTACCATTACATTTTTGGACTGTGGGAGGAAACTGGAGCACCTAGAGGAAACCCACCCGAACATGAGTAGAACATATAAACTCCACACAGATAGCCCCCCAGGTCCAGAGCTGAATAATAATAATAATAATAATAATAATAATAATAATTGCTTAGACTTATATAGCACTTTTCTGGACACTCCACTCAAAGCGCTTTACAGGTAATAGGGGTCCCCTCCACCACCACCAATGTGCAGCCTCACCTGGATGATGCGACAGGAGCCATAGTGCACCAGAACACTCCCCACACATCAGCTCTCAGTGGGGAGGAGAGCAGAGTGATGAAGCCAGTTCAGAGATGGGGATTATTAGGAGGCCATGATTGGTAAGGGCCAATGGGAAATTTGGCCAGGACGCTGGGGTTACACCCCTACTTTTTTCGAGAGACACCCTGGGATTTTTAATGATCACGGAGAGTCAGGACCTCGGTTTTACACTTTTTTTACAGTACAGTGTCCCCATCACTATACTGGGGCATTAGGACCCACAAAGACCGCAGGGTGAGCGCCCCCTGCTGGCCCCACTAACACCTCTACCAGCAGCAACCTTAGTTTTTCCCAGGAGTTTCCCATCCAGGTACTGGCCAGGCTCACACCTGCTGAGCTTCAGTGGGCTGCCAGCAGTGAGCTGCAGGGTGATATGGCTGCTGGCTGCGAGGCACCAACGCTGTAAGGCAGCCATGCAGATCACTGTGCCACCGTGCCGCCTATCAAGAATCTGTGCAGTTTATTTTAAATTCAGGAGAGAGGGTGAAGGAATAGTAGCTCAATGTGGTGTCCCGAGTGTGGGTATCCTAGATTTTGAAGTTCTGCAAATGACAGGAATATTTTTTATGGTGGGTCTTACATATTTACTGTTAAGTATTGTTTTGCAATATCTGAAAAGTAGTAGTACAATAAAATGCATATGTAAGCTGCAGCAGAAGAGTTTTAACACATGTTAGAGAGTTTTAAACACTCCCATATAACCATTATTTTCCTGAAGATCCTCTTAATCTTGTTACCCCCCTCTGGGATGCACACTACATCCGACTTTATCAATTTAATGTAGCACATCATTTAGGCTGTGCAGCACATTCATCACTACAAGACCATGTTAATATTCAAATCACTGAGGACGCAAGGAAGAAATACAGTATTTCTTCTACAAGAAGTACACTGGTAGAACTTAGATTCCTTGAACTGAATGATACTGCAAGTCCATAACATGTAGCTTCAGTTATTGTACTTATCTCCATAGCAATCTAAGTATAGCTGTTAAACATTCTGCAGTTCCCTTCTTCCTCAATGTTTTTCCTTCTTTATACAGAAATGTTTGATCACATGTTAATATTCTACTGAATCTTTGGCCCTATGTAGTTTGTACTACCTTTGGAATACAAAAAGTGGCCTTGTAGCTTTATGGATGTGTAGAGTGGAGACGTCAATGACGAGGAGTCAAGTAAACTTGATTTGATTTGTGTATATAATGTATTAGCTACTACAACACTTCATAATGGCTGCTCATGTACAGTTTACCTTGAGAAGTTATGATCACGCTTTTGAAACATTTGATCAATGTGACTTAAAGTCAGTAAATTCAAAGCTTGATTTATTTTCACCCCAACTAAGATGTATTTACTAAACAAAGTAACTTACTGTATGATGCTCTAGGTAAAAGAAAGACACCTCAGGAGAAATGTTGATGTTCACACACAATGTATCTCCTGAGTGTGTCTCTCACTATAGTATATTCAGAATTGTTAAATGTTGATATGACCATATTCCCATGTCTGGAGGTATATCAGCAACGTATGCAATAAAACTTTCTCTTAAGACATTATGCACATTTTTAAAAAATGTAACTAAAGTTGCAAGTACATTCAAAGACTGACTGACTATTTTCTTTCTTAATATGGGTTGAGTCACAGGACCATGTATTCTGTATCTGCTGTAATTTTCAATTTACTGTATATTAGGGCTATTTATTCCATGGATGAATGGAAAATACAGGCACTAATTGGACATTAATGAAGAAATGTGTCAGAAACTATGAATGATGACACCAATAATGAGCTTCATGTTAACTAAACAGCAACAATGCAGGAAAATGTTTCAGGGGAAAATTGGAGAAGAGGCAAATGTGACGCTTATGTGATCAAAACCATCTTTCTGGGTAAAAACAGTTTTTCTTCTACAAATTTACAATTTTGAATACATATTTTAAGATATTTGCAATTGTGAGATTTTTTGTATCATTTAAAAATCAAACAAAGTAGTGAATCAGATCTTCTCTTCTGTTTTCCAAACCAGATAATGGCAGAGTTAGAGTTAGGGAACATATCACTCCCTTTCTGTTCACTCTGACAGCTGCCTGACGAGGCTGTTTCTGGACTTCCAAGAGCTCCAAGTACAGTACTGATTCTTCCCACTTGACATTGGGTCAGTCAGGTTTAATTGGTGTATATGATGGATTAGCTACTACAGCAGTTCAGATTGGTTCAGATTCTGAGTCATAGTCACTACACCAATTAAATGTGCTGTTTTTAAAATAATGTTGTAAGTGTCCAACTGAGACCTAAAGATATGAACTTTTAAAACCTAATGAAATATTACATGCTTCTGTATAAAAAAAAACGCTAAACATCCATATTTAATGACGTTATTTAATCAAAATATTGGGCTTCAATACTAATATGCTTAAGAAGATACTAATGATTTCATTTAAGGTTTTGGCTATTGTTCCCAAATGTTTTCAAATAAAGCAGAAATATAAGTTTTGCCATGATGAATGGGTAGAGTACTGTTGCAGTTTCTAAGCTATTATGTAGTGCATGTACTATGTATTTGCCCTGCTTTAGTCTGATACCTCAGAGATTGTATCATGCTTCACTTAAATATAGTACATATCACTCTCTCTCATATTACTGATGATGTGTAATAATATTGTAACTGTAATATCAATGAGCTCAACCCTGATTATACAATACAGGGGAAATATTTTTAAAAAGCTGTGTCCAAAAAGCTTTCTTCAAAAGCAAGCCACTCTTAGCGGTGGAATTATCCTGACTGTTTTAATTATGGAATGTTCACCCACCCTTTATTTGAACTTAAAAAACCAAGATGTCGTTAAATTGACAATAACAATTTGTTAATTCAAGAACTTAGTGCTTGATTCAGTTTTCTCTACTAGACCTTGAAACCTTTCTGGGCTTCATATGGCCTTAAATTGTAACTACAGTTTGTACTCAATATTCAGGATATAGTAGCAGAAGATTGTTTTCAGTCTCACCATTTTAGTTTTTATTTTTGCTGTTCCACTTCACGACCTGCCTGTGAAGCCTAAGCATCCAATCGTGACTATCCATGAAAATGAAGCACTCAACTCTAAAGAGGTAATGAACAAATCTTTTTGAAATTTCTCCCTTAGATACATGGAGCTTGTGATGTTTGCAAGTTATGTCTTTCTTCCTTTTAATTAAAAAATAACTCACAAAAAAAAAATCACTCAAGTAGAATGATTTATGACCAATCAATAATGTATGATGTTATAACTAAAAGCTAAATAAAAATCTTTCCCTTTTTTACTTTTTCTATTATTTGTCTTTTAAAATAAAAATAAGAAAAATGGAATTATATACAAAATTGATATTTAATTATACAGAGCTAGTTTGTTTTTCCTCATGCATCTTACTACCCTTTTAAAAGACTTGAAGCTATTATTGTTAACTAACTGACTGACTTAGTTTTGAGAGCTATTGAACAATAAAGCTGCTGTGTTCTGAATTTGAGACAAATGAAGGGGGTAATATAATGTCTTCAGGCAGTGCTGTCCATCATGGCCTGAACACATTATCTTACCTGCAGCCCTTACTGACTCCCAGATTTCAATCTGTCTCACGTCCTGCTCATCCTGCCAATGTCAGGGATCATGAACCAGTAAGCCCCTTCTCTGTTGCCCACATGACACTTTAGAAAAAGGGACATGAACAACAAAAACTTGCATTCAGAAACAGAATATTCTTCTTGAAAATGTAGTAAAACCACATTTCTGCACTGGTGGACTTAAACTTTGCAGTACAGAAATTGCTTTTAACTGTTCATGAATAGTCCAGCGTACTGTACATGTTAACCTCCTGAAAAACGCTTAGTTCAAGACGGGGTGGCAGTGAGCTGGAGATTAAATTGGCACAAGGCAAGATGCTGCCTGGACGTTATGCCAGTCTATTGTAGTGCTGAAACTCCAGCAAAGGCTAAATAAAAAAAAGTTTTTAATACCAGCTGATTTGATGTCTATTGCTAGTTTTTTTATTTGTTGTATTTTCAAAAGCTGAAATGGTTGCAGTTGGTTTCAACCCTGTATCACCTTTTGAGCTTCACAACTACCCTCATTCAGCTGTGCAGTCCAAAATGTAACCAGTTTGACCTCTGTGTGTCTGGTACAGTGTCATTCCCACCTGTGTCTGTTCACCAGTACTTGATCAATAAGTAACAATTGTGCAGTCAGGAACAACAGGAAGGAAGCAGAAGAAAGGGTTGGGAGCCATGCACAGAGGCACAGTGGTTAGGAATGCTGCCTTGTAGCACTGGGGCCCTGTGTTCAATTCCTGGGGTGCTATCTGTGAGGAGTTTGTAAGTTCTCCCTGTGGGTTTCTTCGGGTTCCCCGGTTTCCTGTAGTCTTAAGACATACTGGTAGGTTAACTGGCTTCTAATATATGTCTTCCCTGTGATGAATTGGCATCACATCCAGGGTGTATCCTAATTTGCACTTGTTGCTTGCAGAAATGGGCCTCAGCTCCCATGTGACCTAGATAAAGCAGGTAGAAAACCGATGGATGGAGTAGCTTTGAAACAAGTTAAAACAAACTCTGTACAAGCAAGCATAGCAATTAAACACGAGGGATTTAGAAATTAGCTGAAATGAAAACTATCAGTCAAATTGTTCCTTCATGACCAAAGCTGGGAACCAGTGGTTTAGGGATCCATTAATAATTTAGGGACACAGGCAGCGTGTATGCAGACAGATGCTCAAAATGTTCCCTTTACAATTATCAGCCCCAAACCCCAATACCCATACAGTAATATATCATATTTTCATTTTCTCACTTCCCATGAATAAGTCATTGCCAAGGGTTCATAACAAAGTGTGCTCCTCCAAAGACACAGCTGTCAGCTTGCTGACCTATGGTCTGATGTACACTGTAGAATGAGACTCCAAGCCAATGTGCCACAAATTTAATTAGATGGAAAGTATTTTCATATATTCCTATATTCCTATTAACTGAGCTATATTGAGTGTGCACATCACTGATATCAATTTTAAATATTCATTTTGCTGTAATTCACACATTTTGATCTACATCACTTGCTGAATTATTAGGATTCTCAGGACAAATCCATATTCAAGTTGTCAGGCAGTGCATGATTGGCCAGAGGAGCACGACAGATTTCGGTCATTCTCCCTGGCCAGAACAATCTCCAGACCTCAGTCCTACTGAAAACTGGAGTAGGACTGGTAGAACATGTGCTGGGATTGAGCAACAAATACAGGATGCCATGACCCACAAGAATAAGGCCAGGTTCTGATCAAGCAGTGATTGCTGGAATTAGGTGTTCCCAATATTTTGGCCAATTACTATATAATCTCAATAACAAGGCATCTTCTATTTTCATTTCAAAGATTACTCACACGTTGCTTGGAGCTGGAAGGACAGGCAGCAACAAAAGCCCTGGGAACCAAAAGCTCAATAAGGAGAAGTTCCAGCAAAACATGCAGGTGCCCAACACCCAGGAACTCCTCCACACCGCAGGAAAGAAAGAGCATAAAACACAGAAATCCCCTTCAGGGCCAGTGGGGTCAACAGGGACCGTCTCCAGCTCCATTGACTCTGCAGCAGCGAAGACGACAGAAGTTAGAGAGACCCACATTTAAACGCGAGGGAAGATCGCACCAGAGGCAGTTCTGAACCTGAGCAGTCAGAGCTGGAAACAGTGACTGGGGGTTCACTGAACGGTCACACCAACTGTAATATCTTCATTGTCAAATCATAGCGATGTCCTTTGTATTTTATTTTGCCATAAAGCTTTTCACAGCTCGCCATCCTTGGAATATGGTTATGAATGATGAGATATTTAATTTATTTAATAAATTGTAAAAGAATAGTACTTCCTCCCACATCATATCCTCAGTGTTAATCTGTTAGGTATTATGTGATGCATGAAGTCCTGTAAAAGCTTATGTTAATTAAACAGTATACACTTAAAAAAGAAAACTGACAGGAAGAATATTTTTACATCAGTTCGGGATTACCTTTGTGAATGCCAAAAGGTCTCTTTAAGTACATTAATACTTAAGGAAACTATATTATTGTTATATTATTGTTTTAAACTAAATTATTTACGAACAGCATTTTTATAGTTTCCCATTATACGCAGTTTCATACAATGTTAAATTTTCTAATTTTATATGTATATGCATTTTGTTTTTAGCTATAGAAATGTGTACATCTTTTTTCTCTAATAGAAATTTATCCAAAACAACATATTCATTATATAACTCCCCTTTTCTTGTTTAAATATTTTGTTTGTATAATGCTATTATAATATAATGGAAATATAAATGTCTGTGTGGCAGTTTTGTGCAGCAGTTGAGGAGTGATATACAAGGAAAAAATGCTTAAATGCTACAGTGCTGTTGATCAGCTTAAGTAAACACACCTTAATTGTAAAAAATTACAAGAAATGCAAGTTATTTCTATATTCCATAAGATTTAACCCCTTTATTCATTATTCTGTAATAATGTATTTAAAAAACAACTATAATTACCATAAATAAGTGATCTTTTATATGTTTTCATATACTACAAAATGTACAGCTGTTAGTAACAGTAAAATAATTATTTCTCAATTTATAAACTAGGGGTTCAATAGTATAGCATGCACTAAATTACTCATAGAACAAATACAGTAACTCACTGGCCAAAGTTAAAAGATGTCTTGGTTGGAAGTTTTGCACTTTCGTTAAGTATGTATTTGATTGGTAGCTTTAAGAATTCGTCCATCCATTTTCTAACCAGTTCTTTTGATTCAGGGTAACGAGGGAGAGGGAGCCTATCCCAGCAAGCAGCGGGCGCAAGGCAGGGTACATGCTGAATGGGACACCAGCCCATCGCAGGGCAGGCTTTGAGGCTTTAAAACACTGACATTTTCTTAGGTGTTTCAATAACAGCAGTTTAGCATGTACTGTACATTCATAGTGTCCAAGGCTGTTTTACTGGGAGATTTTAACTGCCCTAACATAGATTTGAATATACCAATATGCAGAAATAGACATGACTTTTTCCTCAGGTTGTCAAAACACCCACTAGAGGCGATGCTAGTACTGATCTAGTTTTCTCTAACAATCAGGACAAGGTAAAGGGAGCAAAAGGGGGAGAACTACTTGAGAATTGTGACTGTGATGGGATAATGCTTTGAAGTATTTTACAGATCCCTACGGGTAGGTTCAGGAAGGTATATAATTACAGGCAAGCTGCCTGTGGAAAAAAAAAGGAGGCATGATTTAAAATCACAGTGGGGTCAGATAGATGGGGCAATCATTAGAAAACTAATAACCAAAAAGGGAATGCTACGAAAGAGGAGATGCTACGGAGAAGTACGAAATTGGCAAATTCATGCCAAATCTTGGTCAGTCATACCCTAGAAAGAAATGGGCGATGTGGTTTAAAAGATCGATCACAAATTGGTCCTGCTTTGCACAACGACTAGATTTCTTTGAACAAGATATTATAGCAATGGATAGACAAAGGCTGAGATACAGAATGTTTCATTTCCCAGAAAGCCTTTGATCAAGTTCCATCTATTGATTTCAAATTGAATCCTTACTGGATTAGGTCAACCGACAAATAGACTTCCTGATTTTTTTTATGGGATTCTACATTCTAGTGCAGTCAGCAAACATGTCTTGTTTGCAGGTAGCATACAAAATACTCATAAGCGAGGTAGCTGTGTTTTAACAATACCACCCAGAAATAGGTAGAGTTTTAAGCATTTCATGCAAGTAGTAAAATTAAACATCATAAACACAATAGGGGCAGCACTGACATGGAAGAGGGTTTTGAGAATGATAGAAGTGTCTTGCAAGTCTCTTCAATTTCTTCATGCAGACAGTATAAATGATCAGAATTTATTTTCTGTTTAATATATTCTGGAAGTTAAAAATATGTTGTTAATGCTTATAAATTTTAGTCACCACAGGGGGATTTTGAAATAATAATAATAATGTCAGTGTTAAATTATTTTGCATCGATTATGACATTTGTACTAGGCTATTATAGTATTTCTGAATAGGTATTAACGATTACTGTCTCTGTGACTATCTGACATGTTTGTGTGGGATGTTAAAAGGAAATCGGAGGTAATTATTATGTTCCAGGCATTCATTTACTCCTGGAGAAAGCTGGAGGAGCTGGTTTAATTAACACAAGGGTATATAACAAAATTGGAAGAAACACTTCATTGACCTTTAAAAAAATTAAATAACCTTGTTTCTGAGAGCTGAAATTGCAGCCTCTAATGCAATGTTTGAGCTTGAGGATCCTCATATTGGATCCTCACCAGAGAGATTTTCACACGGGTGCAGTAGTTTCCTGGGTAGCAGAAATGGGTAGCAGAAATTCCAGTGCACCCCCCCAAGTCAAGGAGCTTCCAGGACATGCCTTTTTATGTAATTTCAGCAGGTTAGAGGTGACATCATGGGACTTAATATGAGATTTGTACCACTATACAAATCAAATCAAAGTTTATTTAATCGAATGCACAACAATAGAGCGTGCAGCAGGAGTTCCTGGCAATGAAATGTCTCTTCTACAAGCTCACCGGGGGAAATCACAAACTTAAAATGACAAAATAAGGTTACTTAATAACAGATAATGGTCCAATAGAAATTGAATAAAATAAACAACACTCATAAATATAGCTTCTATGTGTCCAGTGTGTATGCAATACATTATGTCCAAGTATTGCGGTATGCCAAATACAGTTTTCATTGCATGTCCATGTAGCCATTACAGGTGACTTGCTAAAGGAACTGCAGGTTACTACAGTACGTCTGGTTCTGGCTGCATTGATACAAAGGGATAACCTACCTTATGTCATTATCCCACTTAACTCTAGCAATAGCTTCTGATATATCATTAATTTATCAATTGTGTACATGCCCTCTAATGGACTACTGTCCCATCCAGGGTGTATCCTGCCTTGTGCCTGTTGCTTGCTGGGATAGGCTCCGGCTCCCTGCTACACGGTATGGTATAAAGTGGTCAGATAATGGATGGGTAGGTTGATGGCATATGACTATATTCAATTTAGACATATATATAACCATGTTGAAATAATACCTGGATATTTCAGGACATGTAACAGAAAAGTGGTAAAAAAAATGCCATTCTTATTCTATAATGTATAATGCTATAAAACAGAATAGAAAAGGCTGTCTGGCACGTGCAGGCAGAAGTAAAAGGAATTAAAACCTTCATTCCATCTTCAGACAGTACAGGATACTCACTGGAGACTGACAGTCATTCAGTGGGGTGGAAGCAGTGTTGCCAGTGATAAGTATTACTTGTGTAGGAGATATCTGCAAAAATATGTATCTTGATCCAAGGATCCCTGAAATTTATACAAGACACATTCTTAACTTCCATTCTATCTTCCATTTGTAAACCATTGTAAATTAGCCTGGGCAAAGCGGTCTGCATTAATAGATAAAGATCATTACATTTACAGCATCAACAATAGTAATGCAATATGTATTTACAAGTGATTGTGGATTTGATATGATTTTGTGATCCTAGGTTTGGCTGCACATACAATGTTAATGAAAGTATTTACTAATTGCATTTAATAATGTTTACAGTAGCTTGCTTATCAAAGCATCCCTATGAAGCAGCCTGACTGAGCTGAGTGCAAGAAAATCCAATAAACCTGATAAGAATTTACTAGGTGTGCTTGTAGTGAGGTGTGTTTATTGACTCTCTTAAGATATATTGTGCTGATCAGGAAGCGTGATCATGCGGTCTCATCCCCAGTGACAGTCAAGGGGCTGAAGAAGTCATGTCATCATGACCCAACCAGCTTTTGCTATCATCCTTCTGCAGTTAGAAAGCTGAAGAACATGAATGCTTTTCACTGACATTACAACAAACAAACAAACAAACAAACAAACAAACAAACAAACAAACAAACATAAAATATGACTAGGGATTAAAAAAATGTATACAAAGCCAATTTGGATTTTTTTGGCTATTAATGGGTTTAGCTTGCCACTGCATCCAGTGAGCAGCATGAAGCCCGAGCAGGTGTTCCTCGAACACGCCTGTCTGCGAGGTACACGAAACTGCACAGTGCCTCACCGGAGAGTAAGCTCTGCAGGAGCCACACGCTTCACCCTGATGTCACAGCTCCCATGTTGATCTGTAGCAAACCAAGGAAACACAGGCACACATGAGTTTTCCTAACCACCGCTGTGCACAGCCACTTCTGGGAAGCCAGTTAATGACTTTACCTGGAGCTGAAGAAGTCATGTCTAAACCCCAGGGCTCAGCCTGCGCCCTGAGGGAGCTGAACGTCTGAACTATTCATCGTGTATACTGTGGCACTCATTAAACAAACAATTGGCTTTTTCCTCAGGTACAATTTTATCTAGAGCATGTCATGATGTCTGGACAGCATGACAGCTTTCTCACAGAACAGCATTTTTCCAGGAGCAGTAGTAAAATATTTTCTTAAAAAACAGGTGTTTTAAACTAAGTTGCTACATCAAGACTACAAACAGTTGTTTTTGCAATATATTCATTTCGCCACTCTAATTAGATGAAGGTACTAATAGCTTGGAATTTGCCGATAAGTTAATTATTGATGTAACGCTGTTGTGTAATTAAGTCATTTTCAAAGACGTTTTTGTGCTATTTAGACAATGAGACAGACAGAAAAGATCATTTCGAAATGTAGTATTTTGACTTGTTAGATGCACAATAAGGGTGGTGAACGAGAATAAAATGATTAAATTGTGCAAGTCTAAAACATGCAGGCTTCCTAATTGGCAAATTGCTTTAGGGATGATATTTTATTATATGCACTGGGTGAGAAATACATGCATGACGGGGTACACTGCTGCAGTGCTCTGTGTGCTCTCCAGTAAGGAGTAAAAACCCTCGTTGTCAAATGGGTGTGAAATACAGCACTGTGCATTGTCCTGTGAGAGACTCGACATTAGAAACTCTACATTGCAGATATGAGAAATATAAAGCATAGAATGACACGCAAGAAGTTTTCAGGAGACATACATGAACTGAAAAAAAAGTCTTTTGCAGTCAGGATCATGCAAACACAAAGAGCATTTGAACATAATTTGAAACTTGCAATTGGAGTGACACACTGTTACACATTCCCTACCCCTTGATGGGTGTTTTGAAAACTTTTGAAATGTACAAGTAGTAGTAGTTTCCTACTTTGGTGTTCACAGAGAACTTGACCTTCAGGGCATATCAGCTGAAATGCTACATGAAAGATATTTACAGTCAAAGAATAATGCATGAAGTAATACTGTACTTTCTTCAATAATCATTTTAGAAAGAAAATGCTTCCAGTTTCCATAGCTTTAAAGAAACTCTTCACAGCAGATGTCCCCCGGAACCGCCCGAGGGACCGAGCGTTTGACATACTAAGTCAATATTTACTTAAGACATACAGTACATCACATTTCCTAGTATTTCACCAACAAAAACCAAATACCTTCACAGAAAACCTAATAGCAATCGAAATTAAACAACCTGAGCTTCACAAAACCGGTTTCAGAACCGAAATACACCGAGGCAATCGATCACAATAACACTTTTTTTATCTGATGACGCACTTCAGCAAGATTCTAAAGTGCATCGATAAGTAATCAATAACCCAGCAAAACATGCCCGCAAAAGCAAAAACCAGCAAAAAAAATATATACCCCATGTTTTTACCTTGTTCGGGGCATTCGTAAAACCAGAAATATATCCTCAAAAAGCCCGCTCAACTCCAGACCTGGAGGAAACCGAATTATTGGAATTAAATTTTAAAACCGACCGCCCCGAAAAAGCTGGTCTGATTGGTGGAAAACGCTGTCAATCATTATATTTTCAGCCATTCAGAGCCCTTAAGGGATGGGACTTCCTCTGGGAGCCTCTGGCTCTGTTCTGGCTGTAATCCTGCTGTCAATTATCGACACGGCAGGTGGTAATCAATCAGATTCTAATCAGTGGTCATTTTTTCACACCTGAAGGCCACTCTAGAGTTTTTTTTTCAATTCAGGTGGGTAGCTGTGTCAGCATGCGTAGGCTGCAAAGGAACAAGTAATAGGTTTATTCCATGCTGAAAAAAAGAAGAAAGAGAACATAACGTTTCGGCCGTGGAGCCTTGAAGAAGGCTCCACAGCCGAAACGTTCTGTTCTCTTTCTTCTTTTTTTCAGCATGGAATAAACCTATTACTTGTTTTTTTTTCAATGCCTAACAGCAGAAAAAGTCTCATTAGCAGTGCCTGAAGGCTTTTTGTAGCAATTGCGATAACTTTTACATATTTATATTGACTTTCATTATTTTTTATAAATTTTCTGGCGATGTGAGGCGCAGTCTTCACAAAAACAAATATGTAGATTTTTTTCATATGGACCAATGTGTCCCAATTTTTCTATACAAGCTAATAGACACCTAGACCAAGGCCTACAAGCATTTTCAGCTATATGGCAGACCCAAAACCTTAAAAAAATATCTTTGAAGACAGCAAAATAATGTCCCTGCTGTTTTTTTGTTTGTTTGTTTTTCTGTATATTTATGTCTGGTGAGTGGACACAGTGAGAGATAAAAGAAATATGATGCCAAGGGGGCTAGCTTCAATGTAAGACCTGAACCGGGGGCTTCTGCTACTGTATGTCCTGCTGCAGAGATGTAACAGAATGTTTAAGGAGAGAAAATTCCAGGAGGAAGTTGGCTCTGGGGGTTAGTTACAGCAAGGTGTTAAACTACTTAAAGCACATGTTTTTCTCATGTATACTGACTGCTATGTCATTAAAAAACAGTATGGGAATTACATTAATTAAATCTTTATTTGAACTTTGGAAAAGATCACAGAACATCAGAGTCATGAAGGCACAAATGATATACTGAATAAGGCTGTTAAACTGCTTGTGCTTTTTGTGTCTTTTGTGAACACACACAACCTGTTGTCATGCATTTTGTTCATTAATTAACATGAATTAACAACAAAAATAGAAAATAACAGAATCAAAAAGGACAGTACAATGATATGCAACACTTAAAGATGCTAAAGAATTTGCACTCCTGTACTGTATGTAAACACATTCTTATGAGAATTACGTCTGAAATGTGAGTTAGGCTAAAGGTTTCATTTACAAGTAATTACCTGCTACCTCTTATACTCATCAAAGTCTGCAGTAATCACCTCCTGCTCAGAGCCTCGTCCTTGTGATCCATTCTCTTTCAGCCTCATCCGTGACAGAGACAGCCGGTCAGCCGCCTCGTTCCGTTTCTCCCACAGCAGCTTCCGCGTGGGAACATCCTTGACTGATGACCACAGCCACATTGGAAAAGAGGCAAAAAATCCGCATTCTTCCAGGTAAATAGCCAACTATTAAAATCCACACTTGGACTGAGCAAAGGCCATTAAATCTTGGTAAATAAATTGTCACAAATGACAGGCTTACATTCAGGTTTGAATGATTCCACTCAGAAATGACTGTCCCCTGGTAAATGAAAAATAAAACAGTTTTATGATCCAGGCTTGGCATATGATGGAAGAAGATGAGGCGAGCGACTGTGGCCCAGAGCTCACCAGAGGTTTTTCTCCTGGTTTTGACTCTGGACTGTTTCTCCTCCGGACTCCAAGGGGGAAGAGCCCAAAAGAGCAGGGGGTGGAACTCAAAGCCAAACTGTTGGAAGGGAGTAGAAATTGAAGTAAAACCTTTGTTCATGAGTGATGCTGTTTATAGTCAATAGTTGACAGCGGTGTAAGAAGACATTGAATTAAACAATACGTGTTAAAAATGAATGGTGGCACAGTGGTTAGCAGTGTTGTCTCGCAGTGCTGGGGCTCTGGGTTCGGGGTTCATTGCACGTCCCAGGATGCAGGAATATGAAAAACGTTTGGTTTTATTTATTGCAGCTGTTGTAGAGGTAGTTAAACTGGCTTTCACCCCCCTCAAGCTTTATTTGAAGTGATTACTAAACTACCTGGAAGCACAAAAGGTTTAATAACACGTTGGAGCTACTGCAGCTCAATAGCTAGAGAATACAAGTGTTTTGAGGCTTATATACATTTCTCAGTTACCCGATTTTCTGATAGACCCTCTAACACCTGCCACCTCATCCAATTAATAACAAGATTAAGCTTTCAAAGACTTTCAGTTTTTCAAGCAATTTTACAGTTTTAG
Source organism: Lepisosteus oculatus (assembly GCF_040954835.1). Lineage (NCBI taxonomy): Eukaryota > Metazoa > Chordata > Actinopteri > Semionotiformes > Lepisosteidae > Lepisosteus > Lepisosteus oculatus. The sequence goes on from NC_090712.1 coordinate 19,526,988, forward strand.
TCACAAAATCAAGGATGTACTGTACAGTAGCTGATTAAAAAATTGTACTGTATATACCTACATTAGTATCTTGGACAGCCAAGTAAAAGAACATAATGGTTTCTTTTAGAATTTCTGATCTCTTTGGTTTAGTACAGTGGAGTGTAATAATGTATTTTCTCTATATTTATTTAGTATATATTTAACTACCACATGTTAAGGGAATAAAAATTTGGTGTAATTAAAATGCTCTCTGTAAACCATGCTGTTGTTAAAATGTAGACCAATGTAATCTGGCTTTGACTAAATTGTCCCATTTCCTCCATCCTCTGCTAACATTTAGGGGAACTGGTGCTGAGACACTGTGCAGGTGTAACTGACCCAGTCTTAGGAAATTCTGTAATACTTTAGTGATATTTTAGGCTTAATGTTGTGACATTTTGAGGTGCTGGAAAAGAGAGCAAAGCATTTTCTTCCTGTGATTTTTAAAATATTTTAAAAATTTTTTTGTCTTTGCCTGGTCTCTGTTGCAGTGTTTTCATATGCTGTTCTGCATATTGCTTATCTTGTCTTGCAGAAGGGCATGCGTACTGTATATAAGTCTCTTAGAGCCACACATGGTAACACCTGGTGGAGCACTGCTTTTCCAAGACAAGGCAATACATTTATAATAGCAGCCATAACTGTCATCTTGATAAATCTAACTTTATCCTTGCCAACATTAGAGACTCATCACCCAGTAGTGCAAGGAGAGGGTCCAAAGACAGAGCTGATTAGATCAGTAGAGAAAGTGTCTGAGAGCTGAATTAGTACTGTATATGCTAAGCTTTGAGCAGGACCAAAACATGTGCAGAAGAGTACCTGAAGAGTGTTATTTCTAAAGCATTTGCTCATAATAGATCATAAACATGGTTATATCACTGACGAAAAGTTCCAAATGTGCTAGAGATCCATTGGAACCACGTTTTGGTAAGTCTTGAATAGCCAGTGTAAAACCTGACTGAGTACCACACACCAACAGTTCTACTGTACAGTGTGGTTTTCCCACAGCTGAAAGAGTATTACCACTCAGGCACGAAGTACCTTTCATACTGTAGCTATACTGGTTAGAGTGAGGACTCCTTTGTCAGTCTCATCCTAGCTGGCTTCATACAGGAGGAGCAGGAGCAGAGAGGATCAGCACATCAGACTAGTAACCAACAGAAGGTGCACAGAGAGTGTGCTGCTGTAGCAGGCTGGGGAAACAGAGTACGCTGCAGGCAAGCAAAGCCCAGGGGGGTTATCCAAAACTAGTGAGGGCCATTACCATGGAGACACTGTAGCGGAGCACAAAGGCCAGGGTCTAAGTGGAGAAAAAAAGCTGTCACCAATAGCAGGTGCAAGGGAGATCCAAGAAACATTGACATGAACAAAGAAAGGTCAGAAAAACAAAACATGCAAAGGACAAGAGACAGCTGATTTGAGTACAAACACTACAACAGAAACCAGAGCTGGGTCCGAGCAGCCTTTTAATATCCCAGAATCACCAGGACAGGTGGGCTGGTCATTGCCCCCAGGTGATACAGGTCTCCTGTCAGCCGCTGTCCATGGCAACCGGTACTGAGTGACAGGTGGGCGGAACAGAGGGCGGATGCCATGCCAGTGATAGTTCACCCCGCAGAACAGCAGCCGTTGTCAAAAGTGTCACTACACATTAAATAACCAAATAGCGTGTGAAAAATCAAACTGATCACTTGTGATGGATGAGGTGAAAGTTAAAGCTGAATTCTGTTAATGCACTGAACCATTTTTTTACTAGCATTGTAAAAGTGCTGTAAATCCTTGAGCACATAGAAACACATGCAGTGCCCTTTCATAACTTAGGCTTATGAATGTAATGTAATGACAATATGCATTTGTAGCAATATGTTTTTTTATAAAGTGGAAGTGTTATGTTTAGAAATGTATTCATTATGAGCATTTGTTTGAAATCCACTGTTGCACAAGATTTGCTTTTCTTGTTCATGTTTGCATGAAACTGTTTATAAAATGTCCAACAGAATGGCTGTCAGTGTGTGTTTGTGTTTTGAAGACATGGGAACAACTAGTCCAGTCACTGGAACTTCATTTCTTTTTTGATCAAAAAGAGTTATACTATTTTATGAAAAAGAAAATGCCTGCATCAAATATTGCAATTTCCTCAGGTAATGCTGCAGATATTTAATGCCATTCACATATATTTGGCAACTGAATAGGTAAATGAAGTGACAAAGAGTAGAAAAGTAGAAATTTCTGTATGATTGGTTCTTTTATTCTTCCTCCAGGAACACATTATGAAAAGCTGATTTTCCAAGTGGTGATGACTTAATCCTCGTTTATTCAAATTGTATTGAAATGTCCTAGTCTAACGATAGGGCTCATTACAAAGACGTACTGTAGGAACATTTAGCTCACTGGATGAACAAGGGAAAAACTCCATTAAAGAAAATAGTTATGGATATATCCAATTAAAAAGCACAACAAAAGATAACCCACCTTAAATATCTGTCACTTTCAATGTTACTGGAAGTTCTAATAACACTGAGGGCTGAATCCCATGTTGACAACAATTTGCCCTTCATCAGTGATGCTTGTCTCCTCTTGAGCTGATTCTGCATATCTTTACAGTTCTGCCTTTGACAATCCTGTGAATCCTGAGCTATCTTCTGAACTTGTCTAGAACAGAACTACAGGACAAAAAGCATCACCATTCAATTGAAACTGAATCCAACTGAATTTTGTAAATAAATTATGAATTTGAAACTTATTTTTAATTTCATATGTACAGAGAATGCATTAAAATATCACCTGCATGCAATTTGTAATTATTCCAATCAGATTGAAAAACAACTTTAACTGTACCTTTATAGTATTATATATTATTTTTAGTATACTATTCTATATACAAACTGTTTTACTATCCTGCTACACTGTATCTCCTGAATGGGAAAACTATAGTGAAGATTTAACATGTTTGATCACTTCTTCTGATTTTCAGAACTTGGATAATTGTCATTAAAGGAAGGTTACTGGAGAAAATTCTAAACCATGAAAATGATTTCACTTAAAATAAACTTTAAAAGCTGTACCAGGTTAGAACATAATCGGATATTTGTTCTGATAAGAAGAACAAAGCCATGCACTATGTCCATCAGCCTGAGAAATTGAACTGTGACAGATGAAAGTTTTTGTTCCCTTCAGACAGGCAGTAATTACACTCATTTCTGGGGGATGACATTAGATGGAGGAATCCAATATCATCTTGGCACTCCTCCTACATCTTCTGACATCTTAAGTGTGAATGAAATAAAAGTGAATTATACCTTATTCTTTACCAATTATGACAAAAGCATTTACAGTTCCCTGCAAAAGTATTTAGACCCTTACACAGTTTTCATATTTTTTGCTTTAAAGCTTGCAATCATGACAGTTTGAAGTATCAATTAATATTAGTTATATTCTGTACACAATATACTATACACATTCAAAGAAATAAACAAAAATAAGTAAATACAGTATATAATTTATAGAAAATGCATAAATCATGATTGTATAAGTATTAAATAGCTTTTGTTATGGTAAAACTAAATTAATTTACAGTAGTTGTAACTTCAATGAGCCGCACAGTTAGCAGAGTGGTAGTACACATGATTTCAGAATCAATATACCTTTTTGGTGTCTTTGCATAGTCACTCAAGTCAGGTGGTGAATTTCAGAGCAAAGTATCAGCCACAAAGACGACACCTCAGGGATAAAGACACAGAAAGGCACAGCTCAGAAGAAGAGTGTAACGCATTCCTAAGACCCTTAATACTGTATGTCTCTGAGCATGGTGGTGGTGAAGAATCAGGATGCACCCAAACACTGCCTAGATCTGGCTGTCCCTCCAACTGAACAGCTAAGCAAAGAGGAATACTGGTTATGGTTATATCTTTATAGAATACTACAGTGTACAGTGAAGCCAATAGTGATTAATAAAGAGTTACAGTTCAATCCATATGAAACTTAGAAGTAATAATAATAATAATAATAATAATAATAATAATAATAATTGCTTACACTTATATAGCTCTTTTCTGGACACTCCACTCAAAGCGCTTTACAGGTAATGGGGACTCTCCTCCACCCCCACCAGTGTTTATTCCCCAGGTGTTTGCATGGGTTTTGCAGGGTGCTCTGGTTTCCTCGCACAGTCCAAAGACAAACTGGTAGGTCAATGAGCTTCCAGGTGTGAGTGTGTGTCTGTGCATGTGGACTGAAGCTGCTGTAATTTCCATCAAAGGTGTGTCCAACAAATATTGAGTTTATATGTCTGATATTTATGCTTTCAACATATTTCACTTTATTCATCATCGACATTTATTATATCATATTTTACCTTTCAGTAAGACTTTAGTTTGAGCATTCAGGTTATAAAATATTAAGCTTACAAAAATGTTTAAGTATCATTTTGTAATATCACAAAATAGCACTCTGCAGGAAGAGTCTGGATTCTCTTGCAAGACACTGTATTTAGTCCAGTCACGTATGATTATCAGCTCCTTTAGACAATTTTTTCCCCCTGATCATTCAGTGCAGATAAAACTGACAATTAGAGTAACATGATAACGGTAAATTACAGTTAAATTATGTACAAAACAAAATTTGTTTAGATGTTTCTTCAGCATGTCAGAAAATAACATAATCATTTAAACCAGATCAAATCATTTAATTCAATAATTACTTTCATTTGTTCTTTACTTTCAGTAGTTTTTTTAATTACCTTTAAAACTAAATCTACAATTGCTGAATTCTGGCATTCAAGATTGGCAAACATTTGTTTTTTAATGTTTACCTCAAAAACAGTTTCTTTCACACAACTCAATGGCAAATTAAAATTTGGCCTCGTAGCTTTCCTGCAAGAGGCCTTGGCCGACTCATAATTCGGCCAAGAGCACTACACAACTTAAGTCCTGTGTTGAAACTATACTTTTTATGATCTTGTGTGCCATTTAATTGCAACTCCGATATACAAATATATACAAATACTGCTCTGCATCTCCCAGTTCAGGCATTTTCTTAGGTACATCAAAAACCTGGAAAGACATGTAGTTACTAGTGCTGATGCTTAGTTTTTTTAAAGAAACATAAACTGATATACGAAATAGAGCAGACGCTCCATGCATGCATAACTTGCTCATGTGCATGGGGGTGTTTAAAATCCATTATTTTAATTGCAAATGTTTTCTTCTACTTTTTTCTGTCATTTGGTTCATGGGAAGACCTTCGCAGAGCTGTTGCCATCTGTTGACAGAGAACAACGTCTGGGGTAACCTATACAGCTGCAGGACTGTGAAAAACTAAAATAGTACAGTAGTTACTCCACAACGGGTTAACTAAAAACAACCAGAACCCAGGTGAAATGTAATAAAAGGAAAAATTGAGATTGTGGAAAGATGTAAAGTAATTTTAACTCCTGTGGATGAAAGGAAACATGTGTTGATAAAATAAGCATAGTGGGAAATACCTAAACTCTACTGTTACAACAGTTTTGAAGAATTAGATTATGTTGTAAGTGCAAATATATATATATATGAGAACTCTACTTTTCTAATGAAAGTATTTCAGAGGTTTGTAGGTTTTGAGTAATAAATCAATGTCCTTAAGTCTGGTATACCGAGGGAGTCTACCAAGTGTGTCTCTGAACCTTCAAAATCACTTGCTACTTGTTTCAATGATAAGGCAGATATTCCTTTGAACTTGTGAACAGATTATGCTGAAGATACAACAGTAGCGGTGTATTGAAGGCATTGCACTACACTATTTCTATCAGAAAACACATTCCCAGAGTTCTGCAGAGATACATTCAAGGTTTGTGTTTTGATTGTCAAGATAACAGCCCCGTCCTCAAGACTGAAATCCTTTCTTGCCTGCTCACAATGTAGCTCATTCATGTCATTTCAGTAGTAACTCATTTATCTGCAGCTTTCACAAATCATTGGCGGCGAATCTTTCATCAGAGACAATTTCTTTAGAATTAAGGCAGGATTGCAAGTTTACAATCTTATTGCCTTTGCACTTTTTATGTACAGGCAAACTTCAAAGTACTTCTTCCCCATTTTCTTAATGCTAAAGGCTATTCCTGTTCATGCATGATGTCACAAAAGTCTGTGATATACTCTATATTACCTGTTGGAAATCTTTTGGCACTATATTTAGCACTGTATGAAATGAGAAATGTAAGCAAGGGTGATGTTGGAAAAAACAAGGCCTGGCAGTGACTTGTAGCTGTCGCCTTCAGCTGGCTGCGACATAACGCTTATTGGCTAAACTAACGAATGAGCCACACCTGTGTGGAGGTCTATGCCCTCAATTTACTAAGTGTCCCTCTTACACCCAGGTGTTTCCAACTGTTGTCCACTAGCTGTGGCTGGAGTCGCGGGTCAGATAGGTTTTAAGACCAGAATGTGTACCTGTCATTCTTATACACGATAAAATAAAATACCAGGTGATGTGAATACCTTTGTGCTGTATGCTAAGTGCTAACAGTAAGTCATGGGGAGGAGGAGGAGGGATGCATGAGATACTGTATAAGGAGGTTTGTGTTTGACAGACAAAATACAGTACACAGCTCTGGGACATGCTGTTGGGAATGATTATGACTTAGAACAGCTGGGGTGAAACGGCTCCTTGATGGTTTAACAAATAGAAAGAAAGGTAACTTCACTAGGGATCAGCCAATATCAAAGGATATTTCGGGGTTTTTTTGCTCAATACACCTTTTCTGACAGTTTTCTAGCAATTAGATGCTGATTTGTTTTCATCATCTTTTAAAACATTAATCCCAAAGACCAAAATGTTTCAAAGACATATGTTTCTTTGTACAATAACAGATTAAGTGAGTTTGGATTAAATATAAATAGATCACATTATAATGCTTTCAAGTTAAAAAAGTCTTTGAGGGAATTAATTAACATCTTGTACAGTGTAGGACTCTATCATTCAAATATACAGTATATAATGTATCTTTGAGAGTTTAACTTTATCTTTAAACTTCCAATGCAAATGTTATTTGTGGCTTCCAAGAGCAAAGCGCTTACCTGTTTAATGCAAATCCTTTGGTTTATTTCATTTACACTAAATATACACTTCTGTTCTTGACAGTCATTTTCTTTTGTCCTTTGTCTCTCTCAGGGCATCGGCTATTATTTTGATAAGAATGCAAAATGAAAATGAAAGACGTGAGTGATCTTAAAGTGTTTTCATACTGGGCTGGTGTGTAATCATCCCACTGAGATACTTCTAGCATGGTATCAGATGAATATCCCATCTTTACAAACCAAAATGAAAACGGTGTGTGTAGAATGTGGAGTGCTTGTGATGAATGGAGGAAACTGAGTGCCCTGTAGCCTTGCCCTGACAGCAGCAGAGTCCATTGAAATACACCAGTGTACACCTCCCTACAGGATATTCATGCCTCCATCCATTTCCTAACGGCTTCTTCCAGTTCAGGGTTGTGGGGGAGCTGGAGCCTATCTAGGCAAGCAGCAGGCACAAGGCATGGGTCCACCATAGGGAAGACAGACACGCACACTATGAAGAAGTTTCCAGAAGCCAATGAACCTACCAGCTTGGCTTTGGACAGTGAGTGGAAACCAGGGCACTCAGAGGAAACACATGCAAACAAGGGGGGAACCAACAAACCACACAGATTGAAGCCCAGGTCTGGAATTGAACCCAGGAATGAAACAGTGAAGCAGCAATGCTCACCACTGCACACCCATTCAACCCCCTGAAGAATCTCATCATACAGGATGTACTGTAAACGCAACTTGCATGTTATTGTTTTCATCAATATGAGTTACTGAAATCATATGCGTAGGCTTCAAAGTACGAAGTGAAGGTTTACTCCATGCTGAAAGGAGAAGAAAAGAAACTCTTTAGGCTGTGGAGCCTTCTTCGGGTCAAAACGTTGTTTCTTTTCTTCTCTTTTCAGCATGGAATAAACCTTTACTTCATGCTTTGCAGCCCACGCCTGCTGATCCAGCTCCCTGCCTGAACTAATGAGAGAATAGTCGTCATTGGGTTAGCAGAAGCACTTTATTTCTTATCTTTTCTGTATTATCTGGGTGTTCGAAATGGAATAGATCCATCAGGAAAACAGACTATCATTACCTTCTGCATTGTGGAAGAAATAACAGAAAAACAATTATCTCCCCTGTTTGTGCATATCTGGCTGTGTGATCACCTGACAGTTACTTGCCCTCCATGGCACACATGTTATTTTGAATGAAATGGTAAATAAACATTGACCTTGAAGAAGACTTTTTTGTTGTTTCTGTAGCTTACGGAAATATACCGTAAATAGATGTAAACGGACCTGCACAGATAAGCTATTTATTTGATATATTTGCAAGTACAAGTAACTTTGGACAGTGACATTTAACTGTTATAACTTGGGGATAAATGTTTCTTTTTGCAAACAAACATTTTGCACAGCATGATCACCACACTCCCTTTTCTGTCACAGCTCAACCTATAGCTGAATCCAAATGACGCAAAATATACAATTATTTTGCAGATTATCTGTACACATCCTGTATTCGTACTTTTAATATTTTTCTACATCATGCCATTTTATATTTAAGAGTAATTCATTGTTTATATTGGATACATTTGTGTGAACTGTGTTAATGTAACTTTTGCACTCATAACTGGGAGAAACACTGCAAGTAAAATTGGTGTTAAACTTTAAACTGCATGCAGTGACCTACACATTTTTGTTGTTAAGGCAAAGACAGTCAAATATCAACCAGACAGGAAATCTCTGAAGGCCACAATTAAATTCTTTTGTTGACTTCTATCACTGCAGTCCATCTTTCCACACATTTCAAGTATCAGTCTTTACTCTCTGGCAGTTTTGCTTTGTCATTTTTGGCAGATTTTACGATCTGATGTTACAAGTCAAATAGCAAGAAAAACATTAATACAATTATTTTAAACTTTCTGCTTCAGAGCAAAATCATCTCTTGTTTTTCATGCCTCATGCCTGTATATTAATTGCTGAATTAGAATATCCTTATGTTACGAGACTGAGGAATCATATGTTTCTCATTGACTTCCCCCGACTCTTCCGGGACACAAGCCACACACACATGCTGTAGGAGAATTAAAGAGCACTACAATCTCTCTGGAGTGTCAGCTCATGAAGGCCTCTGTTGAAGCCATTGAACTCCATGTGTGTGAGTGATATTTCTGTGACAGAATGTCAAGGACATTTTCATGATTTCCCTGCACAAAGGACTGAAAACAGAGGTGCCAATAATTATGGCATTTTTATAATAGTTTTTGGTATAAATGTGTAATAATATGTAATTTCTGTTGATTCCATTGAATAAATAAAGTAAAGCACATTCCACATTAAAATAAATTATATATTGCATAGTGTTTTTTTACAGAGTTGGTTTTTTGCTCATCTTTGTCAAGGCTGTCAATTTGTGAATCATTGCTCTGCATGATTGGCACCTGAAAAGATCAAATTTGATCAAATCAAATACTTTAGGACACTCACCTGCTTCTTCTTAAGCTATTCCAGCTACTCCTTGGTTTTAACCTTGTCATTGTCCTGCTGAAACAAGTTCCATCCCAGTTTAAGGTCTTGAGCAGGCTGAAGTCTTCCACTATGATTCGCCTGGATTTAGCCTTACACCCTTGATCTTGATGAGCTTCCCATACCTGCTCATGAGAGGCAATCTCATCGCCGCTAGAGATGCTGTTTCCTGGGAAATGCCCTCATTTGGATCTGCAACAGCTCGAAGGCTTGGCATTCAAACCAAAAGCTCCACATTTGTCTCATCTGACTATAACACTCTGTGGCATACATTTGCAGTATCATTTTAAATAGTTTGTTTTTTTCAGTAATAGCTTCCTTCTTGTGACTTTTCCATGCATGTCAGTTTTTTCTTTATGATGTGACTGGGGTATTTCTGACTCATGAACGTTTTCTCCCATCTTAACCACTGAAGTCTGTAGTTCTTTCAGCTTTGCCCTTGGAATCATGGTGACATCTCTAATCATTTTTCTCCTTACCTGGTTGCTCAGTTTGGAGGGTCAGTATCATGTTGGCACTGTCTCAGGGGTCTGACTTATCTTCAACATTTTAATGATCGATTTTACCATGTCCAATGGCATTTTCAGCATCTTTGAGCAACATACTGTTTTATAATGTGATTTGTAACAAAGTACAGCTGTCACTTACTGGAAACATGCATTCATGTATTACCTGCATCTGGTATTGACTGGATCCCCTAGAGTGAATAGATCCAAATACTACTCCTAGTCACGTATAAGGTTTGGAAATTAAAAATAACATGTGGCAGACAATATATCTGAGAAACTTGTATTCATATGCCTCTAATGTTTTATGTAAGTGTGCTTCTAAATCTGTTTCCTCTTTCCACTTTAAGTCTTAATGTTCAGTCTCAGCTTACGTTTGAAAATTTAGCTTGGCTGGGTCAGTCAGGTACTGTACATGATCTAGAAAAATCTCCCTGCATTTAGGTGAGCTTCTACCGTAACATTAATTTCTAAATTTTATTTGGATACTTTAGTAGACCTCATGCACAACTTAATTTTCTCAACAGCACTACCATCTTATCTCTTATTTTCTAAGTCACAAAAGGGACTATTACATCTTGTATTGTTCATTCACTGTAGGTTGTAGAATCACCGTAGAAGAATAGTTAGTGCTCTATTCATTACCAAGACAAGTTACATTGCACACAGCTGTGTAACCTTTTTCCTTATTTTATCAGCCCTTATTTTGCTCAGTTCTTTAGCAATGAGGTATGCAGTGCTCCATTTGTAACGGTATTGTGTTCCCAAATAATGCAGTTCTAGAGGGGGAAGAAAATCCATATCTGTACTTTACGACACTATTGTTTTTTTCATAATTTGCCAATTTTCTTCTTCACTTTCTTGCAATGCAGCAAGTCAAGACTGGCAGGTCTTTGAACTTTCAGCACATCAAGAAGAGCTAGAGCCAGGCAGGGGCACTGAGTACAGACAGCATTCGAAAACTGGCCCACAGGGATTCTCTCAGCAGGCTGTAACCCCTTTCATTGTTTTGACATCGAAGTGAGGATGAACCATGAAGTTTTTACTGAACTGTAGCAAAGTCTCTATTCCAAAAATGTGTTTTAATATTCTCAGCACTATTTAAAACATTAATGTCCTATCTTCCTCATATAAGGAAAGGAACAGAAGCAGTGCAATTTTCTCCCACGCCTATCCTTTGAGGATACTGAGGTCGTTTATGCAGAGACCAATTCAAGTACCCATTAAGCACTTCTCATAACAAATTGCACATCTTAAGAAAACTGATTTCATCCGATTCATTTCATTTGTGTACTTCTCAGCTTTCCCCTTCTTTCATTACAATCAATGCTTTTATTCAGTGTTAGTCCTAATGCTAACAAAATGCTTGACATTGCTTGTCCCGAAACACCAGACTTACAGCTAAGCATTTTTCCATCTCCATTGAATTTTCTTGTCACTTTCACTGCCTTTTTGTCTGCCTCTTGTGATTTTCAGAAATTGTCTAAGTCTAAAAGTAGTGATTAGCCTGGTTATATTTGACATACTCATCCATCATTTCACCCATGAAAAAGAAATGTGCCTCAACCAATAATGGATTGGGCAGATCTTAGATCTTTTCCTGCCAAAACAAAAGGACAGATGAGAGAAACTCATTTTAAAAAAGCATACTAGTTTGTAATCAGTTATAGACATTTTATGAACTTTCTGATTCTGTGATATTTCCAGAAAGTCTTCTGGTTAAAATCTTACTTTTGTATGAAATTAGTCAAGTAGTTAAGTTTAAGCAAAAAAACAGCTGTGAAGACCCCTCAGTTTTTAAAATAACTCAGGAAAAAAAAGCTGCAGCTTCTACCACCACCCCCCATCAAAGATTCAGTTTGAGAATTCAAGTTTTTAACTAAAAAAAATTCATTAAAAAATAGTTGGTAATTCAACAAATTTATTTTTTGCTTTGCTTCGTTTCAGATATTTTTATGACACTGCTAGAATTTGTTTGGAGGCTTTAAGAATGGAGTAATGTTTCTATTAATTGCACTTGACAGCACAATGATGATGAGAAATGAGGTCTATTTCCAACTCATAGACAGTATGGTGGCGATCTGGCCCCAAACCCAGTCCAGCTCTGGGCCGGAGACAGGCCTGCAGCTTCACGAGGCGGGGGTTTATTGCCCTTTCAGTCCCAGCAGTGTGCAGAGCGAGAGAAAGGGGGCGCACAGCCACCTGTACTGTAGCTTGCCATGCAGTCTGAAGGGGAAGGAAGCTCTGGGTGCCCCCTTATCCAGGGTGCTGAGGGGGAGAGGAGCTGCCTGCGTGGAAGGGCAGGAGATCACAACAGTATATGAGCTTCCAACAATTAATTCCACACAGGAGTTTGAAAGCTCAGTATGTGAGATTATATAAGGAGATGAATTCTAAATAATAGATGGATATGTTAGAGCAACAACTAATTGCAAATAACACGTGTAACAAGTGAAAAAGCAAGCATATGGGTGAATATCTAACATTTTCCAACAGAGCAGACTTTATTGCCTGTGGTTATGAACATATATTAGTTTAATTGAGGGAATGTTTGTCTTATCTCCAACAGACATGTACAGAGCCCTGACACACATAGGGAGCTGTTGGCACACACTGCCTGCCTCGCGCCACTCAGCTGCTACACCTCAGGGCTGTTCCCAACGAGTCCCTTCCTGTGCGTGAAGAGCTTTGACTTGGAAGAAACCCGGATATGGGGCCTCCATCCAGAAAGCTACTGTAGGCTTTGCTCCAGTGTGTTGGGGATCATAGAACACTGTACAGCACATCAAAAACTGATGACGGGCTAAGTGAACGTGACCTCCAGAACACATCCATCACTGAGTTCAACAAAGGCAGATGCACACGACAAGCGTAGAAATTAAATCCTGACACAGAGTTTCAGTTGCAAATGCTGACTTGTTTCAATGTCTGCTGATCTCCAACATGTATAATGTCAAATTAAGGAGATCTTCACTGGAGGATCTGGATGCAACAAAAATAAAGCCACAAATTGAAGTGCAATTAACTCCCTGTAAGGTTCCCTGACTTCATAATTTACAGCATATATGTGTTCCTTGTATTGCTTGGGAATGAATGTATTCAAATGCTTTTTTATTTTTACCATAAAAGGGATATGTGGTGAGAAAGTAATGCTACCAATCTTTTAGCCTTATTGGAAAAAGAGCAGTGAAAAAAAGCTTTTTTCACATTTTTCAGAAACAAAAAATGTACATTTGTGTCACTTCATGCAGGCCAGCTTTAATAAAGCTCCTTTATTAAATGTGAGGACAGCTAAACCGACAGCATTGTAAACAACTTAAGCTCTTTCGGAACATTAATGACACAAGCATTGAAAGATAAACATCTTAACTTGTAATTTTCCTCAGAAGATAAAGGGATTGTTTTCACAAAAGGCCTTTAGGGGCTACCCCTCCAGCTCAGGGGGGAGGTGCACTGCCATGAGAGGTTCAAACAAAACCATGTGGTCGAAGTTTCCGTACTTCTGAATTACAGGACTCCACAGATAACCGCCTGTCTGATTGTTACACTGGCAGAGTAATTGCTTGCCTGTTTATCTTTTTTTGCCTTTGTAATACAGTACGTAAACATGGCTCGTGCAATGATTTTCAGTCATCTTCAAAAAGTATAAAAATTCAAATAAGTAATGAATAGGATCTCCTGTGCAAGAGCACCCTCTCGCCTTGAAGCACCTCCCCCTGCCATTGACACCAGCTTCATTTTAGTGCAGCACCATGAGGACGGTCCTGCCCATTGTAGAGGTCTCTCAGAACACAATTAATTCCTTCAATCCTATTTCAAATTATTCATTTTTAATGATTGATTTACAAAATCTACAATATTATGTCATGGGGTAAAGGTTAGTTATACAGGACGCTGTGGAATAAGGCTGCAGTCCTCCTCTCATGTACAGTTCTGATTATGCTGAACATAGTCTGCATTGCAATTTCATCACTATCATGACCAGCAGCATAATTACACGAAAGGCTTTCTTCTGATCTATTTCATCCTTATGCCAGGCCAGCATTCATAACTTGACTTTCAATCAGTCTGCCAGAGATGGGAAATATTATTTTCCTCAACACTGGAAGGAAGCACAATCGCAGGAAGTTCTCATTAAAGTGTCTCATTAAAGATCAAATGCTCATAAAGATAGGGATACAACTGGATAATATAGTCAAATATCTAGCTCCTTTTTGAGCTCCTGACTGACTTCTTCAACTTCCTATCAGGGATGGTGCTTACTTCACAACAAACAACTAACAGTATTTCAATCTCTTCTTTCACAAAGATGCTCCAGACTCTTTAAAACAAAACCACCAGAAATCTAAAAAAAACACAGCTGCTTTGTTCACAGTTACAGTGTTCCAAAAGCTTGTTCAGTCTTCCCCTCTTGGGCAAATGGCGCACACAGAGAATCTGGCTCAGGTTCCTGGTTTTTAAACGGTCACCTGACCAATTGTCTTCCAGCAGCTGGTCATGTGACTGAGAGCAGCAGCTGATTTCCCCAAAGCCTCCTGGGGAATGTGGACCAGACAAAGCTGCTATCCTGTCTGAACCTGGTGTGCTCAGGTGTTTCAAATTAAAGTCCAGAAGAAGGTCAAACCTCATCCTGGCCCACTTTATATGGCTAGGTATCACTATTCCAGTGCACTAGCCCACTCATGAGTTTTCTTTTCACATCTCTCTCTTCACCCCAACATCACCCACACAACAAATTCCCAACATATCAGATATCACAGTCACCTTCTCTAAACTCCTTCAAATCCAGACCCAAAACCTTCTTCTGTAGAAGAGCCTTTACCTAACTGGTTCCATTCTTTACCCCTCTGCTTCTACTTTTCTTACTACCACCATCCACGGTCTCCTCTGTGTATTGTAATTGTTTTTTACCTTGTGTATTCTTTTTATTTATTGTTGCAGTCATTCTGAAAAGCGTTTTGAGAAGCCACCTTTAAAGGCACTATATATAAAAAAGTGTATTATTATTATTAGCAGTATTCTTATTATTGTTACTATACAGTATCTCTCCTTGTGGAAAGAGGGGGAGGTGCTGACAGTCTCATCCCTATGTTTCAGTTGCTATTGCCTCAGCCAGGCAGGTTGAGCCAATAAAGCACCTCTACTTTGTCTCAATTAGGGTTTGGCTGAACTGCTGAAATAACAAAAAAAATCAAAAGAAATTGGGTGTCTTGTGCATGGATCCAGGCTCTACAATTTCCTGGTAATGTTAATTAAAATCAGCCCTTTGCTGCTGTACAGAGAACAAGCGTGGTTTCATTTGTCTTGAAACAATTTAGATCCTCATTTCATGTGCTGTGAACCATACATCAATTTCTATCGCTAACAAGGTTCCATTTCCACTGTTACCTAAAATTAGCACAGTGAAAGTTGATTACATCACTTTGGGTCAGTTTTCAAGCAAGCACTTTTCTGTTTTTCAGTTATTTTTTACATTTTGTGCTGGGTTTCAGTCTATTTGTATTTAAAATTCTTAAAATGTGGTAGCACAGTCCCTGTCAAGCAATGGAGAGCTGTAACTGAAAATCACCAGCTCGCCATTAAGTGAGGACCCGGTGGTCATGAAACACAAATTTGCAATATTTAAACCTTCCCAACAGTCTGGTGGTGAAACAGCACTGTGAACCATGTATATTGTTCCTACAAAAGATACATCTATGTTTAATAGTAGAACTGAAATAATCTGTGTTTCAGAATCTCATTTTTCTAATTAGAAAGTATTGCAGAAGTATGTCCGTAGTTCACTGTCACACTTTAGGCCACTTTGTTACTTGATCTAGAATACAGGTTCGAGATGTTGCCGATTCCAGGAAACGCTGTATTATGTGGAATTTATTATCATGGATAGTTCTCACAGAAGTTCGAGATGAAGAATCAAACTTGCTATATTAAAAATATAACTGCAGTTTCTTAATGCATGTCTTTGCACGAGAAGGATTTAAGCTATGTTCAAAATGTTCAAGGAAGATTAACAATGCATATTGACACTGGGACTGGCATTCCGTGTCATGAAAAGTAACAAAATATTTTCCTTATGGTGAAAACTAAATATGCATACTCTGTAAGCATGTATGCCACATAGATTTCTTGGTTTCATTTTAATTATAGGAGAGTTATAAACAGTTTATATCAAAACAATGCATCTTCATTCTTGTCAATCTAGTCTCCATGGCTACAACTTTGCAAGGAAGCTCCTAATTAACTCTGTAAGATAAGTGGCACAGGTTTGAGAAAACCAAAATACACTAAATAGACAAATATTTTAATTGCACAGTAAAAACCTTTGAAAGGACCCAGGAAATGAAATTGCATTTCTGTGAGTTTTTCTATTTTGTTATTATAATTTATTGCAATCTATAATAATATGATGTTATTTAAATTTCCAGAATCAAGAATGCATTTTAAAAGGGCTGTGATGTTGGGGCTCCCCAGTGCTAAACATATAACCTCAGATATAAATCGAGGTCTTCATGTCTGAAGACCAACTATTGACTATACCACCTACAGGAGTGAGATGAATTCAAAATAACTGCGGTGTGGATTAATCACTCCTAAAATATAAGAGTTTTAAGGGAAGGTCTGGGAGGAGGTCATACTCTAATCTCATCCCCTTCCTCCTGCTTAAGCACAATTATGACACTGCTTGCTAACTCCATTCTGTTTCATTGTTACTTCCCTCCCTCCGCCCTGTCCTGCCCCTGCTGCAGCCTGGCCCAGCCTTCAGGAAGGTGAAGGTTCAACAGGCTCGTGGTTATCTCAGACAGGTGAGTTAAATCACTGACGCAAATTCAAATTATCACCTTATTTAGGGTTTATCTGAGCTATAGATAATAAATACATAATAATCCATTTCTTTGATGCCTTTCTTTCTCTGTCCTTGTGGCTCTTTTAAATTGGACAAAGCGTCTTCAAAATGTCCATCTTATGCCAATGGTTGCTGATCCGCATTCTGTGAGCTGGAGACCTGAAAGCACAGAAGCTGTAACAGCAAAACACTTGAATCTATAATATACTGTACGTCTACTTGCACATTAAATGACAAAATTAAGAGTGTTAAACCCGGTAGAACAGGATTTCATACAACTTCAAGCCCTCCAGTCAACACATCTGAAAATGTGTTGACTGTGTTGACCAATCAACTAATATGAGTCTTAAACAGTCAAAACCATGGACAAAGGCTCTCGGAAATGTATCTTCTTCAATAATATATCCTCTTTAGAAAACAATCCTGCTGCACAGTCTCAGCCTCAGCCTCACTGTGGTAACTTCTGGGTCTCATACCACAGAAGATGTTTTAGCCTTAGAAAGAGATCAATGAGGAGAAACATTAATGTTTCCAGTTCTCAGGGGGTTGTCATGTCTAGGAAACGAAAATGATTGCTTAGAGAGGTTTGAGAAAGCTTATTAGATGGTTGGGAGTATAGACAACGTTAATCCTGGGGACAGCCAGCTGATTTTGATTTGCTCCTTCCCTCTATCTGACCACCTTCTTCTGTTCAGGATCATGGGGAGCCTGTCCTGGGAAGCAACAGGTACAAGTCACCCAGAGGAAACCCATGTGAACACAGGGGGAACATGCAAACTCCACACAGACAGCACCTCTGGTCCAAGGTTGAACCCATTCAATTTGTCATGTTAACAAACAACACTATTAGGTGTAAGAAACATGTACTTGTATTCCAGCTTCTTTCACCTACACTATCAAGGGAAGGCCAAGCCAAGAAGAGAACAAAGGTCAGTCCTTTCCTTTTACACAGAGTTAAATCAACAAGGCTTTGAACATCTTACACAATGTACAGGTCTATAGTAGGTTTGCTGTCTAGGTACAAAAGGACAAAAAACTCTTTCACCTGCTTTTCAATTGTCTTGACATAACACAATTAATCAAAAGCTCCACCCACCTGTGACTCCCAACTGTGAATTCCAGAATCCAGAATGAATATTTTATAGAAATCTTCTAATGGTTGAGCACCAGAAAATCTGCCCTTAACTGAAGCATTTGGAATGTGCTATGGGCAAGATGGTTTGAAGGTCTGATTTTAATCTGAGCCTTCCTTAACCTTGATAAAGTGCTAAGTGATCTTCTTCAAAGGTTTCGTGAGATACAAGCTTCGTTTTATGCAAACAGACCAGTCGCATGTCAGAACACGTCCCGTGACTAGCGCCTAAAGCAGACTGTAATCAGTTCAGTCATGCTGTATAAGTGAACTTCTTCTATTAAAAAAACCTTCATAACCTCTTACATACTTTTTTCTCTAATACTTTTGCTGCATTTTTAAAATAAAAACTTCTACCTACAGACATGGGCCAACACATTGACAACCTACTGTAAGTGCCTTTATAAAGACAGCTTCTGGGGGTTTCTTAAATGTTTGGAATTTCAAACAACTACTGTTTGAAGTCAAATTCACATTTGTTTTTTGTTTTTTTTATAAGGAAAAGATTTCCATTTGATGGTTCTGCGTAAACCTGTGGACAGTGGTTCAGTATTGTCTGCATTAAGCTCTAATGTACATTGGAAGGAGCTCCTGTTTCACTAAACGCAGTGTGTGTACTCTGTACAGAGGACTGCTGTGAGTGTGGGAGGCTATGACATTGGTATCTGGGTGTACTCTGAACTTTTCCACTGGCAAAAAGGCGGAGCTTATTCTTCAAATGGGTCTTCTGCAGTCCTCTGTGAACAGGTTTCCTATAGCCTTTATTTGCATGCGAAAACTGGTTTCCACACCCTTCCAGCAGTGCTGTGCTTTTCTTTAGCGACAACACCTAGATTAGTCTTTGTTGCTTCTTTGGTGGGAAAGTTCTTAAATGCTGGTGTTTTAGGTACTTCCCTTGCGCATGTATATACGCTTTTATGCTTTTTAATGCTTCTGAAGACATTTTAGATTTAATGGGAATTTAAGAAGGGATCGATGAAGATTTGCCTGTTACTGACAATGAGAAAGTAAGTTTCATCCAAGCCCATTTAAAGAAACGTAATACTGCTTTGAGATACTTATTTAGAAAAAAAACACAATTGTCTTTATGTTTCAAAATTGAGGATAAACTGTGGAATTCTTCTGTCTACTTTTCATCATCTAGTAAAATGCATTTTTCTGCAGGGTTCTTTATCTTGAAAACTTTGTTAAAGTTGTGCTCTTAATTTGAAATAACGTTCTAAATTTACTTTAGCAATATATTTCCAGATTGCTAACAAATCTGTACTTAAAATAACAGTACTACTCATCAGTAGGCATTTAGGAAAGT
Source organism: Lepisosteus oculatus (assembly GCF_040954835.1). NCBI lineage: Eukaryota > Metazoa > Chordata > Actinopteri > Semionotiformes > Lepisosteidae > Lepisosteus > Lepisosteus oculatus. The sequence goes on from NC_090712.1 coordinate 19,546,365, forward strand.
GTTAGGTGTCTTGTTTGAATGACAAGACAAGCACACATTTTGAATGGAAATATATGCGTTTCTTTCCTGCTAACGGAAATGTTTTTCCAAGTTTAAAGGTGTCAGATTGATTGAAGAATTTGTGTTTCTCTACGATGAATTTAGGGAGAGATTTATTCTTTTAGATCCCCCGTATTCCATTTTTCTTTCTAGCTGTGAACTAGCATTTGAAAGGAAGCATTGTAAATTGTGAAAACATTGTGAATTAAAGGTACTTTAGGCTTATTATAGAACTTGAAATAGAATATTAAGAAAACCTATTATTTCGCAGATAAGTTTAAAAAAAGTTTTGGGTTTTTTTTTTACCCAAGCAGGTTTGCTCTCTAATAAACATGTGTGGGAAAGAGTGAATACAACTCCATCATGACCTCAGCATGCGGGAACATGTGACACACATGTTGCACACCAACATTCTACTGTAGGTGTTAGCATGTGAGGTCAACATAGTTATCACTCAGAAAAAAACGTTGCTTATCAGATAACATTTAACTTATCAGTCCCTTACAGATTGTTTTTTTTTAATTAGAATTCAGTATTGTCATACATGCGTTTGTTTTCACTAAAGTTTTGTTGCTATGCAATCCAGTGCTGAAATATACATTATTGATTATATTGTTCTTATAGCTGACAGTACAGTTTTACCCTTCTGTATCACTTCTACAGAATACAGAAACCTAGAATTCAGAAAAATTAAAAGTAGTTCAGATTTAAAATTTTATCTGGCAGAGTTTTCTTTCATCATTTAAAACCTGCAATGAAGGACTGGAGCAATAACTTGTGGAGGGTCAGAGCTGTGATTAAGTCTGAGCCTAAGCCCATGGGACGGTACGATAAGGCAGTCAGGAATCTTTTTCAGATTTAATACATTCAGCTCTTAAAGAACTGAATGTCAGCACAGGAGGAAATCACACGATGACCAGATCTTGGATATTTTGAGAATTAAGAGCACAGTTTGATTAAAATGCGACAGGTATCTTGCTTTTTTAAGATGGATTTATTTTATTTTTAAATATTCTGCTTCTTAGATAGACAAAACCTTCTGGTGTGCTTGTTGAATTAGTTTCAAATATGAATGCTTTCTGATCAAAGTACTCTTTTAATTTTTTTTTGTCGTAATATATTTGAATATGCTCTATGATCATTTTTAATTCATCAAATATTATGCCTATGCAGAGTAAAAGCTCTCTCTAGGATTCCTATCCTACTTAGATAACATTAAGTGACTTAGAAGTGTAACTAAAACTCTGATTCATTTTTAACAAAGAATAGAATGCTCCATGTTTGAGAGAAATAGGAGGGAATCATTATCTGGTTTTAGCCTCTGAGTAAGCATCAATCTGCATTATGTGGGAAGTTACCTCTTCTAACTGAGCTGAGAGCAAGACTATTAGATTGTTCAACTAATCTGATCTGGAACAAGGATGAACTGTCATGCCAGTTCATTTATTGGCTACACTGCTATGTAAACAACTCCAGGCTGAGACCAGACAGTGGGCTTTTTACATGACGTAGTCTGTTAGGACTACCTTTTATAGCACTTCAAACTGGTTCTAGTCCTGATCGGTCACTGTGTCTGCTGGTTTTCATTTCGATTTAGTACTGTACCTAGTCCGCTAGGTAACGCCTTTAATTGATCTGTTTAGCTGTTTCTGTGCACATTCTTTTATTTCACAAATACCCTAAAATATACAATACTAACCAAGTATATTATTCTTAACAACCTTCAAGGTTATTGGATGAGACTCTTGGATCTATTTCTGCTGTTTGCATCTTCAGAGGTGCAGATGGTGACATTGTAGGTAATGTACCAGAAGGATTGAAGTTCTGAACCTCAGAAATTGGTAAAGGGTTGATATCAATAACAAAAATCATTTGACTTTTTATGATCTGAAAGAAAATTGAAAAATAGGGATCAAAAACAGTTCAATTCTTATTAGAACTGAATTACAAAAATCAGAAGACCATAGATTAAGAAGTCCCTGCTCTAAAGTATTTACAAAAAAACACAACCTTTGTTTATTTTTTTTGCCATAGAGATCTAATTTTTTGAAGATTATTCTGCACACCCGTAGAAATGAAACACATTTATTTGAAATTCATGAGGCAAGGTTTACAAATATTTCATGCCAAAAGTTGTATAACATTAAAGCTTGCTGTAAGGAAGATATGCTGATATCAGGCATGATTTTGCAAGCCTGTTCAAGTTGATCAGACCAACATTTTTGTGCATAATGCGTAGAGACCGTATAAGACAGAACATCAGTTAATCTATGTGTAGTTTGTCTTTGTGCCTAATGTGTGTTTACAATATACCCTGAAGTGCAAACATACTGTATACAACATACTGAAATTGCTGTCAAACCTTGTTTCTTATGTCCTTTGCTTGTGCTACATTTTCAATCATAGAATCCTTTAATTCAGCTAACTGATTTTTTAATAAAACATCATAAAACTTTTGCTGATTTCAAGGTAGTTTTAGACTTTCTCTATCCAACATTTCATAAGGCAAAACCATTCAGAATGCGCAGTCAACCAGCTGGCAGTACCAGTAGGATTCCTGTCACCCTGAATGGGAGACAGATGGCACTGTGGACGTTAGACGAGGCCAGAGCCTGTGAGTGGGCAGCCCACTGTTCATTGTAATTCTGAATCTGACTGGACATCTTAAAAGTGAAAGTCATTAATATTATTGGCTAACACAAAATCATAAAGGATTTTTAACCTGAAAACGCTGACCACATTATCCTATTGTCAAACAAGTATAGAATGCACTCTTCATTTTTACTTTGGAATAGTTTATCACATTTTTCAGCCCTAAAAGTACGGTATTAAAATATCTTTAAGGTATCGGAAAAATGAAAGCTTGTTGTTTGTTTTCTGTTTAAAATGCTAGAAGCAGTCTCTACAGAACATTAACTCTATAAAAATTTAGTGATTAATGTGAGTCATAAAATGCTTTAGCTCACAGAAAATAAATACCTGAATACCAGGTGAGCCCTGAACGTTTGATAGTTCATCTATCCGATGTGAAAAGCTGTGGGCACTGAATAACTCTCAGTATATCCTCATTGCTCTCTTTGCCTGAACTTGTACAGTACATGAAGAAAAAGCAAGATGTCACGAGATGTACATTCAGAGTCACTTTATCTGAATTGAAATTTAAAAAATTGCTCCAATATCAGTTTGTTAAAATTTAAATCGGTTTGTAACAGTTATCAAACCATATCACTTTCATCATTTTTTATAAGCATCTACTGGTGAACTTGTTTAATTTACATTTTATTGATTTAATTTCCACTTTTCAGGCTGAAGTGAAAAAATAACAAACCCTGTTGCTATAAACTTAAGTCTTCTAGATTCAAATGTTGCCTTACAGTAACTCAGTCTTCCTGGTGGACCTCAGGAGAAACACAATGTGACTAGCACGCTTCTTCTGTGTTTTTCTGTTAGATGTTTCATACAAACCTTTAGCACTTGTTGCTATTTGAAATAGGGTTTGAATCTAACAGGATAAATTGCCTGGAACATTAAGGAAAATATAGATTAGGACGCCATAAAATCTAATTATCAAATGAGTCACTTATATTTGCTTCAGTCATACCTCACTCCTCACGAAGTCACCATCATGTGAAGCTCGTGCCTACAGAGGTTTCTAGTGCAGACCCAGTCGAGGGAGTTTGAGCCTGAAATGTCACAAGGGTGACGAAGACTTGGCATCCTGCAGCTGGTGTGCAGTGGTGTTTCTGTCCCAGCTTGCTGATTGGTTTTGGGTGGGAATGTGGAGGACAGGTCCAGCGCTGGCGGGGACTGTGGAGATGTTGCGTCAGACTGCTTTGTTCCCATTTTGTTCTTCTTTGGGGAGAAAATGAAACTAATAAAAATAGGGCACAAAAATGACACTTGATTTGCTTTCTAGAAATGATTAATGTGTGATAAAGTGTTGTTGCTACCTCCTGCTCCTCACACCTTGCCTAGAGGTGCCTTCATCATAATTAATTGTGCTTAATTTCCTTCTTCAATTTGCGTGTGAATTTGCATAACTTCAGTTTTTCTTTTGATTTCACAATACGTTCCTTGACATGTCAGCTATTTCACAGGTTTCTTTTTTTTTCTGCTTGTTTCTTTTTTGGCTATCTGCTCCGTAGATAAGATATCATGGGCAAACTCTAGATAGCCATGACCACTATTTGCCACATATTTCTGCTGTTTTTTATGTACTACACATTTTCTCACTATTCTTACTATCTTGTTTTTCCCAAAATGAGATGGTAAGATATAAACTACATGCTTCTCAGACGTCTCTCAGCTTGTGAACATTTGGTGTGATCGTCTATAATCTTCTGTAACGTCCCTGGAAATCCATATATTTTCTGTACTGTGAAAAGCTGCCTAGACAGTTAAAGGCTTTCTGGAACTTGATGATATTGAGCAGTGTTGCATCCGAAACAAATATCAGTAGTATATCTATGTGACTAGTCTGTGATTTAATCCCTTCCTGTTATCTTTGTTTTCCCATCACCTGAGCTTTGTTATCTATTAAATAATATTTTTCTAGGCTAGGAAAAGGGGATTCTGTGATTTATTGTAGTCTCTTTATTCTAAGCTTTATCTCCTAAGAAACTCTACTTGAGGCAATTAGTGCTTCCAAAGTATGAAACCAGACATTTTTAATAATGGATTAGTTCAGGTTCTGCCAGGCTGAAGCTGTGGAGAACTGTAACCTAACTTGTCAAATTTGAGGTGCAAAGCAGGAAACTCACTGGATGGGATCAGTCCATCACATGAGTTTCACACAAACACATACAGGGACAATGTGGAAACACCAGCTAACATAGATTACATGTCTTACATGACTGTGGAGGAAAACGGCAGCACTTGGAGAAGACCCACAAAGGGAACACACAAGCTCCACACAGGCTAGAACTGAGCCCCAGAGAAAACAGCACCGACCCCCACACCATCATGCCCCCCACCTCCTTATTAAACAGAATCAAGACAGGTACAGTTACTACCATTTATCATACTTCTTATCAGAGCCTTGGGACTCAGTTGTGGTCGTCTAGGCAGGAGATCAGATATCCAGCTCACTCTCACAGCAGTTGTTGCTGTATGACTTATTGTGCTGTGTTCCCCAGCAGCTGCTCTGCTTCCCTTCAGCCTCTTGTCTCCTCTCACTCATATGTTCCACCTCGTCCTTCAGGCTCAGCTTGCAGGACTCCACGGCACGAACTCCAGTGCCTTCATGGAGCTCCTGCCATCCTGAGATTCATCTTACAAGTTGTTTCATGATCTCATTTCCCTCTCTCAGATGATTTATTCCACCAGCTTAGCCCACTATCTATGTACCTTCCCATCCAACCACCAGTCAGTTGAGTGCATTTAGCCAAGTGGACTGTTTTTTACTTGCAAGAGTTTTTCGTCTGCAATAACTTCCTTAAAAAAAAGAAGGCTGGAATGCAGCCTTCCCGTTTCTTGGACCTTCCTCCAGGTCTCCAATTCCAATCAGGACCTCAACTGGTATCCACTGTTCCTCCTGTCAGGTCACCAGCTGCTGATGTCGTTATTGTTATCTTTGTGCCAACAAAACGTCCTCTACTTGTTTGTCTCTCTTTTGCTGCTTCCCTATTTTGCTGTTACTCTCAGTCTTGTCATGTCCTGCTGTGTTCTGTTGTTGCTGGGTTGCTGTCATTGTTGTTGAATTTTGCCGAGACTCTCGTGACTCATCGGCCCTGATCAGGCGTCCCAAGTCCCTGTCGTGTTGGTAGTCACACCTTGGTCCCTCACCAAGTTGGCGTCCTCCTTGACTCCTACCCACCACCACATCCACCCTCCCTCTTTCGTGTTTACAACTACACAGGGCGCCAGCTTCTCTTCTGCACTTATCTCCACATGCTCATGACACTGGGATTCCTCTTTCACACATCACCTTCTTATCTCTGCACCTCACTTCTGTCCTTCTGTTGGCTTCATCCTGGTGCCTCTTGTCCTCTTTGGCCCCTTCGCCATGCAGTACTGCAACACAGGGCCCTAGTGTCAGGCGTCTTGAGCCGGCTCAAATCCTATCCGATATGTAGGAATTGACTCAGCAACTTTCCCTTCACTGCTTTCATCTCCAACTTGGTATTCTCCACCTATATTATTAGTTCAGAAAGCATTTTCCCTGCACCCAGGCCATCACTCCCTCAACAATTTTCTCTTAATTGGAGTTGGAGTCCATACTTACTGGAGTAAGTATGGATTGGAGTCAATATAAACTCTGTTTAGAACACTGGAGCTTATTTTTCATTTGGACACTTTAAGTACAGAAAATTAAGCTTTTTACGCTCATTGAGCACATACGTAATGTAATTCACAATTTAAATAATGAGTAAATAGGTCTGTCAATTGTGGAGATTGATTTCTTGGGATAACATAACATATGTGATGTCATAAAAACACTGGGAGCTAAGTATTTGAATAGAGTTAAAATTCCCCAAATTACTTTATTGAAAATGTCCAATCCATACAACATGATTTCAATTAACATAGTAGTAGCAGTAGATATCACCATGCTGTCTTGAGTAATGGAGTCTGTATATTTACTACAGACATGATTGAAGATGGCCTAAATGTAAGAAATGTTTCCTGGGGAAAGAAATGTTCTGCTTCAGCAATAAGCAGGCAATGTAACAGAAGCCAAGAAATTGGTATTATTGAAGGACAGGCCATACCCTGGTAGGCAGGGGGTTGCCACACTGGCCCAGGACTATCACATATGTATTATTCATCTGTATAGTCAGCTACAGCCTGAGAGATTCCAGGAAGAGTTAATCATCAGCAGAATGAAGCTGACCATCTGCATGAAAATGATATTTGTGCTCAGGGGCTCCTCAGGAGTAACCTCCATCGCCGAGGGATGAAATCACTGTCTTCCCTGGGACAGTGAATTGTAAATAGAGAAGGGGGACTGTTTATTTCAGTGATAAATGCTGTATTTCAGCGCTATTTGCATTGTTCAAGCAAAGCAGTTATTAGTGGAAATGTGATGAAGTAGAGAGGAATATCTTTTTACATGATTATAAAGCCTTTAGAGTGGATGAAGGCTAGCTTTACCGCTCAGTGATATATTGACAAATAGCATGAACCAATGAGGAAGTGTCAGTTTTCCAGCAGGGCAATGCAAGCCCACAAAGATCTAGGATTACAATGACACAACAAGAAAACAATGTCTAGGCTTTGGTGTGGCCAACTCTCTTTTATGACCCGAGTCCAGCAGAACATCAAAGGGACTATTACACCCCCACTCTATGTACGTCCAGGGCAGGGGAGAGAGCAGCATGTGAGCTGGGTTTAATGGACACACGGGCACAAACTGAATGGCAACACAGAGTGTATCTGCTAGAATATTAATGACAAAAGTTAAAAAAACATACTAGCAAGATAAAAAGGTCACATTAAGGGGGAAGGGGGATGCTGGAAAGCAAATCTACTACAATTATCCTGAAAACAATAGCAATGGCAATGCCAAAAAAAGTCTTCCTCACACCTAACTGAGTACACCAAATTAAACTAAACTAGAAAAACATAGAAGTGAAGTTAATATTAACATAAACATCCCTATTACAAACATTTGACTAGTTCTCCAGTATTACCCCCCATAATAAGACTGCTCATTCCAATTAACAAAGAATATGAAAAAGAACAGGGACCAACCTCCTAATGCCTTCAAAGGCAGACAACAACCTTCATTACAGGATAAAAAAGAGCACAGCAAGAGTCTATTTAAAGATCTATTAAAGGTCTGTATTGTCTGTACAATGTTACCAGGAGTATATACAGTAAATGCTCAGGGAAAACATACTTGTCATTTAAAAAATACACAACACTTAAATGTATTTTTACTTATTTTGTCTGTGATTGTTTATGATATCTGTATTAAACATATATTTCATTAGGTCCATTAGGCTTGAGTGTTGTATTTCTTTTGTGCATACTGTAGGTGTAGTTTAGTATTTGCATAACTCATCCCTTGGGCCACCTTCAGGCCAGTGAAGACTATATTAGTATTGTTCTAAATTAAGATAATTATTTAAAATTTCTCTGACTTTATTGAGAGGATAAATAATTTGGATATGTTCTTAAATGCTGCATTAAATTATAGGTATTTATTAGATCTTGATTATTTAAAACATAGTGTTCTTGCCTTCATGACATCTTAATACACAAATTTGCCATTTACAGAATTTTTAAAGTTTAAAGGAATTTCTTCTTTTACACTTTAAAATTACCCTTGTTTTATCACACAATAAGCACTTTGCTCCAGTGTACAAAGAAATACAAAAATTTAAATCCTAATTCAAAATTTAGGACACAGTTTTTCAGTAAGGAAGACATTATTTAATTAAAATGTTATTTAAGCAATCAGTCAACCAGCAGTAAAAATGTTGGTGCTTAGGGATTCAAATCGAAATTTGAGTTATTGTTCCATCTCCTGATTACACTTGATGTGACAAAAATATGTCTGGGATTCTACACCAAGAAATACAAACACAGCATGAAGAATCATAGTCTCCAGCTTTTAACTATACTGTACCACTCCCAGGGTCACAGGGGTATGCACCCTCACCACTGCTGGCTCAGGTCAGCCCCCCACCACTGGGGACTTGAACCCAGACCTCTGGCTTCACTCAGCAGGGACCCAGCCAGCTGAGCTAAAGGGAGATATGATAGTATTTTAAGAACAAATCAAACACTGAGCAATAAGAACAGAACAGTAACCCAAACTGAGAAAACAGAAACCAAAATGAAACAAAAGGGCTACATCAAAACATCAAGAATAACAGGACAGAGAAGATTCTGTATTGCAAACAAAATGTCTCCAATTAACTGCCTTGGGTACAAAAAGACAAATACTTCAAAGACAAAGCGCAAATATTCCAGAGGTTAAAGCTATAATTGATAATAAGCCTATAAGATCTTAAAGATCTAATGACCATGTAATTATAAACTTGGTCAAAAACAGTACCTCATCCAAAGGTGATTTATGTTACATACTCAGCTCATTTAATGCTATATGCGTGCTTTCATATTTACATTTTGAGACAGACAAGGAAAAGATTAAATTGGAAAATGAATATAATGCATATATTAGTAAAACACAGTAATAAATTGATAATAGTAATTAGATCTTATTGAATAAGAGAAATTGTGTAAAGGAATGGAATGTGTTACAAATACATGTAGTTTAATAAGCATTCAACATCATGTAATATGAAAACACATCTTAATTCATGTAAAATAGTATTAGAATTGTAGTTATCTAAAAATGTAATACATGTGTTCCAGGTGTCCAGTATTAACATCTTGACGTCCCTTCGAGGAGCTGCATAAGGCAACAGTAACGATGGAATCTTTATCACTGCTGTCTTCTCTGAAAGGAGAATTCAAGCCAGAAGACTATGTTCTGCCACATTACAAAGAATCGTACCGCCTAGCCATTGACACTCTAGTGAGTGGAGGCAAGGAGAGGTATCAGGACTTTCTCGTGTCTGAGCGCATTGGGGACTTCCTGTCGGAGGAGGAGCTGGAGTTCATCATGGCGAACATGGAGAAGCCTCCTGCAGCCAGCCCCTCTGAGGATGATGAGGCACCACACGATGACACACCCTCCACGGGGACCTACTGGCCGGTGGATTCTGATGTGGAGACTCCAGACCTGGACCTGGGCTGGCCTGAGTTCCTGCCTGATCCCATCAACCGCACCAAGATTGATCTGTTCTTCCACCCACCTCGCCAAAACTGCCCCACCATCAAAGAAGTTGTAAGAAAACACATCCAGGATGCAAGAAAGGTATTAAGGACTTCCTTTTGACACCACTTTAAAAACCCTTAAAAACTATAGAATTCCATTTTTTAAATATAGCCAAATGGTTTTATTGATTGCTTCAGTTATTCAGCATCATTCATGAATATTCAAGTATACATTTATGTTTGGTACATGAAAGAAAAACCTTCATTATCAGCATCTTGAAGTTTCTTTTCCAGTAGTTAAGACAGATCCTAATTAATGTCCAGGAGTATGAGGCTGACCAGACCCTCCACCCCCTTTTTTATGAGGAAGGAGCTGGGGAGCTGCTGCAAGGGTGCAGATGGGGTGGAGGGGAAGGTGGATAAGAAAATGCAAAGGAGGTACTCAGAAGGCGATGTATTTAGACATAGGAGAACGGAAGTGGGTGAGATTAGACTTTGGCTTCCTTTTAAACTTTCTGTTGAAAACACTATATTTAGGCTACCTATGATCTAACATTTAACTCTAATAATAATAATGTTTCTTTATTAGCCCTATACAATTTCTTGCATTAGGAATTCATCTTTTTGCATACCCCAGCTTTTCTCCATGGAGACACAGACAGGGAGATAAGCTTGGGATCAGAGTGCAGGGTCTGCCATTGTATGGCACCCCTGGAGCAGATGGGGTTAAGGACCTTGCTCAGGGGCCCAACAGAGTAGAATTCCTCTGCCAGCTGTGGGATTTGAACCAGCAACCTTACAGTCACAAACACAGATCCTTAGCCACAGAGCCATCGCTCCGCCCAATCCATCTTTTTCTTCTGCATTTAAAGCAGAACAGGGTAATGTTTGCTTCAAATTGTAATTAGAATCCCAGATCCAATCAGTCATTGTTAGGCAAATGTGAAGCATTACTTAAAACAGCTACACAAATACGCAATCAGTAATCACAGGACGCCAAAACAAGTGTGCTTTCCGATTTCTCCTTTGGCATAAATGCAATCAGTTAGGCACTTTCATGTTACTCAGACCAAGAGTGATAAGAGCTGTGTGGGGTTCTTGAGAAAACTTCAAAGGTACACCACATTGCAGTTACATGACTTCTGACTTACAATGCCCTTCTGCTTCCAATTGATCAAACTGCTGATACAGTGGTTCAACATCAGGGTGATTTCTTCAGTAGAAACACAATTGATGTACTGTAATCACATGAGATTTCTGTCAACACTCCCCGCTGCTACAGAATGGGAATCCCCACCATTGCTTACTTTCACATGATAGATGGGCAACTACCTAGCTTACATGATGCAAAAATGGGATCCTCAACATTTCTAAAATTCTGTGTCTTCCTATACTTGTCTATCAGCAGTGCTGCAATAAAAATAATTTTTCTCATTAAGAGAAATAAGCCTATGCAATATGATTAGCATGTTTAGCATGTCATTTCAGAAACTTACCCGAGGAGAATGTAGCTACAAAGATCTCCACAGAATCCTTAAAAAAGAACAACAGAAAACTAAGTAGTAATATTTATTCATAGACACAAAGAAGGCTTCACCTCGGTAAAATGCTTGATGCTCCAGACAATTGTGAACAAGTACTAGGAGAGAGACCTCTGTGCATTTACAGGCACACTCTCAGACCTGCTGTCCATTTTCTCCTATCTGAGCTCATTTACCTGCTATTCGCCATTTTCTAACTCCTGCTCCTGCTGATTTTCCAAAACTATATTTAAGTATGTGTGTGGGCGTAGAGTAATCATTTTTAATCTTTTTCCTTTGTGCTCTCTCTTGCTAGATTTAAACATCAACTGTTACATTCTGACCACAGGGAACAATTCCCTGCTATAAAAACCACCCTGTGCAAAATTGTCTTTATATCATTTGGATTTCCTGTAATCTCTTCCCTTAATTGTGTCCTGCTGTGTGTGTTTTGCCTGGCTCCCTGTGGTTGCTCTGGTCTGGCAGTAATTTGTATTACTGAGTCAGAAGTTCTCGCACAAGGAGGCATGCCTCTGTGTCACCACAATAACCCTGTGACACAGTGCGTTCTCACACACGCCTAGTCGCAAACCTCAAGAATTATATCTTCGCTAACATAAAAATGAATGAAAAAATGGCTTATGTAACAGGTGAGAGAACAATAAAATGCAAACTACACAAAAATTCTTTCAAGAACAGTAATTACTTTATGGAGATTACATGATGTTTTTATGTGTAAGGATTCAGTGCTTTTGCCGTCAGGTATATTACCAATTGTTTTTATCAGCACAGAATGCCCATCTTTATTTCAATCAGGAATTTGAGATGTACAAATGGTAGGTTCTGCCCGAAGTGTTTGTTGCATTCACAGCTATGAATATCTTTCAACTCAATATCATTGAAATCTTCATGCAAATTAACATGATATTTAACCCATTTTGTGAGTTTGCATTTCTGAAACACCTGAGAAACACCTATGTTCATGTTTCATCTTGGAATCATTGGTTGAATTTCCCAGTTTCATACAGCATATCCAAAGCCACAGAGAGCTGGAGAGTGATTAACAAGGTTTTACCCACTTCCCTGCTTCACTGGCAAACATATATTTTAAATAAGATATTTAACAAATTCAGCTCTGTTAGACAACCGTTTGAGAAGTAGTTCAGGTGGGTAGCTGCTTTTTAACCAGCAAGTTAGTGAGGTCGCCATGGGCACCAGAATGGGACCCAGCAATGCCAATATTTTTGTCGGCTGAGTAGAATGCTTCTTCGCTTCCTACACTGGCTTTGTCCTGGACCTCTACTACATTGTAGACTACATACATACTACAGCGATACATCGTTGACTGCGTTGGTGCAGCCACGTGCTCTAATGACCAGCTAGAGCACTTCCTGCATTACTTCACCACTTCAACTTCCACCCGTCCCTCATATATACAGTTAATATATCCTCCAAAACTCTTCCCTTTCTAGACATAAACCTATCCATTAACCATCCCCGACTGCTTCGGTCTAATACAAACCCACAGATTCACACAGTTATCTTCTGTACAGCTCATTTCACCCCAAACACACTAAAAACTCTCCCTTTTTCACAGTTCCTTCGGCTACGATGACCCTGCAGTGATGAAGTCGATTTCCAGAACCAAGCACTCAAAATGCACTCTTTTTTTTATCAATAGAGGATACCCCACCCGCCTTATTGACAGCGCCCTTATCCGAGCCAAAAACACCCCACGGACCATATACTCGATCAGGAACCCCTGGCCTAAAAATTCCTTTGGTGCTTCCCTACCACCCTAATCTACCTGCCCTACCTTCCACACTCTCTATCCCCAGGACTGTTAACGACAGCTTTCCTATCCTACAGGATGATCCCTCCATTGGGACCCTCTTTTCTGACCACCCCATCATCTCATATTGCCGACCACCTAATCCACATAACCTTTTTGTTCAGAGCTCCCTTGAACGCCCTCAGCAACCATCCACACCAGGCACTTTCCCTTGCAACAGAACTTGCTGCATCACCTGCAAATATTAACTGTATCTAACACCAGACTCCTTCAAGGCCCCCAGGACAATTCCGGAGCACTCAGATGACATCTTGTACCTCCAGCAACCTCACTTACTGTATCTCTTGCAGTAAATGCCCAGCCATCTACATTGGGGAAACAGGAAGGAGACTCGGAGACCGCTTCAGAGAACATGTCAGGGCTGTGAAGATTAAAGATCTCTCCAAGCCCATGGTTTCTCATTTCACCTCTGATGGCCATGATCACACTGATCTCTCCGTCTGCATTCTCAAAGTAGGGTTTCTCAACTCCCATAGCAGAAAGACATCAGAAACTAAAATTATCCTGAAACTTGGTTCACACCTTCCCCCTCCTCTCAACAACAGACTTGTTTTCTTCTAATCCTCTCTATTCATTTGTAGGTTTGGTTTCCCACCTCTCCTCACCTCTCTCGACCTCGCACCACATGATTGGCCACTCTGCCTCTCCCCTGCTCCCGCCTCCTCCTCTCTCCTGGCTGTTGTTTTCCCAGGCTATATTATCTTGGCCCTGTCTCTCTCACACCTGAAGAAGGCTCCACGGGCGAAACGTTGTGTTCTCTTTCTTCTTTTTTTCAGCATGGAATAAACCTATTACTTGTTCCTATATTATCTTTGCTGACCGCCCTATCTTTCTTCCACCCGAAAAAAATTCAACAGCCAAAACGTTGTGTTTTCTTTCTTCTGTTTTCAGCAGGAATAAACCTATTACTTGTTCCTTTGCAACAGTTTGAGAATGTCACCTACTTAATGGCATACCATTTAGCAAATATTATTAACGCCATTGGTAACTAAGGCTTTTCAAAGGAGATTCAAATCCAATTTTATTCCAAAATACCCTGTCTGTTCATCTCCAGAGTGAATGGAAGCATATTTTTGAAAGCACTCCACCAGCAAAGAAAAAACTTTAATGAGAGAAATGCACACATGGGAACTGAATAGATTCTGGCTACCTGTGCCGTATCTCAGTCTTGCTGGCTGGATGTTAAAAAGCTTCAATAAAAAATACCAGGGGTTAGCCAGACACTGGCAAGTTTTAACATTCAATGCAAAAGAAATTTAAAGCAAATTGCATTTTTTTTCCATTAGTAAACAGCACTCAAGTTTTTACATTCTAGTCTCATGCATTTGATATTGTACATTCTGGATATGCTGTGTGCTGCTATTTTAAAAAAATAAAGTGTATTTCATTTCATTCCAGGTCATTGCAATTGTCATGGACATTTTTACAGACGTGGATATATTTAAAGAGGTTGTAGATGCTTCAGTCCGGGGAGTTCCTGTTTACCTACTGCTTGATGATTTCCAATTCAAAAGCTTTCACACTATGGCTGAAAAGCAAGAAGTTCAAGTCCAGAGGCTAAGGGTAAGAAAAATTATGAAGCTTCTAACTCAGTGTTTTTCAGCCTTTCCCCCCAGGGTACACTTACAGGAGTCTGAAAATTCTCTAGCACACCTGCCCTGTTTCAAACACATACACACACACACACACATACTGTACATCACCTGTCTAAGCACTTTGTTATTAGTATTCTAAGCAAAATAATTTCAGCCTTTTACCAGAATTTACCTCATATTTGCCTTATCCTGGCAGGAATTAATACAATGAAGCATATTTTCTGTCCAAATGTGAAAAATGGACCGTACACCACACGAGTCCCACACAGACAGTCTTGGGTGGCCAGTCTCATGTGCATACACCGAATGTGAAACATGATACTTTGATTACTCCATGAAATTAATACATAGGAACAATTTGCATTCATTTTTTATTTTTCTCATATGTGACCCTTCCTAAATTCTGTGCCCATTCCCTTAAAATCTGAAGGCACACCAGTGGAAAAATGTTGCACTTCCTCATGACATAAAAATTCTGAAACTGAAGTTATAGATACAGCACTAAATGCATGTTACTTATTCAAGGTATTACAGAACCTTTCCAGTAAAGTCAATACTGAATTCATTCTTCATTGTCTGTTTGGATGAATTCCTGCATATTACAAATCTAAATATTTTAAAAAAAGAACACAAATTAACTTTCACAAAGTCGTAGAAATAAGCACCTGATATTATTTTATCTTGACTTTGACCAAATCACTTAAGGTGATTAAGGTCAGGTGCACGCAACATTTTTTTCGTCTCCAGGAATCTTATGGTATTCTCACACTCCTAGCTAATCAGAGACTGACTACTGTTTGCCGTTCTAGATTTTCTTGTTGAACAGCCCATTTTTCTCAGTTACAACTCTTTCCAACCACCTGTTGAGAACACAAAAACACCTTCCTCAAAGCGTTATGTGCTGTTCATGACCTATTATTTCTGCTGACACACCATCCTGTACCCTCCCTTTGAGCGTTGCCTAAACAAAGTTCTGGTTTAAGCGTCTCTAGTGTTTTCTGCAGAAAAAACAGGGATGTTACAGGTTCAAACTTGCTCGTGAAGGCTGAGTGGAAGACTGGATTTTTAAGCTATAAGCGTATATGTGATACATACAGTAGCTATGTTTAGTTATATTTTTATGTGATATGTTTTACACACATTTGTTTCTAGCATTTACATTCCTGGCAGGAAATCTAAATGAAGCAAAAACTATCCATCTTTGAAAATCTGGGAAAGACAGGACCTCTCAATTGAACAGACCTTTTTTGGCTTGTCTGCAGGAAAAGCCTTTATTATTCAGCTGATTTTCACCTTGCTCTTGTGTTTCAGTGAAATTCAAATTAATAACATTATTATAGTACTGACATCTGCACAGAGATTGTTTCAATTTGTCATTTACAGTAAGTGTTCATGGCCTTTGATAGGCAATTTGGCTTAAAATGACAGGCAATAGGTAAATAGCTTCTTGAGTCAAAGGGTGTTTAATCTGAGCATCTGTTGACAATAGAAAATATGTCTCAGGAACCACTTCAAATTGATTTATTGTTAATTTGTATACTGATTTAAGCATATTCTGTGGTATTGTAGCAAAATACAATGACAAAATTGGACATAAATTCTTAAAAAGTCTTACTGTCACTTTACAGTCCCTAATTATCAAGCTTACAAACATTTTCTTAGGAGCCTGCAAACAACTAGAATAAATACATCTGCTATAAAAATATGTCCAACAACTTTTGGGCTTGGCTATACTCTTATTTCATAACAGTTTTGAACCTTTTCAAGAAGCAATAAAAAAGGCAATTAAGACATCGTCTGCCACACCCACTACAAGCCTTTGGCAGAGTTCATGCACAAACTTGTGTAATGCTGTTAGTAACAAACACACACACAGAAAAATGTACTTGAGATAAAATTAGCCATACTGCTTTTAGGGATATCTTTTTACATCGCCATCATTTATCTGCTGGCTAATCAAGAATTTTTACAAATTAAATATTATAAAATACAAATAATATGAAATGTGTTGCTTTTGTGTTTGCAGACAGGCACCTATAATACCACTGCCCTGAATATGTCGATGGTTCAGACAGTTTACTCAGACTCTGCAATTTCGCTGTCTTGCCCATAATGACAGAACAAATATCTAGAACAATTACTGTTCAATAAGCTTTTTTACAGCACTTGGCTTAGGTCCAGATTTTTCAAAGTCACCAGCAGTTTACTAATTAATAAAGATATCCAAGTTTAAAGCTGATTTGAACCTTTGTTAAAAAAAAAAGTAAAGCGAAGAGATATTCTATAAAAAGTATTGTACAGGAAAAGGAAAATAAAATACACATACAATCTTAATTTGGAGAACAGGTTACACTATATTCATTGGCTAATCTTTTTTAATGTCCAGGTAGTTAAATCTGGTAGTTACAATGGTATTCACTACACTGTACATACATTAGCAGCAATGGAGTTGAAAACAAAGTTATTGAGACAGATTGGCAGTCTGCACAGCCAGGTGAGCTGCCCCAGTTAAGCTAACTACTCAAACTACCGAAATAAAAAGAACGGTAAGAGTCTACTCATAGTGTGTTTTCATCTGTTTGTGGTTGGTGGACAAACTAGGGGTTATGAAGATTAATAAAATGATTGCTGTCCCCAAGTCAATAAATGGAAATTGCTTGTTGTGAGAGATTTGTATCCTTGGTTGCAAAGACATGGTGGAGATCCAGGGTTAACAAATTTAAAAAATACATTACTTGTCACTAATCTGTTTTGAAAAGAAAAAAAGGACTGAGCAGGATGACAAAGTATTAGTTTAATTACTAATAACCAGGGAGCTGGATTTTTGTATAAAGTCCTTGCATATTCGATTGTGGCACTTACTCATTTGCATTTCATGTGAGTTGGGGTTATATCAGTACCTTTTCTAATAAACCTAAAAGATTATATGCATATGTATTGCTGACTTATTCAAAGAGGTTGCTCGTGACAGTATTTTACTAACTGCAGTCTTTAGAAGACTTTATTAAAGCATTTTTGAGCAGTAGTTCTATACAACACTCATACAGTACTACCGTCTATGATCTTACTGTTCCCTTTAAAAAAGCACTTTATCAAAACCTTCCCTTCCTTCTTGATCTATAAATTTTACTTTTGCTCTGCTGAACCCTGAGGCTTAATGTCATACTGTATATTTAAACATTTGTGTACTTACAGGTTGTCTCTGCCCCTGGCACATCATAGTTTCGAATTGGCACCCATTTGTTTCTAAAATACACCTGCATTTCAAAATAGCTATACAACATGCATTGCAATTAAGTATAATTTAATATTATTTCTGTAGGTCTAAAGGAATTGTAGATTATGTACTGTACACTTTAGCATTTGAAACTCATGCCACAGATGTTACAAAGGTGTTTGCTTTCTCCAGAGTAATATTTGCCAAAAAACTTGTCTCAGCTTTGTGAGTTATTTCACCTCTCTGGGACAAGTGTGACTCATTGCGTTGCAGATTGCTGTGTGACCCCATGCCATTGTTTTGGTGACAGGATTTTCTTCACTTACACACCACAGCTGTGGAAAACCAGGGTGGTTGTAAAAGACTCCACTTCTGTTTTTATAAGTTCAAAATACATTTCTTCACACTTGCATCTCCCGATTTTCAATGTAACTGTGTTTGGCATTCTTTGTTTGCCTGTGTCATCCTGATATTTTAGCCATTCAGAATTGTTTCTTTCTTCAGCTTTTAATTGCGATTTCCACATATCAGTTCTACTGGAAACTGTGGCAAGCGGAGGAATGGGCACCTCAATCCTCACCACAATTGCATGTGGAGATCCTGCTAGATGAATGGAACAGGACTGGGCTGTGTACATGTGTACAAATCTTATGGAATATATTGCGTGATGTTTTCTTACCCTCATCATGTTTCATTTTGAACAGAACATGAGGGTGCGCACAGTAAAGGGCCAAGAATACCTCTGCAGGTCTGGAGCAAAGTTTCATGGAGCAATGGAGCAGAAGTTTGTCTTGATTGACTGCCAGACAGTGGTGTATGGTTCCTACAGGTACAGTATCAGAATTTTAACTTCCTGCATTCCAGAATTATGAGATAGCACATTTCTGAATTCTGATTTTTGTATAATATAAGTAGATGATAATATTGTAATCAAATGTTATTGTTTTAGTGCACTCAAAACCTGCAATAGTTGGCAATTTAAAACATAGATTATAGATTACAGAAGTAGATCATAGCTTCATAGTTCAATGCTCAACACTGGTGAAAGAAACAAAACAGTGTCATGTTATAATTTGCTTAATAAAAATTACACTATCTCTGGCATTATGATATTGTAAGTTTTCACACTAAAAAATGAAAGGAATCAAAAATTACAAAGGGCATCACAGTGATGCAGTGGTGAGCATTACTGTCTTGCAACACTGGGGCCCTTGGTTCAATTCTTGGGGTGCTATCTGAATGGAGTTGGCATGTTATCCCTGAGTTCATGTGAGTGCTCAGCTTTCCTCCCAGAGTCCCAAGACATACTGACAGGATAATTGGCTTTTGGGAAAAAAAGTCCTAGTGTGAGTGTGTCCTTGTTTGTGTCTGTTCTGTAGGTGTCCTGTCCAGGGTGTTTTGCACATTACTTTCCAGGGTAGGCTCTGGCTCCCCTGCGACCCTGTACTGGATAAAATGATCCTTAAAAGGATGCATGAAAAAATATTATGTTTATTTTTAGGCTGTTTTCTGTTTGTTGGCACTATAAGCCTGAAGACATTACTCATCATAAGCATGTCTTTCAGCTTCATGTGGTCCTTTGAGAAGATCAATCTCAGCATGGTGCAGGTAATCACTGGCCAGCTTGTTCAGTCCTACGATGAAGAATTCCGAATGCTGTTTGCCCGCTCCACTGTACCTCAAGTATTTGCTCCGGAGACCGTATTGCTGGACAGTAATAATGGAAAGTGGCAGAATGGAACTGGCCCTTTAGCCTCACATGTGTCACATGCTGGTCAACAGTTTGAACGAAGAGACCATCTGCGACACACCCTTGACACAGTTTACATGAAAGCTTGTGGAAGGCAGTACAATTCGAAGAACAACCTGGGAGACTATGACAGTGATGTATATCATAAAAGAACACCTACCTACACACCAGCAATCCATACCGGCTTCAACGTACAGAACAGAATTCAACAATTTCAGCTTCCTGAGACAAAAAATTACTTGAAAAGACACAGTTATGCTGGAGAGAAACAAGAAAGTACCTATCTTCCCCAGAGGGCTACAAGATACTTATCCAGCAACTGGAATGTGGCAGCAGACAGTGATATGCACACTGCACCTGGAAGGAATGAATACCTCTCTGGTGGTATTGGGGATCAGTACCACCAGGGAAGACTGACCCAACCTTATAACAGGACGTCAAATGTCCGACAGTCCTTTCATGGCACTGACAAGCAAGTCCTTTCATTGCAACAAAACATGCCAACTCTAGAGCGAACTGCAAAGTCCTTCCTGAGGACATGGAGGATTGAATCATACCTGAATAACAGTGACTTTCCTGCTGGGGAGTCTGGGGACTACCTGGATCACCTTACAATCCCCTACGAAGGTATGGACTGCAAAGACAACAAACCGAATCCCCTTTACATGCATTCACGCATGCGATCCTCGCTAGTCTTCAAGTCCACGATACCAGAGCAGCCAGAATCTAGCAGCTTTGCAACCAACTCATCATCTTCTAAGCTACACGATGATCCAGCTCTTTCATGCGGCAACAAGTTTTATTCCTCACTGCAGAGAAACCCAGTAGTGCCCATGGAAAACATGATGAGACAGGAAGACTACGTGCTAAAAAGACGCAGTCTGCAGATCTACGATGAACCCAAGACAAATCTGAGCTATGCAAATGGCAAAGAACCCTACCACTCTGTTTACTCCACCCTTAAGAGAGCACCATTAAAGCAGCCTGATTTTGCACAAAAGGAAGAGAACTATTCTTATAACAGGCATAACTTGAATGGCTCAAAATCAAATGTGGACTGCAGTGCTAGAAATGGATCATCTAGCTACATGTTTGGAGCTCTTGGACAGACGAATATAATGGTTCAGAATGAGGCTGAGAGGACTGTTCAGAATAATCCTGTTGTTCCTCAACTGGAGGGACAGAGATCATCTTCACAGCACAACATTAAGAATGATGTGGACAAACACGTGCCTTCAAACTCTAACTGGCAGACACCACCCTTGCGAACTGTGTCTGTTAGCTCTCTTGGAGAAAGCAATGGCCAACCCTCCCTGAAGTCAAACAAAGGGAGTGAAGGTTCACCACGCTTCTTCAAAAAGAGCACCAAAAAGATCAAATCTCTGCTCAGCTTATCAGACAAAAAAGATAGCTCTTCCAAGAGCAAAAATGACTCCAATTACAAAATGTGTAGCAGTTCTGACACTTTAATATCTGATGATGACGACCAGAATTCCAAATCGGGCAAAGGGAAGAACGGCAGCACAACGAATTCCATCAAATCTGTTGACAGCACTGCCCATGCCAAAGCAAATTCGAAGCCTCAAGCAAAGGAAAATCATTTTTCACATAATGTCGGAGGTACATCGGCCCCGCGATTCGGGACCGAACAGCTCCATTATCAGACCGAGCAAGAGCAGCGAAGCACCTCCGACGTCTCCAACGTGCCTCCCAGCACCCTCGAGCGGCAGAGGCCGCAGTCGGGCAGCGCTCGCTACGAGAGGCCGGGCCTGGCGACGGAGGCCTTCCGCAGGAGCCGTCTCAGCGAGAAGCGGGTGTACAGCCGCTTCGAGCCCTTCTGCACCTTCGAGAAGCAGCTGTCTCCCGCGGACCACACGGTGACCGCCACCACGACCATCCACGCCCCCGAGAAGAAGAGCCTCTTCAGCAGCCGCGCAGGAGCCGGTTTACTGCCTCACAACGGTGCGGGGTACCAGGCATACCCTCCCCATGAAAACAAGTTTGGGAGATTCATGCAAAGAGTGGGAAATTTCATTCACAAACACAAGTGAGCGGAGACGCCGGACACTGAGGATGGGAAACTCATCACACCAATGTCACATCAGGACAAACTGAGAAGCAGATTTCTTGGGCACGTTTTTTAGAATATATGCTGTATATGTACAGTATCCTCCTAGTACTGGTCTTGGGGTCAAACTGTGTACTGTGTATTATGTAATGGACTACATTTTGTATTACCTCACATACTGTATGTGCTTTTATACAGTCTGTTCTTTTATTGTAAATATTGTAAAAGCCAGATACATAGAACTGTTAACCTGTAGGGAGATAAATGTGATATTTGCATTTTAAGGCGTAAAGGGATCGTTCTTTGTATTCAGGGTTTCAGGAAAAATAAGATGCAAAGCAAATATTTTAATCCAGTCTGATGTCAGTGGAGTGCAAACTCATTGCAAAGTGGAGAGATAACACGAATTTCTAGAGTAGCTACACAGACTTTAGAATCTTTAAAAAATAGGTGTAATGGGATATTTCATGCTACATTACAGAAATGTGTGGTAGGGACAGTCTATAGCAGGCTTAATTAGTATTATAATTAGACACATACCTGTGAACAAAACTGATGCCATTCAATGAAAACCCCAGTGTAATTACACAATTGAACCAACAAATGGATTTTAAACACTCCTTTATTATCATCAATAATTACCCAAATATGCAGTTAATATGTTAGCAAGTTAATACTGTCCAGCAAGATGGGGCAGTGGTCAGTGATCTGCATAGAATCTGTATACATACTGGTTTGCTCATTGGGTTCCAAACAAATTGTGCTTTTTGTGAGTGTGTGCGTGTTTGTGTCTGTGTGATGGACAGGGTGTATCCTGCCTTGAACCTATTACTTGCTTGGATAGACTCCAGCTATTCATGTTCTGCTCGGTTGTGGTTAACTAGATGAGCTGGGTCAGCTTTTCCCAAAGCAGGTTCACACCTGTGTGCTGATGTGAGTGAAGTCAGGTGACACAATGAATTGCTGCCTCACGATTTTTCATCATTCTCAGAGGGGAGTGACTGAGATTTGTATCAATATTACCAAAAAACATTTACATTCTGCAGAAAATCCCTGATACATCATTTAATATGGCTCACTACTGTATAACTCTGGCCAATTATTTGCTACTAATCCCATTTTATGGACAGCTTACCGCAGTTCACTTCCTGGCATTCTTATTGTTCCTCTTTACTAAAAAAATTAAATGTACCATTTTTTTGCAAAAAGTGATCCAGGAGCACTTCTAGTGTGTCACAGTATTCAGAAAGGCAATGCAGTAGACAGCCCCACTGACTTCATGGTAACAGCTCTCATTCTCAGGAGAGGACCGATATCCACCAAGAAAACTACTGCCCATCAAGTGGAGAAGTGTCATAGTACTGAGGAAATTTAGGTAGGCTTGACTGAACAAGACAGGAGTGGACTTTAGCCAGGACACTGGGGATTAAACCACTCTTATAAAAAGTGTTGTCTGGTCATTAAAGACCAAGTAAGCAAAAGTAAGCTGGACCTTGTATAGTGCCATGTCTGAAGTATGACAGATCCAGCAGCACGGTCTCCCTTGTTACAACACTGGGGCATTGCATTTGAAACCTCTGGTGCAGGAGGAAGAGCTCCACCTACTGGTCCCACCAACAGTTACTACAGCAGTCACCTGAATTTCCTCAGATGCCTCCACTCCTGGTACCAACTCTGCTTGGTACCTCTGCTTATTTAGCTTTTGAGACCCAAGGAGATCATTTCAAAGTGGCAATCTTACTGTCAAAACGCATAGAGAAAAACGAGACATCAGCCTTTCAGATTCACAACATCATTTTCAGCCTGTATTTTTTTAAATGGGGGAAAGCCTCCATAAAGCTAATAGGACCACTGCCACAAAGCTCTCAGGCTCCAGTAATACTCATGTGTACTGTGTGAATTTTACATGGGATCTTGTCATCATGTTGACATTGGATTTCTCCAGGTGTTGTAGTCTGGTGTCCCTGAATTGTCCTTTTCTTCTTGCATGTGTGTGGGTGCTCTCGAATGGGCTGGTGTCCTGTCTGTTGTGAAGAAGTTCCATACTGCACATTGAAACACTGGTGTCTGTGAGCATTTTTTAAAAAGAATGAAACAAGTCAAAGTACAGTGCAGTGAAAAGGCGCTATGATATTGAACAAAATACTTTGCATGCATAAGAATTTCTTCTGGATTGTCAGTGAGAAACCTTAATTAGTTCAGATTCACAAAATTACTTTGACAAGTCACATAATTAGTTATGAAGTGTTATTATCATAACAGGCAAAATAGGCAAAATAACAGGCAAATCTTAGATAAACACCTGCATCAGTCTGCTAAAGACCTAAACCTGTGACAAAAATTCACCTTCAAGCAAGAGACCAACCTTCTGAATGATACAAAGGCTTAACATCAGGGAAAGTGAACGTTCTTGAGTGGGCCAGTCAAAGTGACATGAATCCAATATGGAAATGAAAATTCTTGCCATCAACAAGCTCCAACCAATCTGGAAAGTATGGGCAAGTTTGCAAAGTAGAACGGGCTAAAATTGCACCCATGTGCAAAGTTGGTAGATGAATGGATGCCTTCCAGCATGTAGGGGCATCACCATCCTGTTGCTGTTTCTGTAACATTCATTTTGTACAGGAGAGGGTTGTTAGCCTTGTGCCCAACAGCCAACATGGAGGACCTGGTGCCCAACATGGGACATGAACCCAGTACCTGAGATTATGAGTCTCATGCTCAACCAACAGAACTAGTCGGGACCCAAAGCTGGTAGAGACCAACCAGCATACAGTATTTTAATCTTTTTGCTTTGCTGTTATAGCTGACATTTAACTGACCATTCACACTTTGATTACAAATATTCATATGAATATAATGTGTAAATACAATATAATTTCTAAATCAACATAAAGCAACATCATTGGATGGGGGTTCATACTTTGCAGGTACTGTCCTGTATAAACTGTCCTACTGTATATCTATTTTAATACACATCTTTTCACACTGTTTAGCAGAATGTTCTACTTTAAGTAGTGCGTCTGCTGTCTGCTGTAATACGCAGCACATCTGAGTGCTGTTAATGAGTGCCAGTTAAAGCATGCAGGGGTTTCTGTGTCGTATGCCTTACAATTGTGTGGTGTTTTGTCCAAGTGATTGCTAAGTAGTGTATGTAGTTCTTAGAGTGCAGAGAACAGTCTAATACAATGTCATTCATTCATTAGCAGTATCTCGGAAGTCATCTTTAAATGACACCACGTGACTAGTACTGGAGAGCAAAAAAGTTCATTAAAAGTAATTTTCCAATCTCTGTCTATGTCTTTGTTTGTTATGTGCAGCGTGTAAAGTATCATGGATAGAGAGAGATTTTGTGCTAAAGTGTCCTATTTTAAAAAGGGAATAAAAAGAAGTCAACCATGAAAAGTATTTTCTGTACTGTTTTACTGCACTGTAAAACAACACAAAAGCATCTACATCCAATGCTTTCTGGATTCTGCAGAATGTTACCCAAGCATCCACTGTAAGTGTTTTTTTCAGCACACTGGCAGACAGGAAGTCAAGCTCTATGCACAGAGAGGCAAAGTGATTTTGTTAATCTATATGAACACATGGTTCCCAAAATGAAAACCTATTTTAGAAAAGTCAATTTAATTAATAAGTATACTAAAAAGTCACAAACACCCTAATCATCACCTTGATGATCCCTTGTAGATGCAACACTGTGGTATATGTTTCTTAAAGTATTTCAGTATCTATCTACTTCTTACCTATTGTGTATTCCATAAAGAAATGTTTGTACTGTAAGAAATACGAAAGTGGGCAAAATAAAAATATCATAAAACCTTCTTTCAGGATTCCTCAATAAATTGCTCAAAGGCATTAGATATTTGCACTAAGGCGATTTAACTGGACAAAAGAATAAGAAATAAACTTTAATCTGTTAGAGTTATAACAGATTTCTGAAAACAAAAAAAATCAATTTATTTACAACACTGAGGTTAACTGCAACCTACTTCAAAGCCTATAAAACTATCTGTATTTTTATTCCATGAAAAGAACTGAAAAACAATGAGATTGAAGATTGACCTTTTCTTAGGTGAAACAAAATTTTCAAAGTTGGAAATTTTTGTATTGGCAGACTTTTTTAGCATTTTTCTTTGGGAGAGCTGAATGTCTGCATAACAGAAACATAATACCATCCAGTCTATGGAATGAAAAATAATTTACATTCAGGATTAACATTGGAATTAACATGTAAATAGGTTTGAAATTGTCAGTATAATTCCTAGGACTGGGTTACTCAATGGTTTAAAAGAATATTGCAGACTCTTTGTTGGAAATTACAAAGTTGTGTGGCTATGATGGTTTGCAAAGTAAACATTATGTTATATCCCTTTTGTGACTGAACAAAACTTTCTTAGTACTACTTACTTTTTGCCTTAAGATTTGGTATTTTCCAAATAAAATTCAACATTCATTCATCTCAGCACATCAGTTCTTGATCCAGCATGGAAGGCAGGCATTCCTTCTTATCATAACTGTTTCTGCTTCACCTCCTGCATCCCACTGTGCCTAAAGCAGGAGTAATGCAGCGTTATTGGCACCTGGCAGTTTGCAGATGCCCCATCTGCACAGCAGGGCAGGGATACCCTGGATGATTAAAGCTCAGCTAATCCTGCTGTTTGGGAACCAACCTGCCACAGCCTGCAAATGACATAAACATGCTGTTGCCCACGCTTGACTGGCAATGTGCTGGTGCCTGGTGCCTCTGATGGTTAAAATATATATCAGAATTCTGTGGCTTCATAAAGGTTAAAGAACAAAGTAAAACAAAGGAACAAGTAAAAAGTTTATCCCATACTGAAAAGAGAAGAGACTTCAGGACACACCCAAATAAGGCTCCACAGCCGAAACGTTGTGTTTCCTGTCTTCTCTTTTCAGCATGCTGATGCAGCTACCTACTTCAACTAACTACTTCAAAGTAAAACAAAGACAACCAAAACACAATACTACAGTAGCTAACATGGTTTGAGTGGCTATCACCAACACCCCTGGTCTGCCAACCATATTCTAACTAGTCTTTTCCCATTATAAACCAGAGACAGCCCTTTTAATCCACTCTCCCTTCTGCAAAGGCCATGTTTCCAATTGCTCTTGTTCCATTATTCGCCCAGGTGAACCGTTTAGAATAAATTTGAAAACAGCCCGTGGAACATCGTTGTGGCGCCCTCTGGTGCCACTTCTGGTCATTGCGCCCCTCCTGAAGTTAACGAAATGCAGCGCTTTGTTCAGGGAGTAGTACTGTAGCTCAGCCTTGCAGCCCGTACTTCCAGGATAGGCTCTGAAATGCTGTGTCCCTGCATCTTTCGGTTAATGGATGGATGGGTGTAAAGCATCACTGTCATTTATGATTAAAAATATCATCAAATGATATTGGCCTTTTTAAAGGCAGTGGTTTCACAGTCTGCTCAAAATAGTACAATTTAACATAAGTCATGTTCCATCAATGCTGCTGCCTCACAGCTCTGGGTCCCCTGGGGTGCTCATCTGGGTGGAGTTTGCAATTTCTGTCTTTTCTTGCCAGGTGACTTAATTTCATTTCACCTTCTGCTGACATGCCGTTTAGGACTGCTAGTAGTTAGTCCTGCTGCCTCACAGACAGGAGTACTGGGTTGAGTCGAGACTGGGGTACTGTCTGTGTGGAGTTTGCATGCTTTACCTTTGCCTGTTTGGCTTTTTTCAGGATTGGCAGCTGATCCTGTGTGTCACCCCACCTTGCGCAGTATGTTTCCAGGCTGGGGTCCAGATTGCCGTGATCTTTGCGAGGAAGAGACAGCTTTCAATTCATGGATGAGGGGATGTGCTACTCTAAACTATTCTCTTGGGGTTTATGACCCTATGATGAAGATGGATGGGATCCTTATCTAATTTCTTGCCTCTTCTTCTACACCTTGATCATAATTAAAATGAAACCTAACTGAGTAGACTGCTATAGAGGGAGCGGTGGCTCTGCGGCTCAGGATCTGCGCCTGTGGCTGGGAGGTTGCCAGTTCATATCCCGCGGCTCACAGAGGAATCCTACTCCGTTGGGCCCCTGAGCGAGGCCCTGAACCCCAGCTGCTCCAGGGGTGCTGTATAAAAGGCTGACCCTGTGCTTTGATCCCCAGCTTCTCTCCCTGTCTGTGTGTCTCATGGAGAGCAAGCTGGAGTATGTGAAAAGACAAATTCCTTACACAAGAAATTGTATAGGGCTAATAAAGTGATCCTATCTATTAAATGTTTAGCTTCTGGTAGAGTCTACAGTCTTCTTCTTGTCTCACAGTAATACCAAACGAGGAAGCGAAGGTGGATGACTTTTTTTGCTGAAAAGGCAACTAAAATAACCCTCTCTGTATGATTTGCAGTCTGAAAGGTTTGCTGATGTTTACAATCCTGGAAATGTTATTTCCTAAAATTAGTAGAAATGTGAAAGATAAAATAAGAGCATACTCAACACTTTTTTGATATATTTTTACAGATAAGAAAGCAATTGATATCCCATTTTAAACTCTAGTAAATAAATCATATCAAAAATAAAATTGGAGATGTTGAATATTTATTATGCTGGTAATAAAATATAAAAAAACATGAGATTGCTATTTTTTCTCAAACATAGGCACTTATTAAACAACAGCTTTTGTTAACTGAGAGAGACACATTTAAAAAAGGAAGCAGATGAATACGTTTTCTGCAAAGCACTGCAACAGCAATGCAAGATATCTACAGTATGATTGAACTGTACTGCATCACCCTCTCAATGTATACAGTGAAGTCTTAGAATCCAGGCCAGTTGTGTCTAATTATTTCAACCACAAAACAGAAACAATACATTTCTGGTTTCCAAATTATTATACAAATTATTATTATTCAAGACATATTGAACTCATAGTGACCATTTGTTTTCAATTTAATCTTATACTACCATTCCAAACTATTAGAGAACAGTATGATTCACAGGAGTGACACATCCTGTTTATTGTGGCAGGAATGGCTTGACATCAATATGTCCTAAAATCTTCAAATACATCAGGCCTTTTTCCCAGTGCAGCGTGCAGTAGGAAACTAAGCTGATATAAATGACCACACAATAGGCTTGATTAGTGCACAACTGTTTGAGGCATTGCTGAAAGCCACAGCAAACCTGGCTAATGTCAACTCAGACAACCTTAAGGGTTTAGAAGCAGCTTTTCTGATAAAAAATGTCCAATCTGAATTGTAGGTTAGGCCACATGAAACTAATGAGCTGTTCCTCAAATCTCATACAGAGTAGTTGTAACTGTGTCTTGTAGCTCCATGGACATCTGTGGACATCTAGCATAATTTCTACCATGACATGGACATGATGAAACTATAATCACTGATGGAAGTTGGATGTATCAGGGTATTCTCCAATAATCGGTAGGGCAGTGTAGAAGCTTGTTTTGCAGTCTGCTTAATATAATTGTGAGCAATTCATCTTGCCTCAGTGTGTCAATTTGTTTTTTCAGCTGTACCAGACTTACAGCACATGTTTACTGAACATTAACGAGGTCCTGTATTGCCGGTGCTCTGTCGTCTGTTTCTCAAGTGAGAAAATGTGTGCCTGGTTTCCCTGCAAACTCCCCTGCAGACGGTCACCTGCTAGTCTCCTGTTTTGTGTAGTTCTGATAGTGGGGAGTGATGCTAATGACTTCAGTTATTATGTGCACAAAAATATTGTTATGAATCAACCTTGTTCAGACACATTTTCAATAGCTAATCCTCTTAATATTAGAATTTGTGCATGAGCAACTCTCACACAATTAACCTCGATGTAAGTAGGTACAAAAGCAACTAAGCTGGAGTCTGTTCTTTTTATAGCACGTCAGGAGAGCTGGTATGCTGATATAAGCTCTAGCTGGAGCAAGGATGGAACATCAAAGCAGGAATGAACAAAAATCAATTAGAGGAGGAATGAAAATTTGTGTGACACCAACTTTGCAGTGCCATAGTAATGCCCTACAACAACAGCTCTCCTTCTGTGTCTCTGTATCTGAACCTTAGCGGTGTTTGCAATCATAACGAATATTCAAAAACAAAGGGACATTTAACTGTGGCATGCAAAGACAAGAAACTGAGGGCTGGCAACCTTCAAACACATGTGACAGCAACAAGCAGGAATGTGTTTATCTGCAGGTCAGTGGAGATATTTTTGTATTTATTTGAATAAGTATTTAATCTATATATAAAATACTGTAACCTTGTTACTTTCAGTTTTTAGTGTAGTCTTGAACTACTAGCCTTGAACTGTAGAAAATGTCACATGTACTGTACCTGGGACAATAAAATGACTGATCTGATGATGTCTCTGTATTATTTTTCTTCTTCAGTTTATGATAGTTCTGTCCATTTATTGGATATAACATTACTGAGTTAATAAGCTTAATACCAAAGATGTACAATAATATTTAATTTATAGGGTTTTGTTCAGCTTTTGAATTGTTTAAATGGCTCACCTTTAACATCTGCTGAAAAGATTAAGTGAGGATTATCTTTTTCCAGAGATAATGGATGGCTAATAAACTGAGCTCTTTTTAAAATATTAACCTTTTGTTGTTTATTACAAGTCATCTAAGGATATGTCTATGCCTGAAACATTTTCCATGGTTACACTGTGGTCCCAAAGCTATCAGAATATGATTTTGAGATTACGGAATCTCAAAAATGAGATAAAATACTTTTCCTTTGTTACAGAATGGTTTTAATTTAAAACCACTACATTTAAAAAAGCTACTACTTTAAAATATCCTACAGAAAAAGGAAAAAACAGGTAATAGTGTAGATATCTACAGTAAATCTTTATTTTATTTTTCAGTTCCCAAGATGCTGTAATGTTTCTACACCTGAGTCTTTTACAAACAACATTATTCGTATTTCATTGAGCTATAATAAGTATATAACAAATATATACTATAGATCACTTTTTCTTTTAGAGCGTTATGCAGCTGACTCAGTGACATAACCTTCCAGAGCTTGCAAGGCAACATCTTCTGTCCCAGTTTGTTTACCTGTCTGTCTCTCCACTGTGTAGCTTCCAAAGGCTGAATGGGCTGAGAGATGTTGGAAATGCCCGAATGGACCTCATTTGTGAACAAAGCACACATTCGATACCTTAGAGACAGGAGAGTGAGTCCCAACTGTACACAAACCACACGTATGACATGACCCCACACACCTACTGGAAGTCCCCTTACATGAAGGAGATTAAGACTAAGGACTGAATGCGTGGTTCCTCATTACCTCAACCTTCTTGGGGTTGGAAAAACAGGTCCCAAAACAGTATAAAAGACAACACAGCAAATATCTGAGAATCAGATGTAGAGAAGATATTGAAGGTGAAGAAAAATAACAGCATCCTTTCACAGACCTGACTACAGAAAACATCCAGGTCATTAGAGCACTGAAAAAATGAATTAAGAAGGACCTGGGCTAGGGGCTATTGTCTAATTACTGTGGATTATTTATTTCTAATTGTTGTGGTCTCCACCACGATAAAGGAATCTTGTTTAGTGATGTACTATGTGGAATAGGGAAAAGTTCCAGTTTATTTAGCATCAGTTTTAAGGAGTCTGACCTGGGCGTTGCAGTCTTGTAATGGGATCCTTGAAGTAGGCAGGCCCAGGAAAACAATTGCAGCAGAAAGATATAAAATAGTGGCTTTTAGTTAGAGTACAGAGGAAAAATCAAAGCACAACAAAACAAAAACCTAAGCTTCTCCTTGAGCTCCTGAGCAACTTCTTTCAAAATACCTCACCTTCTGACTCTTATTGTCCCAGATAGCAGGCAGGTAAAGGACATAACACAACACACATTGAGCACAACAGGGACCCATGAACAAATACAGTAAGTGGCACACATGTATGATGATGGAATAAACCTATTACTTGTTCCTTTTCAGCCTACACATGCTGACGCAGCTACCCACCTGAGCTACTCATAGCTGAGCTGCTTACTGGCTACAAAAACAACATTAAAGTTTCTCAAACTGAAATGTCTTTCTGGACTCTTCACTGGTCTGGTGATCGAAGGCAGCAATTCCATCCTTTCAGCCTTCTGGGGAATGTGGTCCAGGCAGGGGGTCTGTCTTGTCTGAGCCTGCTGTGCCGTCACAGAAGTCATTTAGTCCTGGATATAATCTTTTCTAGCAAGTTCCCTTTTTCCTAATCAATATCTGTACCTCAGTCTTAGGTTTGAGTTCTGTTTCCTGGTTCTGCAGAAGGCAGGAAGTCATCTTGCAAATATCTGTAAATAATAGTGGTAAATTGTACATTTCTCTGTATGTATTTCTACATTAATGCTTATTTTATTAATGCTCACTGACTGCTTTAATACTTACTATTACTATACATACTGCATTACCATTCCTTATTGGAGTGCTGTGTGCTGTCTGTGTGGAGTTTGTATGTTCTCCCCGTGTTCACGTGGGATACTGGGTTCTCCGGTCTCCTCTCACAGTCCAAAGACTGCTGGTAGGTTAATTGGCTGCTGAGAAAACTGGTGTGATTGTGTCTGTGTATGTCCTGTGATACACTGGAGCCCCGTCCAGAGTGTGCCCCACCTTGTAGGCACCCATTACTTGCCGAGCTAGGAACCCCCGTGACCCTGAATTGAATAAAGCAATTAGAAAATTGGCGGATGATGCATTTGATCATTTTTACTTAACTCACACAGCCTTGCTAGTACCATATCAAATGTTTAATTACATCTATGGGATTTGCCCACAAATGCATCAGATACATATTAATATTCGTACATACATATATTGTGTCTACACCTGGTGTTTGCCTCAGTTGGTGTTCCTGGCAACGATGTAAGTCAATGATTAACGCAAATTGTTCTGAAGGCCTTTTGATGCCCTCTGTCAAATAAATTATATAAATATAAACACAATTAATTATTTTATCTCCTGTTCTGCATGGTGGAATAGCATAATGAATGAAAATATGGCAATGAAAAGGGTGAAAGCAGCGTGTGTCTACAATTCTAAGAGCATTTGCAGAAATAAGTTTGAAATCAATTAACTTTCCCCTTCTCACCCTGAAATATTTGACATGTTTCCTGATAATTCTTACAATTAACAACACAGGTCAACAGTATAAATACTTTGCCTGTAACCTTCACTGTCACAGAATGTGACAATACTTAATTCCTAACATATTTATCAGGCTGTTTTTTTTCTGGTACTTGGCAGTTTTAGAGTCTGAATATATTAAATGTAAGAGGGCTGCTAATTTCATTCCTGTCTGTACTAAATTGGACGTTGTGATTTGCAGTGCTGCAATAACCCTGGTGCTTCTGTGGTCTCATGGAGGAAAAACATAAGGTTTTAATCACCTCGGTTTCTGCAGTGACTCCTGTAACATGGACCTCCAGGAGGTGTGGGATGAAACAAGATGATACAGTGTACACGTTGCTGAAAATGCAGCATTCAAGGGTTCGACTGTGTTCTTAGAGCTCAAGTAAAAAACAGTGGCACTACACTAAGAAAAGGTTGCATATACAGTATGTACTCTTTCCCCCTTGGACTGTGTGGATCAGTTTGCCTTCGCCACACCCCCCGACCACAGGATCACCGCCATCATTCCCCCCTTTCTGTCAACCCCTCCTGATCCTCTACATCTCTTCCTTGTTGTCCTTCTCCACTTTACTTCCGGATTATACCATCTGCACAGACTCCTGAACTACGCTTCACGGGGGCCTGGACCGGCTTCCGTTACAATTACAGACTCTGAGTTCTGCTAAATGAATATTTTCAAAGACCTCCTTTGTCTGTAAGCGTGGTGTTTTTGAAGGAATAGCAGAAAGATGCCCAACATAAAACAAACCCTCAGCACTACTATCTACAGAAAGGTGAGCAACAGTATTTAATGAAGATGCTGCTTGCTGTGTTCATACAGTACATCACATTACCTAATGGCATCCCTAAATGATCGCTAGCATGCCTGTCAGGCCCAGAAGTTAAATTTGTCTTTTACTATGTCTGTCAGCTTATGCCCCTGAAAGCTTAAAATACAATGGTATGGATTGCAACCACACATACTGCCCACAGCTGTGGACCAGAGTGGTGAATATTTTTGGACCCTGTAGTATTAATCAAGATTGGAGAATATGTAACGTTCCTTACTTTCTCCCTCCTGCTGGCCATATCCCACTGCACTTAAATGGGCTTGATCTCAAACTACTGGTTGAACAAGAACACGGGTTTCAGAAACCAGTTGTTCTTTCTTTACTAAAA
Organism: Lepisosteus oculatus; assembly: GCF_040954835.1. Lineage (NCBI taxonomy): Eukaryota > Metazoa > Chordata > Actinopteri > Semionotiformes > Lepisosteidae > Lepisosteus > Lepisosteus oculatus. Next base: position 19,580,409 of record NC_090712.1, read on the forward strand.
TCATTTGTGCTTTCTTGCAGGTGGCAAAGGCTGTAAGAGGAGAGACCACAGGCCAAGTGTCTCCAAGACCCCACAAGAGGAACTACTGTATCTGCGCAGTACTGTCTCAGTCCTGTTCATAGCAGGGCACGCTTTCTCATCTCTACTTGGGTACTTCACATGGAAGGTTTTCATTTACAGTAGCTACAGTACAGACTACTATCCCATCTGTCTTAGATGCCCTCGGTTTTACTAAATATGAGAATGTTTACCTGTTTTTTCTGAAGCAATGGAGCTTACAACAAAAGCTTGTGAGGGTTAAAAGTATCCAAATTCAATTGGACTCAGCTGTCCTGAATCTTAATCATTAGTGATGTCATTTCCTCAATTAAAAAAAAACAACAAATACTGTAAGTATTGCTGCTTCACAGCTCTGGGGCCCTGGGTTGCTGTCTGCATGCTGTGTGTAGGTTCTCCCCATGTTCGCGTGGGTTTCCTCTGGGTGCTCCAGTTTCCCCTCCCAGTCCAGAAACATGCTGGTAGGTTAATTGGCTTGTGGGAAAACTGGCTCTGAGGTGAGTGTGTGTCTGTATCTGTGTTTCTGCCCTGTGATGGACTGGCGTCCCATCAGGGGTGTTTCCTGCCTCGCTCCTGTTGCTTGCCGGGATAGGTTTCGGCTTGCTCATGACCCTGCCCTGGAGAGGGCATGAAGATTAACAATAAGAAGCTCATTTTCTATTTCTCATTCCTTTTTTGCCTCCCTACGCCACCCCACCTCCACCTTTTCAGCTTCATCACTTGATTTATTCCTTACTCTACAGAGAGGTTATATGTCCTCATCCTATAGTCAGCAGACTGGCCCTCAGCCAAGTGGGTTAAACCACATTTACTCTTGGTAAAACACTTCATGAACATTTTTCCATGACGTAGTTCTGGGGTACTGTTATTCCTCGTGAAGTGTCTGGTAGCGCACTGAGACAGACTCCTGGACTGTTGGGTGGAGAAGTCCTGGACTGTGCCAGGGACCAGCAGTCTTCAATGTCAAAGAGCGATGACTGAGTGGTCTCTGCCCAGGGCGGAGCATAAATACAGCTGTCTCAGTCACATGGTGGAGATACTAGCAGTGATAGGACGAAGGGGTAGAAGGTTTTTCACCCTTGAGCTTCAAAATGGAAAAATACAGATAGGACAAAGACAAATCTCACTTCTTCAGAGAAAGATATGAGTGGCTACCTCAGTGTCTGGCCAAATGTCCACAAAATCCATATGCAGGGTGCAACATCCTCAGCAGCTTGGAAGTGTGTATGGAGAGGCAGACACAAGAATGCCATGTCAGTTTATCAGTTATTTTAATGTCATAGCACAAGAGACTGATATTGTGTAGTTTTGTCAGTTTGTATATTGTAGTTCGAGATGAAGAGTTTATTTAAACTTCCAATTGAGTTATAATATACTACGAGGTTACAGTGCATCCTTTTTTACCAGACATAGGGAATAATTCGGAGTTGAACACAATCATTTGTTGTTCAATCATTAATTAATGTAGCAAAAGCATATTTGTCTGCCATCATTCAAACCTCATCTCTTTCATTTGCCAAAGACTTATGTTAATAACACAACATACTAAGAAATCGGTAATTGAATGTCATTTTGTAGCCAATGCCTACAACAATGTCAATAAGAAAAAGACTAATAACAAAGATTGTCAAACAATAATACAATATATATCAAAGCCCATTTTTCTTTGTTACTTTAATTATTCCATAGTACTGCAGTGATCACATTTATTGATAAATTACAGTATACTACATGTAGTAGTAAAAAACTACAGTAGTTTTTAGGTTTTTATGTGTCTTTGTTGCCTTGTATAAAAAGTCGTTATAGTGATTAGTCAAATACGGTTCTTGGTTAAACAGATAAGTGCTAATTTCTGCTTTAACAGTTTGCATTTATTAACCTGCAAAGGTGCAAAAGCTGTTTGGAGATGTTGGCTCTTAAACAGAAACGAAAAGGAGGTGGTTTTATTTTGTTTTGTTTTTTTCTCTGTTCGACGGATTTTCCAAGTCTTGGTCCAGATTGGCTCCGTGTAGTTATCCCCCAAGAGTACGTCACATGTATATAATGTTCGAATGCTCCTTGCTAGCATTTTTTTTAGCATTCTGGCGGCTTGGCGCACTGTGCAACAGCAGCAACATTAACAGCACAGGTGCTGACTTCGGGACACCTAAGGTGTATCGGACGCATTCAACACCTTGAGGGATGTCTGGGGTCACCGCAAATTCGGTGTGTGAAGACTGTTCACCTCTCCTTCACGAGTTTAACAGCAGTGTCGAGTCGACCCACGATCCATCAGTTGACGGAGATGATGAACTGCTGAGGTACATCTGGAGGGAATATCTGCATCCTAAACAGTACGAGTGGGTTCTGATTGCGGGCTACATTATCGTGTTCTTTATTTCTCTAATCGGAAACACTCTCGGTAAGTTAATTCTACTCACACATTATGATAAAAATAAGCACTTAGATTCCTAGAGATCTGAAAATGTATTGAAATGTCCGCAACACAATAATCTTCGGTTATGTTTTATTAAAACGTGCTATATAAATTCAGTTACCCAGTTAAGACTTGGATTTGTTTCGTGTTACACATTGTTTAACAGCTACCCTAAGTCCCGCAACTTTCGTTTGTTAGAATTGTTTAAGCTTGACTAGAGAGGTTTTAACTTTACAGTAAGTGAAAATACTTGTATTTATACTTTAGAGAAAATATTTGTATTGTACCTAACTCTTCGAGCACTCATTCATGTTCTACCAAGATAGTTCAGTAGAGTTCATTAGAGTTTAACTCTGATTCAGTTTGTCGAATTGATACATCTTGTCTCTGTTTTTATGACTCGATGGAAGCTGACAGTTTTTCCAGTATGAAGTTAAGAGAAATCAAAGCAGCCTTCGCAGTAAAGTTTTGTTTAGTGAATAAGCATTATTTCGAATGCCGCTTGCAAACGCTGCAACAGCAGCAGTTTGTGTTTGGTGAAACGAGATACCAGATGAATTTGAACAGGGATTGAATGCATACATATGTAATGCATGATTATTTAGGTAGAATATTCGAGTAATTAATTTGTAATAAACTATAAGTGCATCTACAATTAGAGATCTGTCCTAGTAATGTAGTTATTATCAGGATTCGTCGGTTATTCTGTAAAATAAAATGTCGTTCATTTATTTTACATAAATGAAATAGGTTTTTGCACATGACTGCTAGTAATTTAAGGTGATTCATTTGGTTTGGTTATTACTGACTTGTTTAAATATATATTTAAATCGTGATATTGTAAAAAAACACGTGATAGTGTTATTGGTTGTTTGGTTTTTATTTTTCTGTCTTTTGACATTGTGCAGCTCTCTGGATATTGTTGCTGTCATATATGAGGATCAACATTTGAGGCTTAATTAAAAACCTTTGGTGGTTCTGTTGACTTCCTGTCTGTGGTAATCTCGGTTAAACTCTGTTAATCTTTGTACATCCTTCACTGCATATATTGTGTTAAACGCTGTGCAGCATGTGGGGGAGTAAAGATACTGCATGTTAAATGTTACAAACAGTTTGGTTTACCTACAAAATCTTAGACATAGGAGTGTGTGTGATTGAAAATGTTCTTGCAATGAAGTATAATGACCCATAACATGTTGGTTACATAATGCAGAGATATTTGAATGTTTGAAAGTGGGGTATCTTTAGTGAATATGTTAGTGAATATGCACCAAAGTGTTTCTTCCCGTCTATCAACAGATCTGTAACGCCCAATAGTGTCAAATGACAACATCAAAGAGCTGTCTGCCTCCGTACGATTGTGATTGACAGAGTGAGGGAAGATTTCTGAGAGCTGAGAGCTGAGAGCTGTCCAATGGAGACACAGATAGTCTCCATTGTCAATCGGATATGGAATTAATTCTGTTATGTCCCAGGGTCTGGAGACAACACAGGGATTAACAGTGTTTCTGTGTCATGTTACAGAGCACATCTGCGGAGGGAAGTACCTCTATATCTTTCTGACCAGCGCCTTCATATTTGTGCAGGCAGCCTGGTATTGGTTTTAATTTGACATTGAACAATCACTTCTTAGTTTTACCAAACAGCAGCTGAGAAGATAGACAGACATGTGAGATCTATACTTTCATTAAAACTGCTCAATAGCCAAGCTCAGTTTGTGTGGTGTTAGGTTAAATGTTAATGTTCTTTTAAGTGGGTGTCATGGTGGTGCAGTGGTTAGCATTGTGGCTTAGAAGCACTGGGGACTTTGTTCAATTCCTGGGGTTATATCTGTGTGGAGTTTGTATGTTCTCCACAGATTCACGTGGGTTTCCTCCAGTTTCCTCCCACAGTCCAAAGGCATGCTGGGAGGTTAAATGGCACTGGAGCGAATGTGTCCATATTTGTGTCTGTGTGTGCATTGCAGTGGACTGGCCTCCTGTCCGAGTATACCCTGCCTGGCACCTAGTGTTTGCTGTGATAGGCTCCAGCTACCCTGCAACCCTGTATTGGATAAGGAAATTAGAAAATGGATGGATGTTCCTTTAATTGATGGATTCTATTGGGTCAAGGAGCAGAGCATGGGGAAAGCTTTTGGAAAGTTACATGAAAAGCATGCCATTAGAAGTGGGTTTAGCAAAACAAAGAGTTTCTACAGAGTTTCTTCTGTCATTTGAAGCTGTTGTTTATTAGATGTATTTAATCTGCGTGAACTGATAATCTTACAAGCTGTTACTTATGATCCAGGAATCAGGAGTGAGCCATGCCCCTGTGACCAGGATTCCAGAAGCATGGGTGTGCAAGTGGCTTAGTGCACTGAGGATGGGGCTGGAATGAACTAACCAGGATTCTCTCTGTGACCAGTGAAAACTGGAGCCCCTGTAACTTTCAGACTCTCAGCTGGCCTTCAGAACCTCCTGCACATTGTGGCATTGTAGCAAAACAAGCTTGCCTGGAGGGTTGGAGGATCCTGTCTATTCTTCCGGTGCTGTGTGTGGGTGGTCACGATGAGCTGAGCTGCATAAAACATAATTGGAAATTTCAAAACTAGATGAGTGTATAATGAACAATAATTGACAATTAAAAATTGCACACAAAAAAAACCCTGCTCTGTGACATGCTGTAGAGGACACTCAGTTCGTGGCAGTTTCTCCAGGGACTCCAGGATATCTTTATTGGACAGAATGGACACAGATACCACAGCAGTCTGCATGTGTCTCTTTAGTGGGGTGTGTGGTCATCATCAGTGGCGGACACACACAGTGCGTAATCACACAGGAGGAGGTTCTTGGTCAAGGAAGCATAGCGCTGCCTAATGTCTAGCCCCTAAGGCCTATTATGCTTGTAGGTTTTATTTATTAAATGTTTTAATTGATCGGTCACTTTATACATTGTTCGTAGAACGTTTACAAGTGATATGTAAAAGACATCAACCTGAACCTCCAGGAATAACTTTTTAACACTTTTGAAGGAGCATTTTCTGATGTTGTTATTTGTATTTAATAATATAATGTACCATAAAACATAATTATTAATTCATAAACATATTTGACACTCATTTTCAAATGCCTTTCTTAAAAAATTGGAACTTCATGATGTTTTTATATCCTCACTCCCCAGTTTGGTAACATCGGTTATTTTTCATCTTGTTCTACTACTCTGACTTTCTTAGCAGCATTAGAAGGGTTGAGACTCAAAACTTGGAAAATCTGCTACTTTCTTCACAACATGAGTCCCCATAATAGAGATGGCACTGACTGGGGGATGAATCTGGTTTTCAGTGAAAGCACTTTCAACCTGTAGGCATCTCGTGCTCCATTGAGATAACTTTCAGGAGCTTCATTACAGAAAGAAATTCTGGCCAACACAAACCCAAGCAGTCATCAGGCAACAGTGCATTTCAATTTATAACTCACAATCAGCATCATAGCTGAACAGAAAGGATGAAAAATGGAGTCAGTGTATCAGTGTATCTGGCATTTTTATTTTGCCCAAACCTTGGAACTTGTAACATTATCCTTCAAAAATGAGCAGCGTAGAGTTCAGATAAGGAGAATGTCTGGAAAATAGACAGATCCTGTTTCAGAGAAGAGGTGGTCAATGTTAAAGGGAAGAAAAATCTATTTTATAGTACAAGATGGGGACAATCACGCAGCAATGATTTCAAGTTATGCAGAAACTGCCATTTGAATTCTCACCTGCTTATTGTACTGGAAACCTGGGGGTGTTACTGTATTCTGAAGGATAATCCGGCTAAATAAAAATTGGGATTTCAAAAAATCTGCAAGCAGTATTTGCATATCAGCCTAGATTCATGGCTGTTTGAAAAGGAGGATTTCTCACACTGGTATTTTTTAATAAAAGGTACTTATGATCCACACTTTCAAAGCCAGACTCTTTCAGGATAATTGTCATGTTAATTCATGGACCCCGCTGACAGGTTCTAAAGGGAAGACTTACATTCTGTAGAACTAAAAAGTTAATTGCTAGTTATTTGTTTTGATGTACCCATTCAATTACCTCTCCGCTTCTGGCTGCAGGCCAGGTACAACGCAGAGAGTATAAGGACCTGAAAAGATTTCCACCTGCCCGAGCCATTTCTCCTTGGACATGCTTCAGCCTGCACAGTGTCTTGGAAGGGGGTTAGTGCCAGTTGCAGTAGCACCATATCTCTCAATGCATCACTGCAGGTCTGTAGGCAACTCGCCGGTCACAGGAGTCACTGTTTTGCTGAAAGTTGAGAAGACCCCGGCTAACTGATGCCTACTGCATCCTGTCCAGCAGCTGTGTGCCGCCGCTTAAGGTATCCAGGGGCAGACGGCGGGTGACATGACCCAGGCTTGAGCCAGCATGCCAAGGCCCTGGGGCTCAGTCTGTGCTCTGGGCTAGCACCTCCAGAGCCTCTAAAAGCCAGCTTCCTTTCTGTTACCTTTACAGCCATCCCCCCATGAAGTCTGTGTATTTGCAATAACAAAAACCAAAAGAACCTGAAGGTGAGAATGAACCTTGAAGAGTGTGATTTTTGGGGAGAGCAGAACACACAGTCATTGAGAAGCATGTCAGAATAGTATATAAGGGAGCACCTTTATCTTCAGTGAGGGTCAGTGTTTTCTAAAGATAAGAAACACTCTCACATTTGCTGTAAGTACCCACTCTGCTGTTCTCAATTGATAGACAATATAAAATCCAGCGAAGGTTAATTTGGAAAGTTCAAATGATGTGGAAGTAATCCTATTCAAGAAGCTGATAGTGACAGTGCATATAACCTTCTTTATTATTGTCCACTCTTTCAGATCTGTGGATGTTGTTAGCATGTCAGCTGCATAAGCTCTGCCAGGTTGCATTTCTAAACTCATAAACCACAGCAGTATGACTGACCTCAGGGCTGTTTCTATTAAATCATAGTTTCATGGTATGGCTTCACTGACCTTCAAATGCCACCGACTTCATTGCTTTTTAAGAGAAACTGGCAAGTCAGGTTTTGTTTTGTTTTTTTAATCCTGCTTGATGGGGGTCGGTCCCTTAGGGTTTTTTAAATATTTTATCTTTACTCAGATGTCATATGGGATACTGCTATTAAACCACGTTTAATTACATGTTATTTTTTTTTCCAGACACTCTTCAAGACAGTTAAGAAATCCAGTATAGTTTGAGTTAAGAGTGACCAAAAATACAGTAAGAAGTTTTGTAACTTGGGGAGTTTTCAAGTTACAGTAGTTAGGTCAAGACCTAGGGAGGAGAAAGACTCCTGTTGTATATCATTTCAATCTATTTTACAATTTAAGCCATAAACCACAAATTGAGACGAATCAGAAATATACATATTATGTTCAAAATTCAGAATTCTTTGATTATCTTACTAATGAGCATTTTCCAGTTGTGAATCTAGCTGGTTCATTCCTATGTCACCACAGGTTAAAAAAATTGGGAAGAGAGAGAATTCATTGGAAGAGTGGTGTTGCTCTCACTCTTCCCCCTGAAAACTAATAGCAATCTGACAAGTCACAGTCAATCTTCTTGCACAGAAAACAAAGACCAGTTCCAGCTTCACCAACAGCTGGCCAGTTGTGCACCACTGCTAATGGAATCCTAGTCTGCACATAGTGACCTCTGGCCTGTAGGGCTCAGATTACACTTTGAATGGACAACTTTGCAACTCTGCTTAAGTGTTTGAACTCGATTTTAAAATGTTAGGTGTGTGTTTTCAGGATTGGAATGAGATACTGATAGAAGAGACAAAGAAACACTTGGAGTAGATAAAAACCTTTGTTTTGAAAGTGGAGAACAAATTGACATTAACTGTAGAAACCACGCATAAAATAAACATCCAAGCTAATAGGTTCCTTTAGCTTCTAATTTCTTACTGCTCTGGAAGCCTAGCCTTGACCTCCTCCAGACATGTTCTGCTAAGAGATCACAAAAACCTTTTGCACTATACCCACAATAGACATGCTTTTCTGCTTTCTATGAGCTTGAATCAGCGTCCAGAAAAGCCTGAGGTATCCCCTCCTTTGGTACCACCTTGAGGTCCAGATAAGGTGGGTCCTGACTCTTTTCTCCATTTGCCTGTAGGACTTACCCAGTGAAATATCAAGTGGCTTTCAAAAAGTTACAACATCAATCACTAATGATTTTGTATTTGCATAAGTTACTTATATTATACATTACATCACAAGTTACTTATATATTACAAGGTAATATTTCATTACCATGACAGACCAATGTTCCAGTACTTTAAAATAATGCTATTACTAAATTATCATGTACAAATAATAATTCTTGGAAAAATATATAAACACAGGAAGACAAAACCCTACAGTACACACACCACATTTTTAGCTAAGATATGTGTGTCTAAGTATTTTTATACACAGTATGCTAACCAGTCTGAACTATCAAGGTCCAGGTTTTGGCTTACTGTACATACAGTACACTAATCATAGTTTATAAATCCGACCTGATTTTGGACTAACTGCGGTGTTTTTTTTCTCCTGTGTTAATATAGCTGGCTATCTATATCACACAAACACTGCTGTAATAGGTTTTTCTGTGATTAATTTTGATTCACACTTACACATTTATAGCCTTTAGCTAAATCGAATCTTTCACTCATTGTCATGTATTTATCCTAATGTTTGCCGGAGTCTAAGGATCTGATTGTAAATTCTTCAATCTATCATTCCACTCCTGAAATGACTTCAGTACAATTGCTTGTCCTTAAATAAAGAACAAACCTCTCATAAAAATTTTGATTAATCATTTAATGAGAGATATTTATAGTAAGATGTCATCTCTGTTTGTCACTCTGTTTGGCACAGACCCCCTGACAGGTTGCCCTTTATTTATAATGTATCGAGTGAACATAATTCAGGATACATGACTCCATCTTCTATCTTATCTTTGATGCATGGCTTTCATCTTATAATAAAATCATTTCTATTTAAGACACATGTTCAATTTGAAGTACTGGTGTTATTTTTACTGATTAAATAGTAGTTTCTGTCACAATGTTACCTTTATAAATCATCTTAGATGTTGAATCATTTGTTCTTAGAATTTATTATTTGATCACTTTATGACACTAACAAATTAAACTGTGCTAGTTCATGTAAGTTAATAAATTTACTATACATAAATACAGAATTAACAATTACTGATACTGCATATGTACTATTAAATTATAAAGATATGAAAAATAATTCTGTTATCAAGTTGTGTGCAACCACAATTTCCGATTACACAACTTAGCAGCAAGATAGTAAGTGGTAGGGAGTACACATTCTGTTTTGAATGACAGATATATGAAATCAAATTTTGACAAAGCTGTGTAACCCACATCGAAAGAGCCATCGCTATTTTTAATTGTTTTAATTTTCCTGCTTGTCTGCCTCAGTACTATTCCAGCAAAAGGCTGCAGAATCACTATGGCATGTGCAGGTATTGTACACTAATGTCATTTTAGTTGAATATAGCGGTACATGTCCTGGAACAGGATACTTAAAATGATTACTTGTTGACAATATTATTTTCAGTAATAAGATTATAAGTGCTGTATTATGGAATTTGCTCTTGTGATTCACACTTCCCAGATTATAAGTGCTGTATTATGGAATTTGCTCTTGTGATTCACACTTCCCATTTGGTACAATACTGAAATTTAAATTTGTCGAGAGCTGAATTTAGACTTTTACCTCAGTGTCCTCTAGTAGGCAGGAACTTTTACAATATACGGGTTGCAATCAAAGCGACATTTAGTCTGTAGGTGCAGAGGTTGTCAGTTGTGATCGGTATTTGCCCAGCATGATAGTTTTTCACTGAGCAGCATATTTTTAATCAGGAAGCTCAAATGCGGGTGATAAATTCCCTATTGCAGCTCTTTCTGCTGCTGCTGTGGATTATCCCTATGGGAGCCCTGTCACAGAGTGACCAATCCTAGTTGAGAACATCATATTTCTAAAGCGCAGAAAAGAAGAACAGGCTCAGCAATCTCAAACCAGAGGATTCCGAATAATAATGTGATCATTTGTATTTCATTTGGTTCCGAGACTATCAGCTCCTTGTCACTAGTGAACGGTAGGCATGCCCATTTTCAGACTGGACATGTGGGCTACTACACTACTGTATACATGTTGTGTGTTTCACCTGAAATAAAATCAGCACTGCCTGGCCAAACAAAATCATCAAAGTGAAATATAAAGTACATAGGACTGTTCAACATTTATACATCATCCACACAAAACGCATTGTTCTCCTGGCAGTTTCTCCCATCTTCCATTTAAGTGGTGTTACTGTACTGTATGAGAACCCCACCTGTAGCCCTTTGGATTGCAGTGACTGTCTGTGTGACAGCTGCCAGAGCAGAGAGAAGACGTTCACAGCTCAAGTGGATTAAAACACACCTGAGGTTGAAAATCTAGGGTCATTGATTCATAGAATGGTTTTTATAAAACTTTTCATCTGCTCAGCCTTATTGGTCCCACCTCTCTTGTAATTGAGTGCCCTCAGCTTTTATTTCTTACTTAAAAAATGTATCTTTGCATGTAGAACAGGCAAGACTGTAACCAAGCTCATAATTTGAATGTTGTTATGAACATAACAACTATTTTCCCATTCAGCCATCATGTTGTAGTTTTCTGTTTCTATTGGATTTACAGTCTGCATTGCTGTGTGGAAAAACCACCACATGAGAACAGTGACAAACTATTTCATAGTGAACCTGTCCTTTGCTGATGTCCTGGTGACCATCACCTGTCTTCCTGCCAGCCTGGTGGTGGATATCACAGAGACCTGGTTCTTTGGACAAACTCTGTGCAAAGTACTGCCCTACGTACAGGTGAGGATACAGACTATAAGAATCTCGATCTTTCATGTGCACACTTTCCTCCTCGCAGATCTTAATCAAATGAAAACCTACTGTAGACATATCTGAACTTCTGAGAATGTTCTATGGTGACAACTGTGTTCTTGTGTATTGTCATTTTGCAGTGAAAAGCATGTGACATAGTGCGTGCCCGCTCATACAGTACAATATGTGTCTGGAAGTACTATGTATACGGACAGGATCTCAACATGTGGGTAACACATCAATAAAACCTGAATATCTTTGGGGAAAAATAAAGGATTTTTGTGATGGGTGATTCTTAGAGTGAAAATAAAAACTTTTGACAAAATGCGTCAGTTCCTTAAGTTTGTTTTGATATGTTTTATATTCTGGCCTTATACAGTATGACTTTAGCCTTTGAAACTTCCAGCAGGGATCTGAGAGAAGTTGGTTTAGATGCAGGTCTAAACATATTGGTCATGGGTGTAGATACACACAGCCTTGAGATCTGTCGATATCTGTCGAGCTGGCTCAGAATGCTTAATCATTCGCCATGTAAAAAGTGATGTGCTGAAAGAGATGCGATATTGAGGTTTCTTACATCTTCATGGAAAACACGGTCTTTGCTGCTGTTAAGTGAAAAAGGTCTTACGTGATTTCAGAACTTGGGTGTTATTTTGTTGTCAGTGGAATAATGACTTTGGATTGGTGTTTGTTTTGTGAATATGCTGCTATTCCATCCCCCACAGACCTGATCTGCCGTGAAATTCACTATTCATCTAGCGCTGTGGGATGTGAAGATATGGTATTAAAATGCAGCAATTTGAAGTGTCTGTAGACTTAAATGATTTGGAGGTCTTTAAGGTTAAGACTTAGCTGAGTGTTCAATTGAGCGCTTTGTCACTGATGAGAATACAAACTGTTTTTTTGAAGTGATTATATGTTTCTAATACCCATTTTGGTAGAAGCATTGTACCTGTGTTGTACCTTCAGCCCAATGCTTCTGATGTTTTCTGTGTTTTGTTCTTATGCCGCAGACAACATCAGTTTCCGTATCTGTGCTCACTTTGAGCTGCATTGCCCTGGACAGATGGTATGCCATTTGTCATCCTCTGATGTTCAAAAGCACAGCCAAACGGGCCAGGAAGAGCATTGTCATTATATGGATAGTCTCCTGTGTAATAATGATTCCCCAAGCCATTGTGATGGAGTGCAGTAGCATGGTTCCAGAACTAACAAACAGAACCAGCCTATTCACAGTCTGTGACGAGCACTGGGGAGGTAAGTTCCTTTCTGAATATAATGTTCACAATCACATAAAAGAGAAACTCAAAATCCTCATCACTTCCTTATGAAGTGTACACTTTCTAGAATTGTGGCATATAATTAAACATTTCTACTCTATGCCTAATGCATCAGACTCTTGATTGTTTCATTGTGTTTAATTTCCTATAGGGATCTCCTCCCTCTAAATGGTAATTAAGGTCATTCTTTGCTAGATTTCAATATACTGAAGAGGTTCAGGTTTAATATGAATGAACGGATATTAGAATAACTTTCTATTATTATTAACAAAAATGATACTAAACAATGCAGTGCTGTTACATTGGGAAAAAAAATTGTACATGTAATTTAACTCCTGGCAAAAATAAACCTGCACCCACACAAGATCTACTGTAGTTTCCTAGTAAATTAGGAAATATCAGGACTAAAATGCAAGTTAAATGGACTCGGATATTAGTGATCAGCATTATCTCTAAATTCAGCTCGGGGGACAGAGGCAAGACTCAGCAGCTGTCATATTAAAAGAAAGCAAGTCTGTTTTGAGTCTGTATGCCGACTCGTAGTGATTCTACCAGTAGAGCTACAGTAGCTTACACTTAAAGAGGACATCATTAAAAAACGAAGAGCCCTACTGGTCCAGGATACTTTCATCATCTTGCACTATTTGTGCGTTTGCATGAACATCAATCAAGAACAAAATACCACCATATACCCACACAACACCACAAACATTTGTGTACTCACAAAATGACACAGAGATCAAGGGGGAAACCATTGAACCTTATTTGAAGTCCACAATCTCCTCAAGACTGACCTGGCTGAGACAGTAGTTACTGATCATTGCAGTAACATATGCAGATACTGGCATTTCCCATGGAGGTTTAGATAACTCGCAATGAGGATTTGTTTATATCAAATGTCTCTGCAAGCTGTGTGACATGAATCCTAGGTTCTCTAGAGGTGGAAGGAATGTACTTTCATTCGTGGGTTAAAATATGGATTTACTACAGGGACCATGAGACCATACAGGTAGTCCATAAAGGAGTAAACAAAGAGTTTCCATAAACCATTAGCAGGCACAATCACAGCATTCATTTTGCTGGACTTCTGGGAATACTGATGCTTGATTTTAAGCCACACGAAACTACAGTTACAGGGGATATTTTACAATTTCAACAGAGGAAACAAGGGCAGCTCTGGGGCCCTGGGTTGAATTACAGACCTGGGGTGCTGTCTGTTCTCCTCGTGTTGGGTGGGTTTCCTCCCACTGGTAGGTTAATTGGCTTATGGGGAAATTAGCTCTGGTGTGAGTGTGTCATGAGTAGAGCACGGAATATTATTCCCTGAGTCTTAATTATCATACCGTATTAATAAAATGTTTTACATTCAATAATATTAACACAACACCTCTATTTTTTATTGCACTTAAACAGCCAACAGAAATGCCATAAATGAAAATTACTCAAACTGGAATCCTTTGAACAGCTAGAATGCACCCATCAGCAACTTACTTGTTCTTAGTACTTTAAATAAACTTTTTTACCTTACAAAAGCGTGCACTAACAAGGAATAGTGCAACACGTTTTGACAAGGTAACACCCACACCCATCAGATTGTGCTTGAGCTAGTTTTCGTACTACAGATCTCAGGAACTTTTTTTTACCGTCATGTGTGATGCATACAAGTTATGTTTTGGCCTGTTTTGGTCTTTTGTTTTAACAGCTTTGCTTGGCTTAATGGCATCAATCACAGTGAGAGTGCTGGTTGCTGGTGTTTGGGCAAAATAATTGCACTGAAATGATTTCTTTGAAAATGTTTCCACACTATTATTGTCTAGTGGGGTAGAATTTATGCACCTTTTCATTATTTGTCTTCCAATCCCAGATTGATCTCTCAGCTCCAGTTTGGAAATAATGGATAAACAGCAATTATGTGGCTATAAAGAGGTGTACTGTTAGTCTAGGCAGCTTATCTGGCTTACAGTTAGTTGTTTCTAGAAACAAGTTGTACCAGTAATACAAAGGTCTATATACTTTATCTTTATCTAAGGTCAAATATAGAAACTGGAATACACCCCTTAAAGTAATATTTTAAATTTATAGCATGCTTAATTTAGGATTCACATATCATTAACAGTTTGCAAAAATTGCTTAAAGGAATTCCTTTGTTTATTTTCTGATTACAGATGAAATCTACCCCAAAGTTTATCACATTTGCTTTTTCATCGTCACCTACCTGGCTCCACTGTGTCTGATGGTGCTGGCCTACATTCAGATATTTCACAAGCTGTGGTGCCAACAGGTAAACACTGCTAATATGCTTAATAGTTCAGATTAGACTGATGATATCTATTACTGAAATAAGATGTGGTTAAAGGTAGAGTTACATCAGTCTTTTGGCTAATTTAAGAAATTGTCACACTGAAATGTAAGAAAGTGAGTAAATAAAATGGTTTAGCTATCAGCTCTTTTCCAGGTGGGTCTGAAGAAGGGTCAACAGCAGAAATGGATGAAATGCACTTTTTATACTGTACTTACAGTATAATCATGGAATTAACTAATCAACAGTAGGAGCAGGCAGGGGTTATGGCCACCTTCAATCCTCCAATGACAAGAGTCCTGTGTCTCTTGCAGGAACTAGTCATTTAGCAACTCTAAGACTGCAGGTAGTTGGACTTCCTATTCCAGTAATTAGTTCACCTTGATTTAGAATTGCATGCTTTTCAAGGTTTGTTGGGAGTAAAAAACATTGATTCCAACTGGGGTTTGTAAGTCTTTAAATCTTCAGCAGCTTACAACTGTGGAGAAGGGATAAACTGAACTCGTTACACTTTTAATTAAAACAGTATGATCCTTCTTCCAGGTGTAGAACATGTGAATTAACGTCATAGAAAGTCTCCTGGATTCTAGACTCCGATCCTGACTGCCAGAGTTAGGGACCACCTGGTTAGATCTTAAGGAACAAGAGCACCTAAGTAAACAAAAGTGATGTTTAACCAGGAGAACATTAAACACTTCTCTGCTGGTCTCTGCACTGCCTAAGTGAATACCGCCCGGCTGCTGGTCTTGTCAGATTCCAGGGACATCTTCCATAGTTCAGAGGAAGTGGAGGTCTTTGCAGCGCTCAGCCCAGTCCTCCACTCCTGGGGAGTCTGCCCGGATTCGAACGAATGCAGCTGCAGCAGAAATCAAACAGATCCGAGCTCGGCGAAAGACTGCACGCATGTTAATGGTGGTCCTGTTTGTTTTCGCATTGTGCTATCTGCCAATCAGCGTGCTCAACGTTATGAAAAGGTAAAAATGAGAGTGTGTTAAAAGTGATACTCAAAGAGCAATGGTTTCACAAACCACTTTCGTATGCCCTTGTTCCAGAAACATCTGTGCTGCATGATGTCTGTTTTCTGTAGCCTGTTTCTTGAAAGGCTTGTTTTGTAGGTTTTCCCTGTCACAGGCAACAACGGCAATGTTTCTGATGAATGAGCTATGAACAGGGTGCTTTGAAAGAACATTCACTCGAACCTGTGGAGAGGCAGGGCATGGGGCGCAGAGCACTTTTTGCCATGAATTATGATGAAAGTTTTAAAGTTTGTACTGTTCAATTAAATGTTAATCCATTTTTCCCTTAAAAATAGTTCTGACTCAAGCAAATGCTTCTTTCCCATTTCATTTGAAGTGTTAATATCAATAGTTTCTTTGAGGATGTAGAAAAAAAGAGTTTTACTGCAACCAAGATGAAAACATTTCACTTAAAGAGGCAGATAAAAAGTGATTTTGTGACAATTTCTGATCAATTAGTGAAGCTCACCTCGGGTAGTAATTTTGAATTCTAGTGCACGGCATCCTATACTTAAACAATTCTTCTAAAAACAAACTTGAAGAAAATGTGCTTTCCTTAAATAATGTATTTTGGAAATAACAGTATTATTAATCTGGAGAAATGTCAGTACTATAAAGGGACCCATGGACTAGTGTTTTTTTCTCCCTATTAAGCTGAGTTTCCCATTAATGTTTCTTTCTCTGTTCTTTCTGATCTAGAGTGTTTGGAGCCTTTGACAACACGAGTGACAGAGAGGCTGTTTACGCCTGGTTTACATTCTCACACTGGTTAATATATGCGAATAGTGCTGCAAATCCCATCATTTATAATTTTCTTAGTGGTAAGTGTGTGGGAAAATGTGGGATTGTTGTTAAAAAAGAACAAATTCATGGAGTTTTTAAAAGAGGTTTGGGAGTTAAAGTTCTCTTTCACCTCTGCTATCAAACTAGTAGTCTTTCATGACATCATTTACCTAAAAACCTATAAAAATGTAATTCTTCTTTCTTACAGTTATCTTTGTGGATCCTTAGTTAACTCCTTAACTCCTCTACATTAAGGGTCCTAACTTCCTCATCTTACGGCAGGTTAAGTCAGAAATTCGAATTGGGTGCTGTTATTCATTGTGAAATATATTTATCAGGATGGCACAGTGGTGCAGTGGTCATCATTGGTGCCATGTAGTGCTAGAGACCTGGGTTCAGATCTGGCGTGCTGTCTGTGTGGAGTCTGTATGTTCTCCTTCTGTTTGCTGGGTTTCCTATGGGATGCTCTAATTTCCTCCCACAGTTTAGGTTTACTTCTGGGACAAATTATAATAATTGCTGACACCTCTATAGCGCTTTTCTGGACACTCCACTCAAACCGCTTTACAGGTAATGGGGATCCCCTCCACCCCACCTGGATGATGCGACGGCAGCCATAGTGCGCCAGAACGCTCCCCACACACCAGCTCTCAGTGGGGAGGAGAGCAGAGTGATGAAGCCAGTTCAGAGAGGGGGATTATTAAGAGGCCATGATTGGCAAAGGCCAATGGGAAATTTGGTCAGGACACTGGTTGGCCAAATTAGCCCAGAAGGGTGTGTGTCTGTGTGTGTCCTGAGATGGACTGGCATCCTGTCCGGGGTGTATCCTGCCTTGGACCCGCTGCTTTCAGGGAAAGGCTCTGGCTCCCCTGCGACCCTGATTTGGATGAAGCTGTTAGAAAATGGGTGGATGTATTTATGAAGCAATATCCCCATCTGCTGGTCATAGTTCTATACTGCCTCTCAGCTGTCTAATATCTGTTATACTGTGGTTTCACTGCTGATTGTAGCTGATAGCAACCTTTGCAGGTCTGCTGGGATTATTGCCATGACCAAGACCCTAAGAGTCTAAGAAGATGTAATGCAAAAATGGTATCTGTGGAAGTGATCTGAGCCTAAAGCATCACAGGGGTAAAATTATTCACAAGGCCATTTGTTTGGGGATAGCATTCCTGTTGTATACTGTACTTGTATTGGAATTATCATAGATGAAGCAGTAACAGAATAGCTTAGTACAACATATTTTCTTAAACATGATGGACTCAAAAATGCCCATTACAAATTCAGTACCCAAATGCCTTTTAATGTCATTTCCCAAATTCTTTCATCTTTTACCAGTTATGCTGCAATCCAAGTTGTAAATCTGCCAGAATCAGTCAAACTACAGCTAAACAGATGAGCAGTTTTTTTTCAAAATCTGATACTGATGTGATCGATCTTTCAGACCTTTTCCATGTAATTTTGCTGACTACTAACACTGCTCATTTACTTAAAATCCGTCTTATTTTTAATTACTTATTTTCTTTAATGTAACATTCTGTCCATTTTTTTAGCTAAAGTGTGTTGGCAGCGAATTAATATTTTTGAGGTTGTGAAAGAAATTTCCCTCCTTTCGATGTTGATCTTTATGCACTCATTAAGACTTATTGTTTCTTGATTTTTACTTTAGGGAAGTTCAGAGAAGAATTCAAAGCGGCGTTTTCTTGCTGCTGTGGTGAGATAAGAAGCCCTAAGGAAGAGCACCAGATCAGAGGCAGAACAAGTACTGACAGCCGCAAATCCCTGACCACGCAGCTCAGTAATTTCGATAATGTCTCAAGGATTTCAGAACAATTAGTCCTGACCAGTATGGGGACACTGAGGTCCAACGACGGGGATAAAACTACCTGGTAGGAAGCACTGGCAGGAGTGGCCCAGCTACTGTTTTCAATGACAATGAGTGGGAAGGACTCTCGCTGGGAACCAGTACCTAGATAGGCACTGCATGTGCAGTGACCAGTGGTACACCACCAAAGAGCTCACGTCAAACAAGGGGAAATTTCACTGAAAATATAAGATGAACTGTCTATGTCTAATACACAAGTCCCTGTCCAGTAAACTAACAGACCACAAATTATTCAGTCCAACATTTAAAGGATCAAAGGATAATACAATGTCCATATAAGGCAAGGAGGCCATTTTCCCCATGTGGCTCATTTGCTTCTATTCCTTTATATAGTCCCAGAGCCAGTAATGGTTGATTGGGGAGCAAATCCCTAAAGTATGGAATGGGACAGTTTAAGGCAGCCAAGCAAACGGAGCACCTGGTGACAGCCTACTGTATGATCAATTCCCATTTACTGCATGGGTTTTACAGGACAGCTTCCTGTGTTGAGTGTACCTTTCACATGGCTAAGTTCCTTATCTCCGGCTAAAGGACCTGCCAGGTACTGTATGTGCGAATGCTGAAAAAATGATCTAGGATGTCTTGGTGGTCCTGGTGAAAAGGCACACGGAGCTCCCAGTCCTTGTGTGGTGAACACATTCTTTCTCTGCGTGACTGAGGCCTGACAGCACGATCACAGCGAGTTACTGTTTCCACAGTAACCCCCTCTTGCACTGTGAGACCTTTTGAGTCGTGAATGACAAAAAAATCAAATCTGTTGAAATCTGCTCAACAGCTTAGTGTCAGTCTGATCAGATTGGGCTGCTTATGTGGAATTATACTGGTCATCCATGCTTTTCTGGCAGTATTTCATCCTTCATTGAATACAGTGAAAGTACTGTAAATGATTCACACCATATACTTCACCTTCTCATTGTCTTGTTGTTTTTATCATTCAATTCATTTTTCAATTAAATTTAAGAACAGTGTCAAGGTTTTAAGTGAAGGTTTAGTTGTCCTGTTGTTAACCTTTATATATACTGTAGTAGCTGGGTTCTGGGATCCTGTTTAATTCTGATGTCTCTGATGTGCACCTAATAAGCATGTGTTAAGGTTAATGTTGGATATTCATAACTACAAAAGTCTATGTTACTGATATGCAGTGGCAGTCAGAATTATGTTGATTCCATATTTTACGGAAATCCTGCTAACAACAGAAAACCTCGCATAAATCAGACATGTCGTCAATTTCAAAGGAAAATATGGAAGAGGATATATTTTACTTGGATTTTATCAAGTGATCCTCCATGGAACCAAAGCCACAATTGCAGAAGACAATTTCAGTTAAATGATTCTTTGTTACATATTGGTGGTTACCTCTGTAGACACCTTTCACAGGCTAGAATGATGACCGCTGATGTGAAGAATTCGTTTTTTTATACTTGGTCTTCAGCAAATGCATATTTGTAACTTATTTCTTTAGCAAGGAAACACCTTATTTATAGAAATAGGAAAGAAAACACGAGACTGCATGACCATAACTCCTTTTGAAAAGGTGGAGAGGTGACAACTCGCAAAAATGTTCTCTTCAAGATGTACAAATCTGACCGTCTTAAAACACAGGAATACTTTATATCATTTGATAAATCCCACGAACGTCTGCAGCTGTCATGTAACCAGTGACGAGGGGGAGTATTTCGTGAAGAGCTTGCAGGGAAATGACAAATTATATTTTGATAGGATTATAAAATGTTTTCTGATGGTTCTCCTGCTCATAGTTGTATCAGCTACATTTAAAAGCATACAGTACCTTTAATTTTGACTGCCACTTTATGCTTACTATGTTATGCAGATTTCCCATTATATTAAATAATTTTATGTACACATATTGGAGTTTCTCTTTGCAAAGCACACATCACGAATTGAGGTCAACGTATTACTGTATGTTTGCCATATTATTCAAGTAAATGAATTAACCTTGTCTTTCAACGTCCGGATAGAATATGTGCACTGATTGACACTATTTACAGTACGTAGTACTTTTACGTACTACTCTTGCTTTGCGT
Source organism: Lepisosteus oculatus (assembly GCF_040954835.1). Taxonomy (NCBI): domain Eukaryota; kingdom Metazoa; phylum Chordata; class Actinopteri; order Semionotiformes; family Lepisosteidae; genus Lepisosteus; species Lepisosteus oculatus. Next base: position 19,601,074 of record NC_090712.1, read on the forward strand.
TAATTTGTTTTAAACTGATTTCTAATTGGTTGTATCGGTTTTGTTTATTAATATTGTAAATGTGATATTTGTTCGTAAAAAAAGGTAGCAGTGGTCTGTGATTCATTATTCCTTCATTTTGAATTGTTGTTCTCACAACGCATCTTTGTTGAACTTACAAGGTGGTGCGATAGTTACTTCACAATACAGTGCAATACTTTCACGTGAACTTTAACTTGTGGTCAAAAAAAATTGCAAGCGAATAAAACTTATCACAGCAAATAATTCAATTGGTGAACTAATGTGAAAAGCGTTAACCAATTACAGCTTCGGGAATTCTGTCCCAGTTCCTACTTCTTCGGCAATCTATACGTTCCCCCATGTGCGTATTCGATGTCTAGACGTCTTATAAGCAGTACTATTTCATCATAGCAATAAAAACAACAAAATTGATCACGAGTTTTGTAATAATGTTGCAATTAACTACAATGCTTGTAACTAACCTTTTGTCGGTGAAGCAAACAAGAACTGAAAAAAAATACGTTTAAAATTCAGAATGTTTGCCAAGTATCCAGGTTTCCACTTCGTGGGGTCGCCCTTCAAGGTGACGTCACGTTGAGGCTGGTGTGGCCCCGCACCGCCTAGATCTGCAGGCGTCCTGGAGAGGCAGCAGTCCAGACCGGGCAGCAGAGGTGAGTTTCACCTCCCGCAATGAATGTCAGGCTGATTCTGGGTGAGTAGCCGCTTTACTCGCCTTAAACGTACGAACAGTTTCATACAAATCTTCTGTAGCTGAAATTTGACATGACGTTCATGGGGAATTTATTGTCAAAACTGCACAAATATTGAAAAATACGTTAAGATTGCCTCCAAAAGTTTTGAATGCACTGTAGAAGCATGTTATTATTGAGTACTTCTGACGTGAAGGATCAAGAGTGATTTCACATTTTAACAATCATAAAGTATGGTAACGAAACGTAAAAGCTGACTAACTGTCCTTATATAGCTCCCAAGAGAAAAATTAGAATGCAATTATATGAGATGTAATCTGTCATTTTGTTTCTTATTTTGGTTAAACATTGTTACTGATGCTCTAAGGTTTCTGCCTGAAGAAAACATGAATAAGAGATGTCGATTATAATGTGTTTTAGGTAGGTAAACGTTGGTGTATTTGGTTTAAGTAATTAAGGGAGAAAAAACGTCGCGAGGAGCTGCTTCAGACCCGTGGCTGTATTTATTATATTTGAACTGTATTTAGTTAGTGCCCAGAAAAACAATAAGCTACGCTTTCAGGGATCAAAGGTGGGCAAGAGGAGTGTGTGAATCTACACGTTTGAAGTATGTATTTCGACCTTTAGTTGAAATAAACCTATTGAAAGTGGTTACTTTCTCTGAACAAACGCGAGTGTTTACTGATGGTAGGAGGGCATTAAATTATCAGAAAAAAACTGAGCAGATAGTACCCTGTTTCAAAGGATCAGAAAGGTTTACACAGCAGTATTATTGAGCTTCCCTTTCTTAATTTCTAAATACAAGTTTTTTTTAGAACATTTAACAATCTTACTTTTTCTTCAAAAATAAATCAAAACTATATTTGAAATAATACAAAAATCTGTTTTGTTTTGAGATATGCGTACACTACAATGGCAGAACAGTTCAGTATTTGATTCTCAGCAATATAGAGATATTGGAATACAGCTGGTAGAAGTTAAAGACAAAATGCACTCATTGTCATTATCTCATTTCTTCGTTTTCTTAAATTTGTAAGATGGAAAATTCAGTTTGTTTAAACTTTTAATTTTTATTTCCACTTACATGAATGAATACTTTGAATACTTTGACATGCTTATAATGCATCATTCCAAAAGAAATCCTTCAGTCCTGCTTCAAAACAAACCTAACTAGTAAAAAAGCAAAATATGTATAAAAAGTTAAGAAAAAAATACATCTGGCTTTAAACTGCTTGAATAGAAAGCCCCCTTTTCAGTACTTTTCAAACTCTAAGTTATTATTGTTGTTGATATAATCTACAAAATTGAAACAGCCTTCTCCAAAAAATACCCAAGTGAACTAGTCCAGAAATATAATGAGATAGTTGCGCATTGGCTCAGCTTAGGTTGGAAAGGAATAATGACCCTTATATAATTCTAGCATTAAAAGATAGTTTAGTATGTTTTACCAAATATTCAGCTTAATGTTTTTCTCAGGCGTGCTGGTGTATCTGATGATCTGCACCATCCCATCCAAGACTGCAGACTGTATAATGGCCAAGGAGAAGTGTGCCTCAGACTCAAGTGCTTGCAGAAGTGCCTGGGATTTACTAATAAATGTCTGCAATGCAACAGGTAAATGGTTTTTCCCCAAGGCAAAGAGTGTATTTTTTTATTTGCCTGAGTTTAATATGTCCCTAACGGTTCTACCGTTTTATTCAATAACTTTAACACATCCATTACATAAAAAAAACCAATATGAGATAAATTATATTGAATTATAATTCATCCCCATGAAATCGGGCAGAAAAAATGAAATGCAACCAGGAGCTGGAAGTCTGAATGCCACAAAAGTGGAGGTGGAAAATCTTTTTTTAGTTCCTCATGTTCTGTAACAAGGTGACATGATTGATTTGTAGTGAGGATAAATGACAATTTGAATACAATTAAATTGTAATACCAGGATGGGAGCCATTTAGTTCAGGCCAAATGCATTAGTGATAGAACCATCAAAGTAAAATGTTTTTCTATAGAAGTAAAGCAAAAAACACTGGTATGTGTTTAAAAAATGTTAAATCCTAATCTCCTTACTTTGTATATAGGGAACCGTTTTGACAATTGAATTTTAAAGTATTGCCTTTACTTTTATAGGCTTTTAAGCCTTTCTGTAATTCACTGCAAAGTACAGTACAGTGACCTATGCTAATCTTCACCCAGAAGTGTATTTGCCAGAAAACTAATACTTACTGTATTTTAACTTAAATAACTCAAAATTATTTCCTACTGTGGCTACAAATTAATGGTCTTATTTGGCCATCTTACATTATAAGTCAAATCAGGGAACACTAATCAGAGGGCTCAAGTGGTAACTGCATAGTGCATTTACAGTAGGACCAGGAACAGAACTCACTTCTTTACCCAAACAGTTGTAAGAGTAGTGACAAGCTACCCAGCCATGTTGTTGAAGCTGGTACTCCAGCATTAAACCTCTGTGAAGACTATGAAAGGAACTTTGCAGGACCCCGAGACCCTCCAAATCTATTGTTCTTCTTTCCCTTGGAAACAGCTTGCCATGGGGATACCCATTATGGTTATAAACATGACAATGAGATGGCATATTATCCTAAATTGTGTATCATTTTGTTTGATTGACACAGGCGAAAGCTGCAGAATTAACCTGTCCCACCGATGTAATATGACGGTTCAGTACATGATGAACAGTTACCCGGAACTCAAAGGTTGTTTGTCCATGGAAGATGTTTCCTGCAGTATTCTCAGGTTAATTGCTCCCCAGTGCACTGACAGATCGGGTAAGATTAATATTTTTAGCTGCTAAGTCTGACTGGAAATAAAGTACAGTATTTGGAGTAAAAATAGTGTGCAACTCATAAAGTGTATAAATAAAGTGTTTAAAACAAATATTGCAATACCCTTTTCCTGAGAATAAGCATGTTACACAAATAATGTTTTAAAAACAAAGCAGTCTTGATTTTAGTCTAAACTTGACTTCATCCAGGGCTTGCCAGAACAATACTTACCTGAAATGTACAGAGTGCGCTAGAAAACTGTCAAGTGAAATGTTTCACTGTTTCAGTTTCTCGAGAATGACTGGGGATCAGTTTATGTCATGTCTGTGCTGAGATTCTGTACATTTTCAGTCCATCTCTAGCCAGGAGGATGATCAATAAGCTAAACCTTTTGGAACAGCAGAACTTGCTATCTAAACTGTGGAAATTAAAAATATTGAATTCATTCGCTTATTATTACCACTGGTTTGTGTGAAAATGCAACTATTGAATTCTGTAGGAGTAGCAAAGATGTTGAATATGTTTTACTTTTCAGTTGTAATTCAAAACACAGTTTTTGTCCATACGGTACTGTATATTCCTTCAAATGTCAAAAATCTCAGTTACAAGCCAAAATGCTGATTCGAAAATGGTGAACTCTATTATTGACTGGTCTTTGTACAAAAATGTTTGAAAGAGTGTATGGGACCTTAAAAGTTGTTAATTCCTTTTCTGTGTGGATATGTGCATGCTGTTTCTCAGATGGCCTGGGACAAAAGCAGCGCACACAGTGTGAGGGGACAGGAAAGTGGAGAGGTACAAGAGGCCATGCTATTGCCCCACTGAGCTGTGTCTCTGCCCTGGAGCACTGTCAGGAGTCCCAGCACTGCTCCAGCCTGTACGAGAACATGAAGGATTTGTGCCGCACAGACAAAGGCCAGTGCAACACAGTGAGCTTCTGGCACTTTTGCCTTTCTGCTTGGAAAGAGCTTGTGAGCGCTACACCACTGGCTAACTGCACCTGCTCCAGCCAGAGAAGGAGAAACTGTGTAAAAATTTGGAACACCTTGTACAATAACTCCTGCATCAAACATGATGAGAAATATCAGGATCATTCAAATGCAAGGCATGAAAACACATCTGAGGGGCAGGTTGTCAATATGTGTAAGTACCCTAATGTTTTTATTATTTATAAAAATAACACTTCACTTCACTTAACACTGGTTAGTGCTTCTGAGGCTTCAGACTTCTTAGGTACTGGGTACAATTCCAGACTGGGGCACCTTCTGTGTAAAGCCTGCAGGTCCTCTCAATGTTCACATGGGTATTTAGTTTCTCCAGTTTCCTTCCAGCTTCAGAAGGCATGTTAACCAGATTGACTGGTGTGCTTGACCCTGTATTTGCATGTGTGCTCTGTGACGGATCAGAATCCCCATCCAGGCTGTAGTCCTGCCTTGTGCCCTATGCTTCCAAGACCGGCTCGGGTTTCCCACAACTCTTACCAGGAATAAGCAGCCTTCTGAAAAAAATATTGGGATCAGGGCACTAGGCGGCCAGACTTTACCTAAGCGTGGAAGAATGTATGTAGATTTCCTTTGTCTTTGTAGTCTGCTGTGTGCAATCACGGTTGTTCTCAGACCTGAATTCACCTTTGTATCCCTTGTGCTTGTGTCCTTGGGTCCGGATTTACGTGTGGACCTGTTTTATCAAAACATTTTCAAAGCCCTTATAAAAGCCTCCTCTTTTCATTGCAGTTAAACCTGAAAAGGATCCCAAGCGTTTATGGGAATCAAGTGCTCTTGCAAAACATGGTAAAGTGTTAAATTTGTTCTACATCCTAAGAAGAAAAAAACAAGCCTACCTGATTTATCTGAAGAAGTATAGTGTAGTTGTCATTTTTGAAAATACCAGTTGTGATTTTTGATTTTTTTTTATAGACTTATTCTTTGCTTTAAGTCAGTGATAAAGTCAATGAGTTGATGGCGTTACACATAATGAAACAACAGAATTTAACCAAGGTGTTTTCCAACTAATTTTACTTTGCACTACTACTGTATATGAATATCTGTGTCACTGAATTTGATTATTTGAAGGCTCTGCATATTCTAAAGAGTTTTTAGACATTTTTTATCAGGCAAAAGACAGACTTTTTATCAGGGTTTCCAGGTGACCTAACAAGTCAAAGCCCTGCTACTTGAGCCACTATGAGTCTGTTGCTCAGCAGTAACCCCTGGGGTCATCTCTCAGCAGCTGAGAGCTTGCAGTGCTCAGGTTCCAGGTTCATCTCCCTCACGCTCTAAGCTGGCATGAGGATGGTACTCCTAAAGCAAGGCTGATTAGGCGATGGCAAAATGGAAATAAAAATAAGCTTCTGACCATCAGCCAAATCATTAATGGTGTTAAGGCTTCATCCAATTAAACGCCTGTATTTTTCATGCTCTGCTTAAAAACCGTCTTCCAGCGTACGGAAGGAAGGGATCGTGCTTGGATGTCACGAGGCTCTGTCTACAAGACGAAATATGTAACAGACAGATGGTACCCCACATACAAGCATGTTCTGGAAACCCAAATCACTGCAATGCCACTCACTGCCAAAGAGCTGTGCAGCTGTTTTATGACCAAATGCCTTACAGCGTCGCTGTGATGCTGGCTTTCTGCGACTGCAGCCCTACAGATGATCAGTGTCTGCAAGTTAAAGACGTCCTGCACAGTCGTTTCTGCTCAGAACAGCAGGGTACTTCGCCGACGTGCCTGGAAGTGCTGGACAGATGCCTTGAGGAAACATCATGCAGGTGGGCTCCAGGGAGCATCAGAATAAAGGGTCAAATCCGTTTATGAGCACAAAGATTAATGACTTGTCATGTGCTTGTTTTTTTTTTACTAATAATGTAAGGTATTGAAATAACCCCTTAAGAACTTTGTTCATGTATTTTCAATATCCTTTTTTCTTAATTACTTTGCAATAGTTAGGTTGTTCAATTTAAAAATGTGCTGTTTTGCAGCATGATGAGCCAACTAATTTGTGACTTATACCCATTAGGCACAGATATGAAGTATTCCATTCTAAGTGCTGGGGAGGTGGAAGGGCAGTTTGCAGAGGCCATGCTGGGGATGGCTGTGAAAGTCACATGCATGAGGAAATGATGCGCACTGATGACAATGAATGCAGAGCCGCCTTCATTGGCACAATGGGAACATTCCTCCAGCACCCTTGCACCTGCAATGGACTGCAAAACACAGAGCAATTAAAGTGCAAACAGCTTAATAATGTGCTACACAATAGGTCGCACTTTGGTAAGTAGTTATCTGGACTACAAATGCCATGTCGATAAATAATGACCATTTCAGTTCTAAATTATTTTGATCACATTACATACTGTACTATGTAAAACATCCTGCATTAAGAAGGTTTTGACCTAAGAAAAGCGATGGAGGGCAGCCCAGATATAATGCGCACTCTCTTGCAATCCTTAATAATGATTACTCTCTGCACCTAAAAATCTTCCTTTTACTGTGATCAAGTTCAAGGTGTCCATTTGCAATCAAAATAGTGACAATGCATGTACAATTCTCTGCAAAAATGTTTTATTTACTACACTGAAAATAATGTAGATACAGTATGAATAATTTTAGATTATTTCTAATGTAATTTTTCTTTGAAGTGTTCCATCTAACAAGAGAGAGTTTTCCACTGTATGGGGGTTCTCTTGACAATGTGTCCAGCAAAACAGGATTAAGCTCTTTATTCAGTGGTAAGTACACATATTGTTAATATTGTAAGTGAGGCTTTAACTATAGAACCATTCATTCCTGAATTGTGGGATTTGCACTATTCCCTAGGATTTGGGTTGTTTCCTGGATAGAACTAATTAATCACGTGTCTGTGTCTCATGCACTGTACTGCTGCACAAAAGAAATGCAACACTCAGGCCTAATGGTTTTAAGCCAATATTGTAAATAAAGATATCACACACAAAACAAATGTGAGAAAAACTATATCTCAGTGAATCATTGTATGTTTTCGGTGTGAAATGTGATGCACTGTCAGAATGAATCATTACACAGTCAGTATCGGATATGGCCCGAGAAGTTCTGGCAGAACTGACACAGAACCGATCAGTCCCTGCTGAAGCCTTGTTTCTTGTGGATGACAGTAATGAGTTGGTCCCACATGTTCTGTTTAACTCTGGTCAGGAGAAGAATCTGGACATGTCAAGACCTCAAAAGTAATCTGAATCGTGCTCTTGTTCACATAGAACTGTGTGGTTTTGCATTGACCTGCTGGAAAATCGGCAATGAATGACCGACCTGAAAAAATTGTAAAATTGTTGTCATAGGGACTTTCTGAATGGATCAGTGCTGTCCCCGCAAGCTTCAATTTGTCAGGTCTGTCAAGAGCAAAAACTGCATTTATTGGTGAATCAAAACGCTCGACCACTGTCTGCCACAACCTCAGATGTTCTGTGGCCCTTAGAAGATGGTGATTTTGTCTTTCAGGCATCACTGTTACCACTGAACGGCCTCCAAGCATGCAGATCATTTTCACACAGATGGCAAAATCATTCTGCTCCTATGCAGGCAGTTCCATCCAGCAATTTCATGTACCGTAGCCACTGCAGTGTAGAAGTGATGACTATGCTATGGATCAGACCGATGTGAAGTGACGTGGTGTGATCCGTCGTCACTGTGGTCTGTCCCTAACAGAGACTGGTTTCTTCTGATTGTTCATGCAGAGCATCTAATTTTGCAGACTTATTACTCAACTCTTTATTACTCATGCAGGGCATGGTTGTATTTTTCTTGTGCCAATTTAAAAATCATGACTTTCTGAATGGCTGTCTGTACTTATTATTCTTAATTAAGATTTAGCAGTTTTAACTCCATTCATAATACCAAACCCAGAGCACTACTGATGTAAATTTCTGTGTTCTCACTGTGTGCGCATATCTGATTCTGATTCCAATACTCTTTTACAGGAACAGTTGCTTTTGTTTTTGTATACATCATAGTGATATTACTTGTGATTGGAGTTACCATGTGGGTTTTGCACAAAAAAAGGTATGTCAGTAACATTCAGTTCCTTGGAGTGTTATTTTCTATTTACAATTGATGGTATTACTATTTACTACTTAAAGAACTAACCAGCCTAATTAACATATTTGAAAAATGTAGACTTGGATATGGCATTCTGCACTCATCACAGACATTGTGAAGATTTTTATACTCAAATTGTTTACTTTGTTTATTTGGTACTTTACATCTGGAATAATACTGGTAGTTACAGGCTTGCATGATTAAATATTTTATCCACTGTGTTACTATTTCAATTTTAGCAACAGTGTTATCATCTCCATGTTTTTATGAGGATCACAATATTCTGTCATATTTTACTTTACCTACATACTGCATGGAAATGTAAACATTAGTTATAATGTTTTGCAGAATCTGCAGGCCACCTGAGAGACCCAGATATCTTCCATCTACCAATGCTAATGATTGTCTTGTGATTTACTGATTTTATTCATACATTAAAATATACATACAGTATACTGTTCGATCATTTCTGATAGGAAATCTGAACATGACATCAGCAATACCATTATTTCAAAGGCTGGACATGGAAGTGTATATATTTAAGTGTTTGCATATTATGTTTTACTGAATTCAGCCTTGCATTTTAAATTTTACTCCTTTTCTCTATGTGAAACAAGTTTTGGTATGTTTGGTAAGTATAAACTTCTGTAGTCTCATTCAGAAAGCAGTCTTCAACAGAGTTTTACCTTTTGATACACTGTTCCTACAAGAGACCATTGAATACTCCATAACTGCCCACTGGTCAGCATTGGTGCTTAACAGTGCTGGGGCCCCGGGTTCAATTCCAGACCCAGAGTGCTGTTTGTGTGGAGTTTGCATGCTCTCCCCACAGAGATAGTTGGGCCCTAGATGCCTTCCCGTCGGTGATTTCAGCACAGCGTCTGCCTTCTTTTGGTCTCACTAAGCAGGTGCATTTCTGCAGTGTGATGGGAACTAGCAAACCTAGTCTGTGCCCTTTTGTGCATGCTCACATCACATGTACTTTACACTTCTGTGTATTGACATACAGTACTTCTGTCATTGAATACAGTATTCCACTGTATGTTTTGAATATTTAATGCAGTTTCAAAATTATTTCCACCTAAAGCTTTGACTTTGGAAATGTTACTGTGCGATACAATGGGGAACACAAAAATACTACCACATGAGGCTGCATTTGAAGGTTTTTTTTTTCTTGGTAGTGTCATATGGAAAAAGGTGAAGGAGGAAACTGTTAATATTTTGGCAGCATCTTTACTCTCTTGCTCCTTACTTATCAGGATTCACTGTTTATATTTTTCAGTTTCCTTATTTGTCTGCTTGTTTTAGGTGTTGTGGACAGTACTGTACTTTGTGTTCTGTTTAATTAATAAACATCATTTTGAATTACCTGTTTTCATTTAGTCTTTAATTATTGTATGCAATGCACACTATCATACACCCACATGCAGACTGTAAAAGGGCTAATGTGAAATGATTCTGCAAAAATGTCATTTTATTATTAAGAAGGGACAGCATGGATTCATGACAATGTGAAGAAGGCTCAGACCCTAACTGATAATGGCACATCCAATAACAAGAGCGTGAGAAAGCATTGATTAACTATCAGGAATTGTTTATTTAAGCTTAAGGGAGTCTATAGTTTTAAGAAATGGAAGTAGTACAGAATCATCACAGGTGTTCCTTCTTCTTTCATGAAATTGTCATTTTTTAAAAATGATGTTGGAAAAGCATGATTATTTGTCATAGTACTTCATAAGGCTATTGCCCATCGAGATGCTTTTATTCATGAGAGATTAAGAGTGTCGTGTTACTAGGAATTATTCAAAACACAGATGCTAAAGACACCTTCTGTTTTCATGGTAAGCATGATAAAAGCCTGATAAGTACTCACAAATGCACAGAGTGGGTGATACTACCTGTAAAGTCAACAACAAAGAGTGACAATCTAATATTTGCTCACCATCTCTGTGTGCTTTCCTTAAAAGGCCACCATGCGTGAACATAAAAGCTGCGCTCTAAAGATGTGTCTTGTGTTCACAACTGAACAAATTCCAAAGTCTTCCTTGAAATTAAAAAAATAGACTTGGTGTAATTAATTTTATCGTGACTGGTGTCCCTTGCACCTGTTGCTCGCTGGGATGGACTCCTAACCAGTGACCCTGCTGTATGTTGGATAAAGGGGATAGAAAATGGATGGATGGATTTGAATGCGTTCTGAAAGAGTATAAATAAAATTATTTGGCTTGTGCACCTCATCTCTCCATGCATGTGTAATGTAAAGGGCTTCACACATACTGTATTTTGGTTTTGTATACCAAAAGTATTTTGCTTTCCGGTTAATGCAATATGTGATACATACTGGTGTCTCCTTCCAAAACATCTCATTGAAATGAAATAGGTTAACTTGTGACAGTGTCTTGAAAACTGGTTTCATGAATTGCACATCTCATCAGGGGAATTTAAAAAGGTGAAGAAGGAAGACACCCAGTTCTATACATTTTGCAATAGTATGATTTGCAAGCAGAAGATGTAGTAACAGATCTGAAAAATACAAACATGGACACATGCAACATGCACATCTTCTCTCACATGATATCTTTAGTAGATTTCACTCCATCTCTCCCACCTGGGTTCTATGTACTGTAAATGTTTTAATCACTGTTTTCATACACAGCTAGGGCCTGGAGGGGAGGTCAACCATCAGGCCTTGGACCCCCTGAGATTTCTTTTTCTTCTTTGGAGTTTGTTGTTTTTCTCTCCCTTGTGCCCGATGGTTACATGATCAAATTAATCATACTGGCCACTACACTACAGTAGACACTTGTGACTTGATAGCTTTAAAGCTGTTCTGTAATAAAAGATCATAAAAAAACTCAAATGATATTAATGAAATATTTAATTTAAAAGCTTCACAAATCAAACATATACTGTTTATTGTCCAGGACCACACAGTCCGCAGAGACAGTGGCTCTTATGGGATGGTAGGCAGGCTAAATGGGAGGTAAGCAAAACGCAGTTTCAACATTTCAAAGGCTCACAAGGTCAAGGGAACAGCAAACGGAAATTACCTGAAAGTTTTGTTACAGAAGTCTCCAAAGTTTACCCTTTTAGAGCTGCAAGTACAATTTGTTCTTTACTTGCAGATGAGACCCACTCCCTTGTACCAGCACCTTATATTAATGATAAAGTAACAAAATTGCTAACGCTTTTGGACATAAGCTGCTTTATCTAACGATTTGCCAACTCTGCTGTGAGACTTATGTAGTTCATAACTTTGTCAGTCATTGCTCAACATACCTGTAATGTACAGTATGCATCTAAGCCACGACTTAATCGGGTAAGACCCACAAACACCAATGAGCACAGTAATAATTATTAATTCACGTGGCCTACGTATTAACGTGCTAATCAGATGAAATTGAAATGTTCCGATTCGGAGCCCAATGCAGCTCATTAGAGCAACAACAACGATGAGCTCTCAGCGCCGTACTGAGCCCCAGTTCAACTGCTTTGATCTGCACTGGTTGCAATTGAGCTCAGGGCTGGAGACCATTGACCCATCGACACCGCAATATATCAACACAAACACAACATGCAAATTAACATCAAGAAAACAGCGAGAACGATAAACATTTCGAACGTGGTTTGAGGATTCAGATAGAATAATTAACCTCTACGCAACAAGATTTGTGTGAACTACTTTTGGGATTAAGAAGGACTTTAACACTCACCTTCACAGACTGCTGTATAACTGTTGCCACCCAGCGGACATTCCTCAGAGGTGTCATTTTCTACCGCAATTCCTTAAAGTCCAGGATCAGAACATCAGCGCTGATTGGACAAGAGTAGCATCACTCACGGCTGATGAGCCAGAAAGCCCACACTGATTGGATAAGAATCGCGTCACTCACCCTGAATTCCAGGATGTCCATGATCATTGGAGAAGATCCGCGTCAATCTCCGTGAATACCAAAATCCCTGGGTTGATTAGATAAAAGACCTATCGCGCCCGCCTATATCGTTACGTCATATTGTAGCGACATGGTGACGCGTGATTTACGCGATAGAGCTGCTGGTTTAGAATGGTTGTTGTGTTGCTGCAGTACAAAAAATAAAAAATATGTCGTTGTTTACTGATGGGTAAAATCACATTGTTGGTAACTTCGGCTGTATTGCTGTCAAATCTATGTTTTTACTTCTGGACATTAAATCAGTAGCTGTCGACATGGTTTCGCAGCTTTTTATTTTTCACACGGCAGCCGATTCTGTTAATTGTCTCAGACAGCTTAAACTGGAATACTGTTTCATTAACCCTGCAGACTGGTTATTGTTAGTGTTTTCAGATCCATAACTTTATACGTGTTTTGTTTCGTTTCTAAGCACAGAATTGTCTTTATTCCTAACGCGACTCCTTTCGGTTTTTACCCCGGACACTGCTTATGCCCTTACACAGTAATGATTTCACACGTGGTTTTAAGAAATCCTTCTTCAAAAAATGAGGTATGCTTTCACGAAACGTTCAAGTCATAAAATGAGAATCTGCTCGTCTCTTAAATAGCTTCACTCCGCGCGTAAATGTATTAAATTGCACTTGTTTTAAATGCCTAAGAACATTCAAGCATATCGTGAACTTTTGACATGACAAAGTATTGTTAAAATTGCAGAGTAGATTTGAATAGATGGTGAACGTGTCACATCCCTCTGTGCAGTTGAATATCTGTGATTACATTAATTGTTTCCTGCAGGTTACCTTCCTGATTGACATTGTACTGCTGCCACTTTTTCCCCAAATTCTTTGCATATCTTAACTCGCCGTGTTCTAATTTTGTAGGGAGTGGCATGATCCCTGAATCCGATTAAATACTCTTCAGCCTGTGTATTGAGCGCTGGCACAGCTGTGCTCAAGCCTGTGTATTGTGCGCTGGTGCACTTTTTACTCAATAAATTGACGTGTTTTTGCTCCTTGAGTTTCTGTCCAGCATTTTTTTTTTTGGAAAGCTCGGGACCTTGGGCCTTGAAACAACTTGACGTCGGTTAGTTTTTGGATGCAAGACATTTTACATAATATCTTTATTTAATTACATTTAAACACTAGAAAGACAGAGGTTTCCAGGCTTCGCTCAGAGTTTAGCTGTCAGACCTGACTGCAGCAGCTGATGCCACTACTGTCTCTATTGTATAATATTTCATAAATTATATACCTAGTATTATTACTATATTTAAATAATAGATATTAATTAATATTAAGATCACTTGGGATCTGTTTGCAATCCTGTATTTAAATAAAATGTTAGAGAATAATGTATACTGTTGTTCAATCCAGCCAGTCTTTCCACCTGGACACATCCCAGCTAGGTTTTCTGGTCCGGTCCGGTCCAGGACAGTAACGGGGGGGCAGATGCTATTGGGTCCCAGGTGGCACTGATCTCTTTACCCACACCTGTGTCGGCCAGGACCGTGGAAGTTTGAATAGAAGAGACCTTCGCACTTTATGAGAAATGTTGCAATGTTTATTGCTTTCAAGTCATTTGATCTGTTTCGGCAATCTTATTGTGAAAAATCCAGAAGGTACTGTACATGAAAAGTCTAGTATTTAGGATTTCACGGACAGAATTCCCCTTTAGCACATTGTGTCTGTTGAGCCGAGGGTTTGCTGTAGTTCCATTCAGTCACACACCTGCTCCCTGTGTGGTTGTATGATGTCAGTAGCTGCACTCATGCACCACTGAGGACACCGGTAGATGGACATCTGTTTGGACATCAGGCACGAGGAATCATTGCAAGCAACCAAAAAGAATTTCATAATTGAGAACAAAATTAAGGGAAATCAAAGCTCTTGAATTAACTGTTTTGGATAAAACTCTAAATACTCAGAATGAATTTCAGAATGGATGTAGATGACAATTCTCCCCAGTGGAGCAGGTGGACAGTTATATTGAGATAATAAATACAGTTAATATCTCAACACTGCTGGAGAAGGACAGTGGCTCATGTGATAGTGATTGGGGCATAAAAGTTTCGAAAGCCCTTTTATTCACTATTTCCAAAAACTTCTACTGTTTCAGGTAGATATTAGGATGTGCTGCATAATTTCTCTTTGACTAAGTAATTAGTCATTGCATGAATAACATTAAATGAACGAAGTTATTGAATGAAAAATAGTTTCCACTAACTTACAGTATATAGGAAAATGTCAAGCATTTCATGTGAAGATGTGGTGTTACTAAAGAAAATACCATCATTTCTGCAATCCTATGATGAGGAAAAGTGTCACTTGTTTTTAGCATTAAAGGTAAAGGTTCAGTGTTTGGCAGAAGGGAGACATTAACATTTCTGAGGGACTTAAACTGGAAAAAGTAAAGTTATAGATATGTACAACATGGTGGTGCTTGGAACCATCTGCCTGGAAAGAATTCAGGAAATGAAAATATATTTTCCTGATGATAATGATCAGCTTTGCTGGTTTCTCGAGTGTGGTGGCCCCCATGACCTACCTAGGACTCCAATCTGAATCCAATTACAACTATTTCTAGCAGGAAATGAATGACCATGGAGTTCGGGAAACACCAACTCAAAGGAATTGCTTTCACAAGTGTGGAATGATTTCCCTTCTCATTTCATCAGTAGACTACACATCCAAAATCCACACAAATGTATGATTAGAAATTGCAACGATCACAATCGTTGGTTTTAAAATGGTTATCAGCATTAATATATACAGTATGTACTTCGGCTCTGCAGTGCTTTATATTACAAGGTTGTATCTTTTTCCTGCAGCATAGATAGGTAACAGTGCAAAATATACAGTACATATCAAAGCGCAGGTGAACAGATAACACAGAGGAGCGCATGATGGCATATTTTCTTCCTGTTCGATAGGAAACAACAGTTTAAAACCTAGGGCTTGTAGATGGCTTGAGCAACTTTGGAGCTTGTCTTCCGGTTTAAGGCTTTGCAGATGAAGTCCCCAGCTTCCATCACTCTGTCAAGATCCACTCCCTGCAGTGGCAAACACGGTCCGAAATCAAATCTTTTGAAGCACAAATAAACTTATATCAGAACCACAAGGGGGACCCCTAGCAGTAAAACAGTTTTTAATGTAACGAGTAGAGCAGAGAAAGTCCTAGCTTGTTAGCTTTAAGGACGCTTAAACATTTTAAGGTAGATAGAATCTGCTTTAACGTTTGCACTGATCTATGGGTTTGGCGATCTGAAGTTGGGGAGTATTGCCAAAGTGTGTCACAAAATCGTCGGTGTTGATCTTCCGGAACCTACTCCTGTCTATCAGGTACGATTCTTGCCTAAAACATTTCATCCTAAAAGGGTCCTTCGCACCCTTTGTTTAATTAATTCATTTTTTCCCTCTCAGAACGAAGATACTGATTTTCTCATCTTAAAAACAAACAGGTTTAAATTCTTATTTATAGCTGCGGCAATGCCACAACTCAACAGATGATTCTCCTGTGCATGTACAGTACATGTGTGTTGTTTACTTGTGCGGGTTTCATTATATTGTCAACATAAATTGGCTCTTGTGGATAAAGACTCTCTCTGCTCTGACATTTTCCTTATTTGTAGACAAATGCTTTTAATGTAGGCACTGTTAGCACCTTTCAATGGATACAGTCACAGGAAAATCAGTTTTTTTTTAAATAAAATAACCATTTTACGTTTTCCTGATAAACCTTCATTTATGTCGCTAAAACGGATGCATATCCTTTAGTTTCCCATAAATCTTTGTGACTTTACCTGTGAACATTCTGTTTACACTAGATTTTAAATGAAGTCATTTGTTGTGGTTATCTTTTTCAGTGATGAATTAAAACACTCCATGCAAGTGTTTGTTGCTTTTATTTTTCCCCAACTTCTATTGCTTGTTGTGCTTCCAGGGTGAGTGAATTTCTTGTATTACATTTACAGGCAAATTGCTCTCTTTTCAAAAACAGAAAGCTTGCTTTTCTGTTTGTCAAGCTGCAAGGTTAAAAGTTACAACTCACAAGAGATGAATATTCTGACTATTTCTGGCCGTTCATTCATACTGTAAAGGATTGCAGTTCTGAAAGTTTCTTGTTTAATCTTAGGCATCTAGGGTGAAGATCACGAATCTGATCAGGTGCAAAGAGAAATAAAGCTTCAAAGGTTATTTATCTTCTCAAACAACACTTACCGTATCAATACCTAAGCCATTGAGCATATATAGGACGTCCTCAGTAGACACATTTCCTGAGGCTCCTTCAGCATAGGGGCAACCCCCTAGACCAGCCACTGAGGAGTCCACCACAGAAATCCCCATCTGAATGAAAGACACAACAGAATGGGTTGATTGCAGCTGAACTCTGTTGACTATATTTAAGCCATAGTTCACAACCAGTTTACAACCTGTGTGGTGACTCTGTGGCTAAGGATCTCCGCCTGTGGCTGGAAGGTTGCCGATTCGTATCCCGCAGCCGGCAGAGGAATCCTACTCTGTTGGGCCCTGAGCAAGGCTTCCCTTAACCCCAACTGCTCCAGGGGCGCTGTATAAATGGCTGACCCTGCTTGGTTGGCAAGCTCAAGACAGCCATAAAGAGTTCGGGCTTTTATCATTGTGAGCAAGAAGAAACAGAAGAGCTAAGATTAAGGGAATTGTCACTACTACTATAATATCAGATGGAACAAATAATTAGTATAATGGGAAAATGTTTTGTTCTCGGACAGGAGTTGTGCAGTCTCTTATTATTGGACCTCTGTTGTACATTATTTGACTAACAGATGTCTGGTGTAAGAAAATACAGGCATGGGGAACACATACACAAAGCTGATATTTTACTGTCGTAAAGACAGTTTCTACTTACAATACCCCAGTATTATCCACATAGGAATATTCTCTTCACATCAAATAAGAATCATGCATCACTGGACTGTTCTTGTTTAACTTTTCTGCACTCTATTTTGAGTGGAGAAAACTTGCAATTGAAATAATTACAGAATTTGTACTTTCGGGAAGATAATATGTCTTTATAGTCCCACCACAAAATGTCTAGTCTCCATGTTGATGGAGACAGTTGATGGCCCTGTTACAAACTGTTCCACTGTACATGTGAACCAGTGCTGGTCTACTCAGATGAACACCGTGATGATTTTGGCAATGCTAGTTTCATGTAAGAAGTCTTGTTTTTTTTTTCTTTTGCTGGTTAAGAGTTTAGTTCTTGGCCTCCATAGAATTTTAATCTTTTTCTCATTTAATTTCTCATTTCTGGCCAATTTACTTCATCTCTTCCACTCACTTCTGTTCGTTTTTACATTACAATACCTTTTTGCTCAGTTTGGACTCAGAAGTTTACATAAACATAATGCCGTGTTACAGACTAGGCTGGATTGATTTGGAGGCAGCAGTAAGTGGTCTGCCTAGAGCAGCTCTTCACAATGCAGTTTACCACAAGGTGTCACTGCTGTATGAGTTGTGCTTGAGGGATTTCAGTTTTAGCAAAACCTGCTCTCTAGGTTATATCTACCATTAAAACAGCTTATTTATTATACACTTACAGGCCATTTACAGCATGTGGTGAGCAACCCTGTATGTCTTATTTTTCTTACAAGAAGGGTGCCATTGCACCCATAATTCTTTGCAAATATGTGCATAGCCTGTGAATGGCTGATGAGTCATCCGTCCTGCTCTTTGACAGAAGGCTTCATGAGGCGTTGTGAAGAAAGCACATGTCAATTAAAAATAGATTAAAAAATATGAACAATGTGCCTACAATGTAAATATCTATCAATGTGCTCCCTGGGTCTTGAGTGAGAGTCATTACAGTCGCTGAACTGAATGAAATATGAAGTGCTTTCATTTTTTTAAAGAAAGTCGGGGCGAATTGCAACTCTGTACATTAAGGTAAAACACCGTAGCTCCATGATGCAGTCAATTTATCAGCTGGTCCTTAATAACCATGTAAATAATATAATATATTTGTAATACCTTTTGTTTAGAAACGCAATTGAAGTTAACAGATATGCTGAATTAAATAGCCTTTCCTTAACATTCTCACATCTGTGAATCCAAACAGTTGTCTATATCTCTAATATTTCAAGCACAGAAAGGAGCTTGTCATTTTTATTATAAAAACGGTATTAAGGCTGCTTTACAACTGCCACATGATAAGCTTCTGTTATTTATAGTGTTTGCCATGCAGGTGCATGACTATTAACTAGTTCCTTTCCAGGAGGAGGAAATGAGCATTTATGTGCCTTGTCTTCAAAGCCATCGAGTTATTTACAGCAGGTTCTGGGATCTTTGTCTTCACCGTTACAAATTATGAATCCAAATGTCTATTTTTCAGAAGCATTCCAGATTAAGAGATCACAATGTTTTCCACATGTCTACTTTACTGTCAGGAGAATATTAAAGACGTTTTCCAGCTTCCGTTGCTTGGCCAGATGTTGGGAGATTCTACAGTGAAGAGAAATTAACGCATTATCCTTCTTGTGACCCCGACAGTGTTTTATCAAGGATCAATAAAAGGCTCCATTAGGGGTTCTGCTACCGTAACTGCAGTTATCCCAAAGAAACAGGGCTTTTAATGACAATTGCTTTACTTGTTAACTTGTAATAAATGGTCGGTTCACAGCACTGTTTCGTAAGATTTCTGTCATGCAAACCTTTAATAGCTGTTTGTGTTGGCACAGAGAAATCACCAACTCTGGGTTATACTGTACATTTCCAGACTTTGGTTTTACTGACATCAGCGTAGGATATTGTACTGGGCAGACATTTTGTTGTGTAAACATTAAGCAGTAATTTACCTTGTCAATCCATTCAATACTCTAATTGCAGGAGGCCTCGGGTCTCAGGTAGAGAATTTGAAATAAAACACAGACCTCACATCACATACGGTAAAACTTGTTCAGAAACTCAAACTGGCAATGTTCAACTAAGTTTGCAAAATCCAGAAATCTGCGCTGGCTCCATTAAAAGCTGTATTTAGCCAATGAAATGTGGTACGATTTAGTTTCAAATTGACTTAATATTCAAACAACAAAATAGTGCCTTGGATGCAGTGAAAAATTCAAAAGACTAATGTTACAAAATATTTGTCTAACAAAACATTTACTGGACTAAAGACCCAGCTAATTCTTAACTGAATTCAGAAGATGGTAAAGATACAGTGCCTCCTGAATTGCAATAGGGAGAGATTCTTGAACATTTATGGTTATTGCACTTTTTTCAGGATAAAAAATAGTAAATTGGTTAAGTATTGTTTTGGCAAAGTTAGTCCATGTTAATCATGGTTGAACACACATTTTCTTTTTCTAATTTAAGATACTAAAATTACATGGTGTCATTCATTGTGCAACAGAGTAGAAGAAAAACCATACTTAGATGGGTACACTGTTAAGATTTTCCCTACCAGAGTCCTGCCAAAAGACAGCTTTCAATCCAGAGTTCACACTCAATTCCAGAGCTGTGGTGTCTTTTCTTAAGAATTAAAGTTAAATCAAGATTAAATTAAGAGTTAAATCAAGCTTTAAAAGTTCAGTGTATACAGTAGGTTGCAAGATGCACAGTTCTTTTTAGTCCTTGAAATTGAGTTTCTTTCAAATCGATGGTTCTGGAACATAGTGCTATTGATTTTTGACTTTAGATCCTGGAAAGGGGTCAGTTTTTCCACTGCTTTGATCAGAGCAAGAGCCTGGCACTCATACCAGGTACTGAAGCTCTAGGGCAGAAGGCACCCTAATGAGGCACTCAGCTTAACATGCAATTAAAAATGGAAGTTAATTGTAGCCTGTCAAATCATTAACATGACCAGATTTAAAGGAGCCTTTTACTAGAAGGTGCAGCTGCTTGCGCATTGCTGGGGTTCCTCTGTGATTCCTCTTTGCTCTTGGTTTACAGAAAACATTGATCTGGAGCTCGATTAACAAAGCAGCGTTTCTCTTCAGTTCTCAGTTTCAATCTCTGTCAAAATAGGAGGAAATGCCACAGTTGCACCAAAGGTTCTCCCAAAGAAGCACTAAATTAAAAGAGCCAATATAATCTTTCCTTCACAAAACAACAACAAGAAATTTTATAATTAAAAGCACACACTATGTAATCCCATGGAAGCCATTTAAGACCCTATATCCTGTTCTTCTTTTAGTGGTTTTAGATCCATGCTTTAGAATTTCAATTGCAGTTTTATGATTTTTAAAGACATCATTAAAAAAGTGCTCTGTAGTCTTTAGAAATGTCTGGGCAGACTATAAAAAGATTAGTTTATGGAGACTAACAAGAGAGCTTAGTAAATATTTTGGGTTCCTCTGATGTGGTAGAATAGTCACAGACTACTTTGTGTGTCATCTTCCATGAGGTGTGTTTATCAACCGGACATTAATTAGGTTTACAGTTACATATGCCATTGTGAATGTTGCTAAGCAGCAGTGGTGCATTGAAATGAAAGGGCACTTTCTGCAGAGGTAAGGACTGGCTTTAAAAAAATGTATGCTTGAAACCAGGCTTGTTATTAACATTGTATTTTAAAATCTCTACTGGTTTTAAATTTTAGAACTGCATTGATGTCTTATTAGCTGGCATTTTGTATAAAGTGATACTGTCTAGAGCTTATGATGTCAAAATATGCAGATTCCTTGTTTCCAATGCATGCAGTATGTCTTACACTTGAAGGTAATCCATTTCATTCAGATAGTTTTAAACATTTCAGTAATTGCATTGCATTAAAAATAGTACATTTGTGTCTCCTCACTTTTCCAAAGCCAAGGCAAGCTTCCATAGTCTATATGGAGGCACCTAGTTTCTGTTAAATATCATTTAGACAGCCCCTACTGTTCAGCCTCTTGTGGATAGATTTAGGCCTGTAGGCAGCATTGCTTCCTCTAGGAAGTCTGGCCAACAATATCCTGCTTGGTGAAAGACCCCATCTAAACATTTTCAAGACCCCTGTGCTGGGAAATGGTAAACCTTACGAACTATTAATTTCACAAAATGTCGAAATGTTACTGCGGGTCTCTTAGGGCAACAATATAAATAGAAACAAACATTTATAAATAAAGTTATACCTTCTGGCAACAGAACCTAGATCACTGAACATTTTATTAAACATAATACTGTTCGCTTTTCCCTAAATAAACAATCTTGCATCCTTCAAAACTCACTTTACTTTAACAAAGTATCTTGGTTGGTCACTACTTATGTAGTGTGTGATAATAATTCTGCAAAGTTTAGACAGATGTGGAATTCTTCCCAGAATGATTTGGGGGTGATCACTTTTGAGGTTTATCTTTGAAGAATAAATAATTATGCACATTTTTAATCATAAAGTGAATTAATTACTATTGCAATTAAAATTAAAACAGCAAAGTTTGTACCTTTCTGAAACAAGATGCTTGATGAATTAAAAAGCCAAGTCCATGAATGGAAAAGTACACATTTTGTAGTTTGTGCCACACCGAAGGTGAATTTGTAATGGATTGGAGTCCACAGAACTTGGAATTCCTTTATATTGAACAAAAGCAGAGGTGACTGTGCTCTGACAGGGTTAGACGAATTCATTTCTGTCACAGCTGGTGGTGTGAAGTGCTACCACTGCATAATGAAAGGCTACGATAAAATCTTTAATTTCCATCAGGTCTCTTGAGCTGGGGAATTACAAATGGTTGGCTAAGTTTCCTTGCCTATTATTTTTTTGTGGTCGTTCTGCAGCTGTAATGAATCAGTTTTATGCTGATTCACACAAAGAAATTTAACATGTTTTGAACAAGTATGCTCCTGGCTCTCCTCAGTCCAGTCAGGCATTGCAAATGAGCCAGAGTCTGTGTCTGAAGTTTCGGTAAATTATGCTAACATGTGAAGCTGAAAACTGCCATCATGCTGCATGGTAAACAATAGTCTCTTAGTTTCTTATTCTAATCTAGTCATTGTTTTTTGTTTCTTCAGTCTCTTGTTAGCCGGGTGCTTTTTGATGGTGAAAGCTGTAGTTTTGCTCTCATTATAAGTGTTTGCTCTTCATTATGTTAGTCCTTCTCTGCAGCACTTCAAAGAGTGGTTTCAAAGTAAGATCTCTGCATTCTTGAGAATAACAAGATTTGTATGTCATCTTATTTATATACAAACATTTGCGCTCTTATAAAGTCCAAAAGACTTTGATTCCCTCAAGAGATGATCTATTTACCGCTTAAAAAAAACGGTTTACATTTTTCATGTCAAAGAATGCTGCAGTTGGAGTATGATGTGTTGCAGCTAAAGCTGAACAGTTGTTTATTATAATTGTGTACTGTATTTAAAAAGGATGGAGAGTTGGACGTTTCTTTCTAAAAAAGCAATAGTAATTGTTGGATTGGTTTTGAAATGGCAATAAACACCAGGCGGAGAGCAGTGTCTGAAGGGCAGGAGCTTTCTGCAGCACTTCTCTGACCAGTCCCATCACAGGAGCGACTGCGCAGTGCACCGTGTGGCTGTCAACAGCGTGGCATCTGTCAAGTACCTGGAGCTTTGTTTTACCCCGTGGTTTAGAAAGACTGCTTTGGTGCTCTGGGTCTCTACTTTTTATTATCCTGTTTGCCATGTGTGTCTGTGAGGCAAGGGATCGTTTTTCTGATGGCTTGGCACAACCTTGTCACAAAGTTCAACAGCTCTTAGACAGACGAGGCAGGAGCCCTGCAGGCTATCTTCTCCCCTGAACTTGAAGGCATTGTGAAAGACAGGGGGCTGTCACGTGAACAGACACTGAATAGGTGAGCCTTTGTACTGACCCTTTACATCTGCTAACCTGATGAAGAGTCCTTCTGCACTCCTGGGGAAGACAAACTGTGAAAGAAGCACAAAGGCTATACAAAACACCACTATTGAAGTGAGTAGCTCATTGCTCTTTTTTCTTTTTTATGTGCTCAGTAGTTTCCTTAGGTTCTTTTTTTTTTCACTGCTACTTTCCACTTAGATTATTTTAATTCCAGGGTTTGGTTGGGGTGGGGTCTTAAGCTCCTACAGAGTCTGCTATAATTGGAGGAATTCATTGATGCCACACATCCTTCTTATTTAGTCCTAGTAAGGGTCACAGCAACATGGAGCTATCCCAGAAGCATAGAGCAGTACTACAGCCTGGAGTGGATGCCCGCATGTCACAGAGCACACACACCGACTGAAACACAGAGGGACAGTTTAGAGACTAGCTTACCCCGACAGCATTTTCTCGGGAAGGAGGGAGGAAATTGAGGTGTCCAACAAAATCCCATGTGCACGTGGAGAGGACATACACACTTCACAGGAAGGATCCCAGTCTAGTGTCAGACCCCAGACCCCAGACCCAGCCCCAAGAGCTGTAAGGCGGCAGTGCTAAGCACCATGCCACTGATCCTACCATTCATTTACTGAATTGGTACTAAATGTGGGACTGATTCGCAGACTAGTAGATGTAGGAAATACTGAAGTCAATGGCTTTTACACAAGGGCATCATGTCAGGTATTCAAAGTATTATCACCACTGTCATTGTCTTCTTTGTCATTATCGGTCTTCTTTTCAAATCCGTTATATTGTTATTATTTGGCAAACTTTAAAGGTTTAGGCTTGAAAAATGAATGCACAGTCTTCCAAAAACTGAAAGATGTAACACCATGTATTTTTCTAAAGGGCACAGCTTTCTTGTTAGTCAGTATTCAGCTTTGGTGTGTAACATGCGGCGTGGTGTGAGGTGAGCCTCCTGCAGGCTCGGGGTGCCCGCCCAGCGAGTGACAGTACCTGTAAAGCTGTCAGGATGTTGGCGAGGGCTTGCCCGTAGGTGTCGTGACAGTGAACCGCCAGGGCCCGGCTTGGGATTTCCTTCAGGACGCACTCCAGCATCTTGGCCATTTCCCCCGGCGTACCCCCTCCAGTGGTGTCTCCCAGGGAAATCTCACAGCAGCCCAGGTTGTACATACGTTTAGCCACCTGCCATGTAAACCGTGCCTGTCAGACTAACTTCCCACACGGGATTAGTTGCTTGTACTTGATGTGGTAACTGTGAAGAGGAGATCCCAGAGCATTGCGCTCCTCACCACAAACGAGATGAGGATTACTGAGAGGGACTGACAGCCTGACAACAGCGCTGCCCCTGGGGTGGTGGAGGAAAAAGTGATGTTATAACATCACAACCAGCACCCTGAAGTGCATCATTCCTATTGCACAAGAGTAAAAAAGAGAATGTGCACTGGGCACTGTTAAAATGATCGTTGTAAGTTAAATTAGAGAACATCCTTTTCCACACTATATACTGTAAACTGTGTTTGCCTTTACGGAATTCATGGTGACATGAGAAAATTGAAGCTGAAGTTTCATAAGGTATCGTGACGATGACCACGTGCCAGAGGTGAGGAAAATGGTTACAGTGCCAAGACAGTTTGTGAGCACTCGGTAAAATCACAGAAAATTATCGTCTCTAAACATGAGCGCTTTAATGAAAACAGGTCTTAAACAGAAATAAACAAAGCAGGTTATACTAATCTGTTCAGTGTTTCCGAGACACAATGGTGTATGAAGTAGAAAAATAATAATAAAAAAATCAGTCTCTGTGAAATAATATGTCAACCTCTAGTTTATTTCGCACAATTAAATAACTGTGGTTTAATAACTGAGTAACAAGTAAATACAGGTTAGTAGAAACAGGGATGAGTAAAGTTTAAAGGGATGAGTAAAGTATTTTGAATGGAAATGAAACCATTCTTAAACATTTGGGGCTCTATCCATCTACTGGTAGACATAATCTACAAATGGAAAAAATTCACAGTTACTTTGCCCAGGACTGGTCGTGGGAGAATAGCCAGGAAAAAAAAAACCTGTCTAAAAAAGAACACTGCCTCCCATTTCAAGTTCTCCAAAGAGATCATCTGGAGGATCCAGAAAACTCCAGATCTTCTGGACAAGTGAGTCAAATGTTACATTGGCCACAAAATGTAACAAATTTATAAAAATATTACAAATGGCCACATTGAGAAATGTTTTGTATGTTTTGTTTTAGTCAGAACCAAACTCTGTCTTCCAAGAGAAGAACCTCAACCTCTCCATCAAGCATGGAGGTGGGAGGGTTGTGGATTTGTCCTGCTGTGCTGTTTTAGGACCAAGATCGCTTGCCATCTTTGATGGAACCATGAATATTGTGTTGTATCAGCACATTTTGTAAGCTGAAGCTGAGCTGAAGGTGATTCATGCAGTAAGACAATGACCCTAAACATACCAGCAGATCTACAACAGAAAGGCTGAAGAGGAAGAAATTTCACATTCAGATTTAACCCAAGTCAAAGTCCAGACCTAAACCCCCAGAGAAATTGGATGGTAGGTCCTGCAGCCAGCTGTTTATGGAGACCCTCAAATGGCACAGACTTAAAGCAGTTCTATAGGAAGAAATGGGCCTTAATTCCTAAAAGCCTATTTGAGAGACTGATAAACCGTTAAAAGAAACACCTAATTGTAGCCAAGGCAGCCCAAGACAGTGCAACAGGTTACTGATTCTGAGGGTTTAGAAGACTTGTTCACCTCAGGATATTTGATGTTGGATCATTAATTAATCAAAATATATTGTGTAATACATTTAATCTGACTGTCTTCATCTTTCTCTAAGACTCCCATGAAAGCATGAAGGCATCATTACATTTTAGTAATTATCCAAAACATGAGAGAATATGGACCAGCCTAGAGAGTTCATAAACTTTTTTGTGGCACTGTGCTCAGATGAAGTGTAGCATATTCTTCTTGCATGCTGCCACTTTGTCTGTGATAATTTGCCAGGATAACATTGTGGATCTAGTGTCAGAATGACCAATCGGACCATATTTCCCTTCCCCTTGTACCTTTAACTTTCTTCATGGCTATTTCATTACACGATACTGCACAGTATAGAATTAAAAAACTCAAACTTACCTCTGTTACTTTAGCTGGTTGTATGTATCCTTCAAAGGGGCATCCTAGTGCACAGGACACATATCTACAATATATTAATTTTAGAATTTAGCATTCAGTGAAAGGGCTATGCAATACAATACATATTACCACATGTTTACTGACATGATCATTGTTATTTGTGTGATTCAATCAGTTAACTGTCCTCTTTTTTAGAAAGTGTGAAAGTACATGTTAGCTGTATTACAAGTGGTGTTGTAGAAATTCAATAGAAATTCAATATTTATTGTAGTGAAATCTAGTCAAAAACGAATATTAAAGGGAAGTTATATTTGCACACTAAAATATTTAATAAATATATAATATTTGCATGCTCTTATTTGTTCAAAATTAATTTTCTCATGTTAGTTATTTATGTTTCATTCCAATCAAGCTTCTGGGCACTGGCATTTTTGTGTTTTCTTACTCATTCAAGAATTATTTAGCACCTTGCATTTAACTGAGTAAGTATAGATCAATCTACTGTAATTCAAACCCAAAAGAAATGCGCTTCATGTTCAGATTTAAGGTGAAATGCAGGATGGAAGATAATTAATCCAGGACTAACTAAGGTGAAGCCTCCTTTAATATTAGAGGATAAAAGACAAGTTTCTTTTTCCCTTTACAGAATTCAGCAGTGGTTTTAAAAGACATGGCACTATTCTCTGAAGTCAGCCTGCTCTAAAAATTGAACAAAGAAAGGTCAAACAAAAGCTTGATGTATTTTACTGTTCTTCCAGTTATAATTATTTTTTAACGTAATGTTTAGAATGCATTTATCTTGAAAACATCCAGGACATTGTTAAACTGTCAGGATGTCATTTCATGGGCTTGTTGGTTTCTTGTGAATACCACTGCTCTTTGGTATGGCCCTCATGAACCAGCATATCTCCTGTGCCTCAATTACAGCACCTCATGAACTGAGATTTAGTCAGTGGAAAAACTTGTAAAATATTCCATTTCTGTAGATGAGACTTAATGATTCTGCTTGGAAATAGCCTGCCCAGGGAGACGGAGGTCTTGTCAGGTGTCTCCCCCACAACGTACTGGACAGATTTTGAAAAAATATTCATGCAAAGATAATCTCTTGACAACACTCCCACAATGTACATGATTTTTTAAAATAAAAACGGCATCTTCTTTTAAGTAAAAGAAATGCCTCAAATATGTTTAATGTCGACTAACCCAGTGGGGATTTGTGTTAGAGTATAAGAGAACAGTTCATAAAGATAGAATGAGACTTGATAGGGAGGCACCACAAAGATGATCATGTATGTCTGGGAGAAGGAAGTTATACCCAGTCAAACACAATTAAAAATGCTCCTTGGAGTGTTAGGTCCTGTGAGCACAGAAGTCTAAAGGCTGGGCAACCAGGGAGAGTGGGGACATGTGCAGTCTTAGCTATTGCTATCAGCCCTGCTGTTTCATTCTGATTCCTGTATTCGGTGAAGACTGCATGCTTCCCCACACGGCCTGGGAACAGTGGGCTTGATCTGCCGGTGACAATCATTGCTGGGAATGATACCTGCGGATAAAGGTCCATCCTGGCTGCTTGTTGCCAGGGTCCTACTTCACTTTTTAGGGGTTTATGAATGGTCTGGGGGAGAAAACAACTTTTGAAAAAAACAATGCAGGCAAAGCAAAATTGTCTCCTGGGCCTTAAAAGCTTCCAGTTTGTATTGTGGGGGGGGGGGGGGGGGTGATGTTCTCTTCAAAAACCATGCTCCTTTCCTGAGTCCTGAGTTGTTCTCTCTTTTTTAAAATTCTTAAATTCTTCTTTGCTCATAGTGTGGATTCTTTCTGCTATGATACAACAGTATTCCACTGAGGCCTTTCCTGAAGTGCCAGTAATTAGGTCCTATTCGTTGTACCTTTCATTGCAATTCCGGTTATGAGAATAATATCATAACTTACACCTATTACAGAACCATTCTAGAAAACAGTGGAAAATATAATACAATTTGGGTGGTAATAAAACACAAAATATCACAAATTCTGTATATGTTCAGAAGTACACAAATCACTGGCACGTTCTTACTTTTCTAGTATCTCATCTCTTCACCAAACCATTTGATCTGTGTTTGTCTTTAACATTTGTTCCTCATATCAACAATATAGAGGATAGGAAAGTAGTGTGTCCTTTCTATATGCTTGGAAAATATTTACTGTTTGCCTTCAGATGATCTAACAGGGCACACTTAAAATCTACTGGTAAAGCAGAAAATGTTTCTCTTGGGCTTGGGTCCTTAGTTAATATTTTAGTCTTACAATCAGCTACTGGAATTTCCATAGAGCCTCTCTCCTCCTGGGAAAAGAATGTTCTTTAGTCATTTCAAACATCACTCACTTAGTCATTTTAACAAAAACGAGGATGTCAAACTGATGTGTATCCATGGTAATTCTGCTTTGGTTCCTTTGAGATTAAAGAGTTGCTTCCACTATTTGAAACATCCTGGATTTGGTTAGCCACATCTGGCATTCTAGTTGTAACGGATACGAAACACCAGGTTAAACGAGCATCTGGAACTGGACTTTCTTACCTATAATTTCTAACATAATTTGAAGCTGTTTGAGTATTCCGTTACAAAATTCTGTTCAAATAAAATAAATACAGTGAACATTCTGTGCATCAATGAAGGATTATGAAGGCAAAATATCTTTTTTACAGAATGCTGAAAGGCCAGTCAGGTTGTTTATTTGTAAGTTTTACGGTTTGCATTTTTGATGTTCCTGACACTACAAATACATTAGTAAATGATTGTTGCCAGGGTTTCTTTGCCTAAAAACATTTTTAGAGAGCTATGTTAACAATGATATGAATCAACAGCTCATTTTTCATTACAGGGGTCTTTTATTTTTCAGTCCTGTTAACAGGCTTGCTTAGAATTAAAATTGAATCAGAGCACGACTACATAATACATATCAGGCCACAGTTCAGCAACCTTGGCTTTAGTTTCAAGTGGAATGTGGACTGAAATTAAAAGGCATCTTAGACAAATTAAAGAGGAATTCTGAATTTCACACAGGTGTATGGATATACAGTGTGAAAAATAACACTACAGCAACATAGTATGAGGAAAAGCTGAAATGGCTCTAGAGTTGGAGCAAATTTTTTTTGCTAACATAAAGATTGGATACTTAGTCGTGTCGCTCCAAAAAGGCAAAAACATTACTTTCATAGACATTAGAGAATGGCATACTATTTGTCCTCAAAGTCAGCTTCCAAAATAACCCCACAGGTGATGTAATGAAGGTAAACATTGTAAACCAATTCTTCATTGAGCTGTAATTCTTGAGGCCGTGAAACCTTAAGAGCTAGTATTTAAGTCCACTCTGAAATTATTCAGCAGTCTCCCATTCAGATTGTGTTAGAAACAATGTTCTCATAAAATAACACACAGTACAAACAGTCAAGCTACCAGACTGTCCACAGTGTGTGGTAATAGTGAGCTGGCCACATTATTTACAATCCGCTGCACATTTGTTTGGCTCAGTGTTCATTTACCACAGATGTTATGCACAGTTGGCTTGCATTGGAAAAGGATTTGCAACATGGCAGTAAACATTTACAAAAAAGCAGTCCCTGTGAACTGCTACCTCTTGGTAGGATGTGTAAGACTATGATGTACAAACCCTCGGACTGGTATCTTTGCCTCTTCTGCTGATCTGACTATGTCGCTAAATTTGTGCATGCTTTCTTCAACAGAGCAGTTAATATTCTTCATGCTGAAGGTTTCAGAGGCAGACCCAAACACAGCCACTTCTGTAGCCCCGGCCGCAACCTAAGAAAATAAAACCAGATTACAAATCCATCTAGCAGCTCATTATCGCTTCGTTAAGTATGTGGTGCTGTGGTGAGAATTACTGTGCTGAGGTCTACTAAAAGTAATGAAGTAATTGTCTTTCTGAGAACTGCTTCTAATAACCTACTAATTTTCCTCCTCACTTGAAGCTTAAAACCTTAATGCATGCATAAATATACAATAGTCCTGAACCCCAGTCCATCCCAATTTCAGAATGAACCAGCCCAGATTATACTTATTCTTTTGGACAGCTAGGTCAAACTTGTGACTTGGACCATCCTAAATCAAAATTCTTCACAGGCCCAATTTTGATTTAGACTGAAATTAAGAAAATAATGTAAAGGTCAAAAACAAAATGGAAAAAGCCTAACATTTTAATAATACTTATTTTAATTAGATGTATTACTTCATCAATCAATCCCAGACCTAATGGTAGGAACAATAGTCCAATGCTAGCTAATTCTGAAATGCTTATTTCTTGCTTGTATGCAGGATATGCACAGATATTATTGGTAGCAAAGTTTTAGTGAAAAAAGAAGATGAATTATAGAAAAGCTCTATTTTTGTAAAAAAATATATTTTGAAAGAACAGTTTTACTTACAGCTGCCTGAAAGCCTTGTATATTAGGAGTGAGAACTGGATATTTAATATGAGATAACTTCTTTATTCCTTGTAGGACTTCTGTCTGATCTGCCATCTTTGAAATAAATATTATCAAAAAGACACAGTGGAAGACCAATTCATTATCTTGTAAAGAATGATAATAACAGAGTTCAATAACATTGTGACACTTATCTGCTCTTTATTCTGAAAAAATATTTGATGTGTCTTAAACATTCAGTCTCTTTAAAAGAGTAATCTTTATTGTAGTATTTCTGGGCTGTATAAAGGTAAATTAGTCATGATGACTAAATATATACACACAGATGGTCTGGTAATAGAGACCACAAGAGTACTCCTATTTTACTGGCAGAAGTACACATCAGTACTCTACAATAAGTTTGACATGACAAAAAGTACTACATAAATCTGAACAAAGTGATATTTGTAATAAGTAATTTATTGATTATAAGGATTTTTATGAAAATGTGATTAAAATGACCTCATAATGAGCAACTATATCTCTTTTAACTCTGTACAGAAAACGTCTTGTAAATGCTAAGAAGCTATAACAAAATGTGTGTAGTAGTCCGAACCAGCTGTTTTGTAAATATGAAAATATAGTAGTTGCAGTATATGGAGAGCATCAAGAGACACTTGATGAGAACACCATGAGTATCCCCTTACAGTGTGACTGTGAAAAAAGTATTACCTGTGGGACCCACTTTGATGACACAAAGCTAGTGGCTTCAATAACTGGTAGACCGGCTTCCGAGAGCATATCTATCAGTTCAATTTTGACTTTTGTTGGAACAATTTCCTGTAAAACATTTCAAAGAGTTTAAAAGGTGCCTGGCAGTTGTCAGTGCTCTCTCTGGGACTGGGACTTCAGTTGCACCTCAGCAGCAAGGTTCCAGCTGAAGAAACCAGCCAGAATTCTGTCTGATACCAAGCAGCACGTAAGATGAATGAAACCCTTTTAAGACTATTCTCCTAACTTAATTCAGTTTACAGCAGTATTATTCCTAATAAAGTCACTGATTGGTCTTCAGTGCTCTTGCCTACATCATATGTCTTTCCTACGTCTAACTTTCTCAACTAACCCTTTAAATTCCGAAGTATATTGCATTTCACAGCTGCTTGTTTTTGTTGATTTATTTCTACACCTTTGTGTTGGACATACCCTTAACATTGAATGAGTTCAATTTGATTTGAACTCAGCTCTGTCTTCATGTTTTGTTAGCTCAATGGAATTAAAAATGACATATTTCCACTGATTGAACTTTATAACTTCTCACTCTTTGGCTAGGTCTTTGACCTAGAGGAGTATGTTCCTTATAAAGCACTTCTACAGTGCACAAATGCACAACGATGGAAAATTAAAAGCCATGAAAGATACAGCGTGTCTATCCTTTCCATAACGGAGAAAATGAAGCATGACTCCATAACAGACAGATGTACCTTACCAGCATTAAACATAACCAGCATATGAACCATCTGGTAAAGTCATGTCATACTTCCGACAGATTATAAGGTCATGTGGTGCTTATTTCATTAATACAATATTTGAAAGAAAAAATGGAAAACATATGTTGTTTAATACTATTCGTAAAGCAAATGGAAATCAGAAAATGTTGCTGAATTTTCAGGAACACTGCAGGGTTTTTCATACATTATGATATTTTAAGTTAGCAAATATGAAGGTAATAGATATTCCTACCAAAAATTCTAAAAAGATTTTGTTTATAGCACTTTTTATCCCAAAGCTCCTCAACATACAGGAGGGCAGCCATGTCCTCCAGCGCTGACATGCTGCCCCCACCTGGGTGAGCGTGGAAACCATTAGGAGCTGGAAGCCCCCTACAAAGCAGGGCAGGTGGACGAGAAAGGGCTTCGCTGACTGAATTAAGGCAGACGTTTCGGGGGGGAAGACTGTGCGAGCCCAGAGTGGAAATTAACCAGGCCTCTAGTCTGCCCTGGCAAGAACCCCTGGCATGATCCCCAGTATGGGCAGTGCCAGGGGATCTCTAATGAGCGAGCTGTCGGGACCTCGGTTTAGTGGCTCCTCCCGTGGTTGGAACCTCCAGTCGCCATACTGAGGCATCGAATTGGACTTTCTTTCCCATCTCATTACTGACCGGGCCTAGCTGTGCTTAGCCTATGCAATCTAAGCAGATCGAGCTTCAGTGTGCTAATGTTCCTGTAATACTGTGTGTGGTTTATTCTTGACACAGGAAGTGTCTCCAGTAACATTAACAGATTTCTTTTGTGCAGGTAATAAGAACCCAGGATATCATGTGTTATGCTCTAGGCATTGTTCCTTTTGAAGTCTGATACATCATAAAGGATCTGTAATTTATATATTTTTTCTTAATTAAACTCTCAAAATGAAACTATTCTGTTACCGTAATTTACTCTTCTGAAACTGCGCTGTTTCCTTGGGTTTTCTGTAAAACTGAAACAGGTATTTTATTCAAATAATTATTCATTAATCAGTCTGGACAAAGCTTCCAATAAGCAAGTCTTTAACTGTTTGTAAAACCAAATGTAATTTATGTAATGTAATGGATGTTGTTTAATTCTATAGCAAACATTTGTGACAAAACCTCAGAAAAAGCAATATAATGTGTACTTTGGGATTGAAAGTTTTAATGTTTTAGAATGACCTACATTGACATGTATTTTAGGAGGAACAGTAAGCCATTCAATTAAACCTTTTTTGTTCATCGCCTATGCCATTTTATTAATTATTCAGCTTTAAGTCAACACCAACAGACCAGATGTCCTCCCGTTTTGCTTTCGGCATATCATTCTGATGAAAATTCAAAGAATAACACAAAACCAATGTACTCTATTTCTTGATGTCTTTCTATGTATGTTCATACATCTCAATACATCTTGTCAACATAAGGTGCATTTTCTGTGCTGGAATATAAACATGTTTCACATCAAATCCCCTTTTTGTGCAAAGAGTAAAACACAAGCGTCTCATAATTCATTACAGAGGG
This sequence comes from Lepisosteus oculatus, assembly GCF_040954835.1. Taxonomy (NCBI): domain Eukaryota; kingdom Metazoa; phylum Chordata; class Actinopteri; order Semionotiformes; family Lepisosteidae; genus Lepisosteus; species Lepisosteus oculatus. The sequence continues at coordinate 19,634,916 of NC_090712.1, forward strand.
TGTTTACACTTTAATCATACCGTGAAATGGTGCAATTTTAGATAAAAAAAATAATATTACCAAAGCTTTTAATCAAGCACACTAATGGCATACAGCAAATTTCCTGCCATGGTTGGGAATCAAAACTTCATCATGTCTCTCTGGCTAAAAAGAAATGTGTTATATCACACTGCTATAATAAAAGTCATGACAGACATTTTTAAGTACACATGTAAAACAAAGGCTTGGCTAAAAATGGATTCAGTTTTAACATTCTCTTCAAATGAGTAGATCTTAAAAGGTCAAATAATTACAAAAATATACCTTTTCATTCTGTAGGCCATCTCTTGGTCCAACCTCCACGATTTTAACAAACGTAGGCAGTCCATTTATGGCAATTTTCTGAAACAAATGAGAATTACATTCTTATATTCTATTATCTGTATCTAAATTGTGCTGCAGCAATAAAGTGAAGTCATTGAAGAGAGTATTGAAATTGACTTAAGTATCACAGCTGTGCTGTGTTTTCAAAAGTCTACTTTGTTGTTTGAACTAAATTATTTTTTTCAGCATACACTCAGAGGAAGTAATCATGTAGTAATCATGTATTTTGTTTTAACAATGTCCGGAAGAAAGATGAAAATGCAGTGTAGCAATATAAGTATGTGGAAAATATTTTTTGTCCCAGAGAGGGCAGAATTTGTAGAAGTTAAAAAAAAGAGGGACATAGTTAAAGGTGGATACAACTGTCTGCAGAAAATCACTTCAGATGGTGATCAGGTTAGCATTTCATTTGTTCTAAAGCTGCTAAATCAAGGAATGAGGAAGACATTAGTAAAAATGGAGATACCAAGCGACTGAGGCTGCTCCTCTGACATGTCTCCCCTGTGTGACGTGAAGTAGGAGTCAGCACTAAGTGAGTAACCAGGAGGAAGCACAGCGCTACAGGCACCAGATCCTCTGTGGCGTGATGTCACATCATCTGCCAGTAACTCTGTCTGATCGCATTCCGGTCTAACTGAACACGGCAATAATAAGGAAACAGACCTGAACAAACACATGTTGCCATGTGAAAAGCCCTTTTAAAATACTGGTATCTGTAGATTACATCACTAGAAGGAAAATATATTATTATTCTTATTAATATATGAAATCTTCAATGAGTGAGAGATATAGGGATGGCGCATACCTTTGTTCTGTATCTAACTGTTGAATTTGTATTCAATTTATGCAAGACAGACACCTCACCTTCTCTTCCTGCAGTGAATGTGCAAGCCAGGAATAGTCCCTGTTGAGATTCTGGTAGCTCAGGCAGTGCTTCACAGCAGTGGGGACGTTACCCATTTGTTTATCACTGCGTTTGCCCCAGGATTCCACACACTCACTGACCCTTACAGCTGGGCTTGATACACCCAGCTAAAGCTGAAAGATGCATTTAATCAGCAGTGATCAGCTTTTTGCTTTTGGAGAGCCGCTGTGAGGCAGGCTCTGCAGCTAACAGGAGAGACTGACTCAGCTGTTGCTATGGCAGCACCATCACGGGCCGGAAAGGGATAGGAAGGGAGGAGCAGCCGGTCCTCTGGAATTGCAGCATGGACATGGATCCATACAATTGCGTGTTTAGATGGCCCTGGAGATCCTAAAGAAAATTTGACATGTCCTTGTTTGGATGCACTGTACTGGAGCTGTGCTAACTAGAAGACTTTGCTGCAGTCCGATTGCCTCTTCTAACAGAAACCCAAGGCGCTGTGAAAACATGCTGACCTGATTGATCTACTGCAATTTAAATAGCTGAAGGTTTCCACCACAAGTTATACCATTCTTGCCAATATCAACTGCATGCTGTAATAAAATCTCCCTGTAAAGTTTGTCTGTAATTTCTTAGTGAAAGGCTTATTCTTCCCTACCCAGCTGTTAACAATAGAGGGTTTAATGAAGTCCTAGTGCTGGACTTCTGAACAACAATAACCTAAAGCGCAATGATAAATCCTTCCCGTCACACATCCAATTTCAACGAATGTGGAGGAACATATGGTCCTACTGTAAGTGAGGCCAAAGTATTGGAGACCATGAATTCTGAAACTCCAGCTCTCTTAAGAACATGGACTGGAGTGAGCCTTATGCTGTAAGGCTATCTTCAGAATACTGAAAGCTCTGGCTAACTCACTTCAATTGTCACCCCCTTTAGTGAAACGTTCCTTGTTATAAACAAAGTTTTAGCTGCATTTAGTAATTCATTAAATGCCATTGAAAGAGATCTGAATATCTGACAAAACAAGAACTGCTTTTAACTAACAACAGGAACCATGCTAGTGTATGGATTCCATTAGCTGACTGCAGGGTTTTAAGAGAGGATGTTGTGACAGTAAAATCAAAGGGAATAGAAAATGTATGATGTGAAGCAGTGAGGGGAGGTGATTACAAGAGATTGGAGGTATACAGTATGCTTGACATTAGCAATATAATGGCAGTTTGCTAAATGGAGATTTTTTCCCTTAAAATGCAAGATTAAGGAAAGCATCAGTCAGATTGCAGGACTGTTTTACAGACCCCCGGACTGCTTATATGCCTAAGGTCACAGAAGTGCAAACTATTTCAGTTGTAAAAGTAGCCAACAGCATAAGAGGGCAGAGAATCAGACCACCCACATTCAAGAAGGACCCGGAGTCAGGGACGGATAGGGAGATTACAAATACTCTAATGGTATCCATGGGCTATAACTATTCTATCACATTATTCTCTCCAGTGCTGAAATTATCTCCAGTTAATCTCGTATAGTCAGAATATGTGGATGTAGGCCATTGACTTTGTATTTCACTCCCCTTACCTATAAGAAAGACAAGGGCAAGGGATGTTTTTGATTCAGAATTTAAATATAAAATACATATAAAATATATGTCTTTATTGTTTAGGAATATGCAGTGTCATAACTTTGAGGTGGGTTTTATTTTGTAGACTTCCTTGTTTTCAGATCAAGACCCAGATTCAGACACGTCAGATCTCATTTTCAATTAAGGCCGTAAATCTGCTTGTTCTCGGGCCCTAAACCTAAAACCCTTTTCTGCCTACAGTACCTTCAGCATGTAAGCTGTTACTATGAAACTTCTGGCTTTGTTCTTGCCTGCGTTGTGTTCTCACCCCCCTCCCTCCTCCCCATCTTCGCCCTTGAAGCGGCTCCCTGGCTCATTCCTCACGACACGGGTTGATGGTTCCAACAGCCCCGTCCGTATGGACTTTCTCCTCAGCCCCGCGAGTCACCCCATTAAAACTCACTGTATTTTATCATTATACTGTACCTCTTCTCCTCGTTAGTTAGGTGCTACTGCATAGAAAAAGAGTAATAAATTACCTTGAAACACTTAATCTTACTAGACAAATTTGATATATCGGTATTAACAGTATTAATAAACTTTCCCCTAATAAACATAAGTTGCATGTAAATTAATGGAGATCAGACTATTTTGTATGAAGGATTTATCAATAGATATTTCATATTTATTCGCTTTTTTGGTTCTAGTTTAGGAAATTCAGCACCCACGTACAGCATTGTAAAGCCACCTAATCATCCGCTATTTATTCTGCTCTTAACACTTTTATTTGGTTTATGGTACTCTAGTCACCTTTTAACTGGCGCTTCTTTGTGGAACAGAAAACCAAAAGTCACCTTAGGGATTCTTGCTGAATTATGAGCAGTCTAATAAATTGTTCTATTCAATGAAAGAAACAAATGCTGTTTTTACATCTCTGTCAGCTGGGAGGAAAAGATTTGTCCCCAGCTGGGCAGATTCTGTAAATACAAAAGGGATCTATCTTGATAAATAACAGCTGTTTAGGGTTTAGTTAAAGAAACCTGCAGCGCCCTTCAGGACTGTTCTGTTTATCTGATGGAACTCAATGCAGGTGAGTTTATAGTTTGTTTAAATTCTAATCTGTAGTGCTATTCATGTCAAAGTAGTTTTGAAGGAAAAACAGTCAAGATAGACATATTTCAAAGGGGAAACATTTTATTTTATGTTCCATTTTCTAGCAACAAGAAAAATACTAATGTGCGTAATATTTGTTATGCTGCAGAATATTACTGTGAGAAATAAAACCGCAGTATTAAAATTCCAGTACTATGATTGGGCCTGTTATATTTCTAATGGTTTCTAGAGCCTCCTAACAGGTTCGAGTAAATTGCATTGTGTTATAAACTGGAATCTTCTGTTGTTTTTAAACTAATTTTCTGAACAATTAATCACCAAAGTATAAAGAAACCTTTCCCAAGAATTTCATACAGTTGATACTCTTGAAGTTCAGTAGCAAGCTGTAAGAAAGAAGTTGATAACAAATATTTCAAATCTGTTATCTCAAGTGAAATACCATAAACAAACTAGTATAACCTTTAATTCATCATGTTGTTTTTTTTTAACCCAAAAGGATGTATAGTTTTCAGTCTAAATATTTTGGGCAATATAATTGTGTCATGCTGTGCACTGCAAAAACTTGTATTTCCATAAAGCTTTCAAACACATCTGGTAAACCAAACACTCTGATATCTTGTTTTTTTTTGTTATATTTTACATTAGTGTGTCACCTGACCTAACCACTTCATATTACTGTAGACAAGCAAACACATGCGACAGCTGTATTTACAGCTACAGATTTGGAATATTAACACTGAGTGCTGTCCATCTGCTTGGTATTATACCCAAAGAGAGAAAGGCTAACTGGCAGTGAGCCTACTTTTGCACATTTTGTGTTCAAATGTCAAGGGAATCATGTGATATGCATGCTATTGTAATACTACTTTGAACATGTCATTAAGAGTATAAACTAAAGCTTTATGTGTTCTATTTTTTCCTAAACGTCTGCCCTGCCCTGTGAGAATAACCTGTTGTTGTAAAGGTATTTTGAATTTTTTGCCTTCAGAGTCATGAAACAGATGCATGGAAGATACTGTCCAACACTAAGGCAGCCTAAATATAGTACAACATTAAAAAGTACAGTACTTTCACTTCTAATAAAAGTAATACTGTTTCTTTCCCATTATTTGACATCGTCGAAGAAGTAGGGCTTTGTGGGAAAAGTTGTTCAATTCTAAATGTTTTTAAATGATGGTAATTTTGCTGCACAGTTCTAAACATCACTCCTGGTTGAACAATAATAGCAATGTTGTTAATACGTCTTGGAATCAGTTGTGAGGAAAATATCTCTGATATAGTTCTTCATATGTCTGTTAAGTGGCTTGGTCCAAAGTACTAATTGATGAGCAATTCGAATAGTGAGCACGTGGGGGTACCTCATCTACTGTAGCTGAGGAAAACTACAACCCACCTCTAAGGACAGGCCTGTCAGAGCCCCCAAAAGAAAAAAGACAGACCTCATAGCAGGAATGCAGGATTCTAAAAATACAAAATGTAAAGACAGAACATGAATGAGAGTAAGATTTGCAGATCAAACACTAAAGAGGGACATGAAGGCTGCTACAGAAGCATTTCCAAATTGAACAGAGAGAGAAAGATCAGGACACTCTGAGCCAGAGCATCGCGTTTGCCTGGGGGTGAATTAGGAAAAAGAATGAAAACCCGGTAGCACTGCAGCAGATTATTAATTGTGGAGTGGAGCACTGTCAGAGTGTTTAAACTTCAGAGGAGCAGCTCTAAAGGGATTCGATAAGGTGACTGGAAACCCTTGATGTGAAGTGAAGAATGCTGCAGTAGTCAAAGGAATGACTGCAAAGCTGAAGCCAGCAGAGCTAGCACTATGCTCCCTAGGGAGAGTGTGTAGGACCCAGTGGCAAGTCTCTCACGGGGACTAGGGTAACACAGTGGTGCAGAGATGTTATGGACGAAACAAAGTTAACAATACAAGGGACTGGACCCAGAGTGTCGATGGCGGACTTGAGGGGAGTTTTGAGAATCGTCTTAATGCAGTCAAGGCTGGCTTGTGGCAAGGAGGTGCAAAAGATTAAAACCGAAGAGGGAAATTGCCTCGGAAAAATGGGAAAGTTTTCTCTGTGCTGAAAAGAATATCCGAAATCTATATCTCTGATGTCTAGAACAACCTGAATCAAGGCAGAAGGATTTCAATTAGATAGATGGGTGAAATGAAGGATGGAGGGGAACTTGAAAATGAAGGAAGTTCCAGCAGAGGGCTTCTTTAAGTGTTGAAAAGACTGTGGGCAGTGCAGAAGTCGCGATGGACTGTGAAATTATACTTACCCTCCTTCAAAGTGCCTGACGTTGGCATAAATTTGAGCACCTTAGTGATGACGGCTGTTGCGAGTTAAGAGTTTTGTCCTGCTGCTTTGGTCCTGTATAACACGGCCTGTGATTTCAAAGCGCGGTGGAAACTCAGGAGTAGGCTGACGACGCCGAGAGCAGGGAAGTAATGAAGTGGAGAGTAAGATCGATGAGGAGACTCGTCTAACTGCACCTCCCAGTGGAGACGCTGTGTCAACAGGATGGGGAGGAGGGAGGGCTGCAGGGCGACTCAGGATAGGGGGATGTTTCCGAGCGAAGTGAGGCTGGATGAGAGAGGCTTGCCAGGAAAACGCGCACCTGGAGAAGAGATGCAGGGCTGACAGGGGGTTCGGCTGCCTGGAGGGTAGCAGGAGGATTCCATGGCTGCAGAGGGATACATGGAGGTTAGTGTGGCGACGGAGATCACTGGGAGAGCAGCAGGAGAGTAGCGCTTTGAGGTTTTGGTTTCGCGCTGAAATCCGTTCTTGTCTCGTGGTTTACAGAGGAGGGTGGAAGTGTCTGGTTTCCTCCGAGCAGGGAGAAGCCATGAAGAGTAGCAGGGCAAGGCCTGGCGCCGGCGGGGGCAATCTCCAAATGTGCAAAAAGAAACTTGTGCGTGAACAAGAAACATGACTTTTATGGGGAAGTAGGCAGAAGGGTACGACAACAGTGTTTCGTTTAAACCTCTGCTTAGCAGTGCTTTTCTCCCCTCAGCCACCCACATTCCCTCGATCTCGTCTGTGTTCCTTGAGAGGCCGTCTTCCTCAAGGGGCTTGTATTCTCCAGCACCACACCACAGCGCTCTGCACATCCTTCCTCTTCCACCACCTCTCTGGAAAAGTAAGTGCGTGTCCTGCTATTCGAAAACAGAGAGAGAGTGGGATACGTGCTGCACAGAATGACTTTATGAATCATTTCATATAGCCAGTGGTTCCTGTCAGGTTCTGAGTTTATGAATGGCGGAATAGTCCCAGCGGTATCGTTTTCAACAAAACCCTTTCACATCACAAAACCTTCCATCTTAAATAATTTTTTATTTTTCATAAAGTCAGACAATTTTATTTCCTCATCCTGGAATTCTATGCGTGCGTGTTATTTTTGACTGCCTAGGTCGGTTTTCACATAGTTTATGGTGTGGTTCCACAATAAATATTAAGGCTCCCCCTAGGTTCAAAAACCCAGCATCAGTTTCAAGATTGCTCCCATTACGGATGTAATGAATTACAACTTGAGAGTACAGGCATCCAGACAAAAGCAGAAACCAAATCTTTACCTCGGATTTATTTATTTTCAAAATGTCCGAGTTTATGTACGGTGTATGTTGGGAGGGGTGATTACTTAAGCTGCTGCTTTGCAGGCGAAGTCAAGCCAGGTAAATGATGAACAAGTCAACATACTGGCTCCTGGCTTCAGTTCACTTTTCAGCTTCCCCGCATGCTTTGGTTACTTTATCTACTATCTAAACTGGAATCTGCCTTTTCCTTGTATGACCGGCACTACACCAGCCTCCCTGCAAGAACTGTTTTACTAATTCAAATTAGAATTAATATATTTTTTAAAATATGTATTGTCCAACTTCATATAGAGGTTCGTAAAATCAAAAATCATGTATTTTGGTTAAAATGAATGAATAAGCAGCCTCTGTCATTCACTATATGTGAAGGACATCAAAGCAAATTTTGACAGATTTGATCATCGTTCCTCACTGGGACTGCTGTCCAGCCATCTTGTTTACCACTTGAAAGTTGAAAACAATACCACTTTGACCTTCAGTAAGTGAGGTTGCTGGATGAACATGTTCTCTGGGTGACCTGGACATGGCCATTGAGATGAGTTACAGAAAGTGTAAGGGCACAGAGACGGTGCGGACGAGTGACTTCCGATGCACCAAAGTGTCCTGCTTGCCGGTAGCTTTGGACAGTTACAGAAACTCCCAGTCAGATCAGGTGTTCAGTGATATTAGACGACTGATGGGTCTGAAAACAATGTGGCATTTGAATGAAAAGGAAGTTGGGATGTATGGTGCTGTAAAGCAGACAAATCTGTGAAAGTGCTAATTTGTAATACAGAGACGTTTTTAATCCTGAGTGGTTAATAGCAGTTAATAGAGTGATTTATGTCTATCTAGAGCAGTGTGGATGAAAGATCTCTCCAAGCTGAACTTTTCCCCCCGTTATCCACTTCCCAGACATGATTACACTTGCTGTACTTCTCTGCATCTTTCGCGGGGATTCAAAGCCTGCTGCGCCCGAAAGACTTTGGAAGCCAAAATGTTGCTTAAACACGGTATGTACGGGACACCCCCCCAGCACTCAGTGATCGGTGACATTACTTCTAAATCTTCCCATTTAGATTGACAGATTTCCACCTTCCACACTCAGCCAGTAGATTCCCGCCTGTAACCTCCCCAGACCCACAGTCCCTTCCCTTCGTCCTGTCCGCTGCACCCCATTACTTCGCTCTCCTGCTCCCTGGCTCGTTCCCACACAAACACGCTCCACTTCTCATTCTCCTCATTTAAACATTCCATTTCAGAATTTTTTTAAATATCCTAAAATGTGTGATATACTGTAAAATGGTCATTACATCGATTCAGGTTGGCTTTAAGTTCATTTTTAGACGTCCTTAAACCGAATCGGAATCCCGCCAAAAAGAAAGAAAGTTACATGAACAGAAAGTCATGTTCATGTAACATCTGAACATGTCTAAAACTGATTTAATGATGTCTGAAAAAATAATTGAGACATCATATTTAAAACGCCTTAGCATCATTATATACAATAAAGTATATAGTATGTGTATATGTGTATAAGGTTTTATGGCCTTGTTACTAAAATCATATTTAGAGAACATATCCAGCAGATTCCAACAGGCCAACAAAGTAAAACACTCTTAAATGATGGGGTTAATAAGCAGAAGTCCTGTATCCTGAGACAATGCTTTAAAATATTTGTTTTCTTCATCTCCCCAGGCAGTGATGTGAAACAATCAAGCAACATAAAAAATAATTAATTCAAATTAAGCCATAAATTGAAAAGTGCAAAGAAGATCTTTTATCTTTCCCATTTCCATCTTCTGTCCTTCACTAAAATTAAAATACCTAAAAAGCAACCCAGAGGAAATATTAGCTTTACAAATGTAAAATCCTTTGTAAAAACAGTAGGTTACTTTATATGGTTCCTCTAGGAAGATAGCCAGGACTGAGCCAGCTTTCCACAGCTTATTCTCTCTTGAGAGATAACATATGCCTTAAAGATTATTTGCAGCAGCTACCTCTGAGTACCTATGGTATCTAGTTACAAAATTAATTGACCTGTTAAAAAGCACTATCATTCTTGTATGATTGTCAAGTGCAGTCTAAGGGCTGGTGAAGATGTTAAACCTGATTCACTTTTCAGCGTTAATGCTACTCTCCACAATGGACCATTTAGGCAGCAAAGCTTGTACATGCATTTTAAGCAAAACATTCTCCTTTCAATGTTGCTAAAATGGTTGAGCTGAGTATAAAAGCAGGCATGTAAATACTGTCTAGTGACATTCAAAAGCCAAGAGAGTATAGTGGCCCCATTTTCTTTTGTGGCATTGATGTATAAAATAAGATGTCTGTTGAATTAAATAGTCTCTTGTTCTGTGTGACAAAATGCTTTCAATCCTTCCAGAGAGAGTAATCTAATTAAAGGACAGCTTGCTGGCACTGCATGCTATAGAGTGATAGGTATTAGCATATTTTGCACATATACTCATGCAGATGTTTTAATATTGCCAAAATGTAATCTGCAGATTGTTGTTCTGGAGAGAAATCTCCCAGCTGTTTTTTCCTGCGAACAGATTATAAATCCAGACATTTACAATTTAATATAGTAATAGGGTAGAAAAAATGTGCAGCTGCATTTCAAACAGAAATAAAAAGACAAAAACAACTGAAGTGAGTTCAGCTATTAGTACAAAGCATATCTTATATTCCCTGTTTACAAAACAAATGTAACTGTCGGGAGCAAGCCTGAATTTAATTTATGTTTCTAATGCTTACATTTGAATGCATTTTACCTGTAGATAGAAAGAATCTCTGGATCTTAAACATTACAGGCACAGCTCTTGCTTTAAAGACAAACCATATGAATGTTGTTTTGTTACAGTTATACTTTCATGATTCAATCTGTGTTCCTCAGGCATATTGCAAGTAATCAAATTTATCAGGGTATTACTTTTCCTTTTATTTTTACGTAAAAGCACATACTATTCCCTGGCAAGAGGGGCAATAGTATGTGCTTATTTTAGACATCATTAAAGTGTTGAAAATGCATTAACCTGAGCCAGGAAAATGTCTTTTGTATGGAAAAACATTCACATCTTGACAGAATATGCTTCATGACTTCAGGCTTTACTTCAGCGAACAAAAGGTGAGCTTTGAGTGATGACCAAAACATTTGCATTATTTCTTGTTATTTACGAATACTAAAAAAACAAACCCCCCAGTCTATCATCTCTGTAGTCTCTAACCCTGTTTTGTAGCCGAAGTCAGCTGTGAATCTTTGAGTAGGTTTACATCCAAAATAAAAAGCTCCATCATGTTTGGCACGCTACATTGCTGTGCCTGTCAGCAACAAGAGTTTACATGTTGCAGAGAAAGATATGTGCTTTCAAAGTGCAAATTACATCATTAATAACAGAAAATGAGAGGGGCCTGTGAAAGCGCTCCAGGTCAGACACCCGTGAAATGGGTCACACTCATCAGACGATGCACTTCGGGAATTCAGCCTAGCAAGCACGCAGACCAGGAACAATGTTAAAACGTGTGTCTCTGACGTATGAAGGCTTTAAAGTGGGAAGCCGCCTCAGCGTGCAAGCAGCAAAGAAAACCATAGTGGTTAATCCCACAGAGAAAGTCAAATGAACTAAGAGACACCACACTGTTTCAGGTCTGGAGGCTTCTGCAGGTAGGGCAAGACTTCAGCACAGTGCTTGTGACCAACGAGTGGTGTGATGATCACTAGACACTGGTCTGAGAAGATGATGAACAGCTGAGTCTCATAAGAACATCATTCCATCTGTTCTGTTACCACTTTATGCAATTCAGGGTGGCAGGGGAGCTGGAGCCAGTCCTGGCAGGCGACAGGCAGGGTACACCGTGGGCAGGACACACAGACATGTTCTGTATGCTGACCAGGGCCGGTTTGCTCAGAAGTCAATTACCCTGTGAATGTTTTTGAAGTGTGCGAATAAACAAGAGCACTCAGAGAAAACCCACACAAACAGAGGGAGAACATACAAACTCCACACAGACAGCACCCTGGGTCCAGAATTGAACCCAGGGCTTCAGCGTAGTAAGACAGCAAAACTTAAAGCAGACCTTCACTCTTTCTAACTGGTTTCTAGAAGGTAATTGAGGATCTTATACATCTCTTTCTTGAAACAAGCCAAGATATTGACTTCTGATGTAGGAAGTGTTACATCGGGGGCTGTATACAGAGTAAATGCATTTCCCCAAATGGAAAATGAGAACTACTGCAGGTACTCAAAATAAGTCAGATTTTATATTTTTATTTTTATATCTATGACATCCTCAGGATGAAAACTCTTGAAATTTAGCAGGTTCGCACAGGTCTATGGATCTTGTATTACACAGAGTACACAGCAGTTGTTGGGCCATTTTTATAATGTGTGATATACTGTAAAATCCTAAAGGAATCCTAAAAATTCTTGATCACTTAACACTAGACCTCATAAACATCTGATGCTTATAAGGCTATTTTATGTCATATTTCTTTGAGAATTACATAGTTGAGCTGCCATTTTGGATTGGTTGAAAAGCATTTAAAGTGATTGGAGCAAAATATAGTATGTGTAGACTAGGATAGCTTCCATCTCATGATTGGTCTAAGCATGTTGCTACATTAAAAATCATTGCCACTGTGAGCCAATCAAATTGTCTTTCATCTGAGTCTGATGTACTTCAATATATTATTTACAAATATACTGTATACACATTTGTATATGTTGTAATGAAATGTAGTGTGAGATGACCAAAAGGACTCCTCCAGTGCAAGTGAGGACAACCAAACATTGAAACCCCTAACTATTTACTGGAGGTCTTAGACCAAATGGAATGGAACACTCAAAAACAGGTCTGCACTGCTCCATGTCCTCAAGAACTTGCAACTGAATGCCCATTCAGTCCACTATTGAATAAAGCTGATCAATCACATGATTTGGCAGACATGTATGACCTGTCTTTCTGGTCCAATGAAAAATTCTTATACCCCTGTTATGCATGCAGATAGGGCCATCGTTACTCTCCTAGGTCTGCTTTAAAACAGCAGCACCTGAGGAGCAGGGAGATGCTGTTAAACTAGTCCAGTTAAGTCAAATGATTACTGTAGCTTATTAAGATTTGAGTTGGAATAAAAGCCTGCAAACCTGCAGGTCCAGGATCACACTGCCCTGTAAAACAGCCAGCTGTAGACAGGGTCATAGATATTATGCAATGCTTATAGGAAACCACATGTGCAGTAGCACAAAATGACCTTTCATCTTTCTTAACGGTCAAATTCAAACTGTTTTCATAACAAAAACAGGATATGTCAGCTTGGTCATCACTGATTTCTGCTTGCAGCTCTGTTTACTATTTTTTACTTTAAATCACATATTGCCTCTGACAAATATGCTGTGATTCAAAATGTTATGCACATATGAATTCAACAGTTGTGGAGGTTTATGTGGTACTCCCTGTGCTGACCAAAATGAGTAAACAATGTGTAGACTGGAATGAAATTCATTTTTATAACATCCTTTCCTTGAGTGAAGGCCAATTTTAAATGCTGTATATTTTGCGGATACTGTACACAAATAGAATTTTTTTCTCCTATCCAAAACTTTTTTTAGCCACATTTGCTCTGCTCTGGCTTCTCTGGTTGAGACATCAGCCACTAAAGACAGATTGAAATGTACAGTCGCTTAAAGGAAATCTTCTTTGAGAACTGGTGAGTCCCTATGTTGCTGCTAGCAATGCCTTTGAGCATTGCAGTAACACCGTAGACAAGCACAGACCTGCAGCACTGGTCAGCTTGGCCATCCGAGAGCTGAGACTTCAGTTTAAATACAGACCTGACCAGAAGAAATGACAAACTGGTTATGTTCTGTTTCTTTAAACGGTGGCTTCTAGAAAAAACAATAGTCAACTGTAAATATAGCTGAAAATACCTTAGTTTAAAATTTCTCTTCATCGCTATTTAAACACCATTCAGTATAACAATACATGCAGTATGTATAGCACAGCGTTTCAATCAGTAAGGGGTGTTTTTTAACGAGTTTCATATTAAATACAGGTCAGAGCTCTATACCTACAACTGCTATGTCTCTGTCTTTTTTCTCAACGAAGCCGCTGTCTCAGTATTTGATTACAAGCTCAAGGCAGAAATGAAAGACAAGGACCGTGAAGAGTAAGTGATATAATAACAGAACCTGTCAGTCTTGATCGCCTTACAAAAAAGTATGTAGATTAATGCATTTGGTTTCAAAAGAGGTTTGCTTTGTTTGGATTTAAATTTAAGTGGAACGGCAGGGTCACATTTTTCCACAGCTGCAAGTGTGATTATCTTCAGAAAGCCAAACAACACCAGTAAGAAATAAGCAATCAAGCTATTGAAGGATTAACGCATACCACAGAACCAGGTTCCTCACTTTCCTCCTGCACCTGTTTGTGTGAGAGATTTTCACCTAAGGCAGAGTCAAGACTTCGCTTTCTGGTTATTAATACTTTCAAACTCTTCTTTCAAAAGCCTGTAATCTACAAGTTATTAGACTTAAAATATTGTCTCTAGTGTTTTGAGAGAATGTTAATAGCTTTTTAACCAAGACAGACTTCACAACTACCATTTATTCCACTACAGGACTCAACCATAAATATGCCTAGAGACTCTTGTAAGCATGTTATCTATTTCATCCGGTTTCCATGGGAACAAAAGCTCATTAGTTTAAAGTTTTGGTTTTTAAAAATAGTTTAGCTTTAGCTCTGAAAAGGTGCTGGACAGATGGTCTCAAAAACTGAATCTGATTTTCTATCTTCAATACAGTTGCAGAACTGGCAGGAGCACTGTGAATCCTTCACTGAACTGCGAACGTTTCTCAGGCCATGCCAGGGAGACCACCCACATGGGACATGATTGAAAATTTCAATCTCCATGCCCATCAATCTTTGGGCTCATCAACCCTCCTCCAAGCATGGTAAATTGAGTTGATACTAATGACTGACTTTGTATTGTGAACTGACGTTCTCTAGGCTGAGAAGAGTAAATTCATTTCAGTGGGGACCCAAGTCGAATTTCAACCTAGACCTCCAGAGGTGCAAAGCATGAAAAGTAGAGAGCTTGCAGACTAATTCCCAAGACTAGCTCTTCCCCTCTATAAACCATATGATATAATTAGGTAAATAAAGGTAATTGCTATTACTGTATAATTTTGAAAATGATGGATAATTATTGGGTCAAAGAAAGGCTTTGCTGAAATCCTTTTGAGTATTTTTAATGTGTATACATTGTAAGGAAGAAAGATCCTATTGCAGGTTCAGTAATAAACACAACTGCTACCAGTGAAGCATAAAGCTATAAAAGAATAGAGGGAGTAATGCCAGATGAGTGGGTATGTTATTATATTATTATGTTATGTACCATTTTAAAACAAATAGGCTTATTCAAACACTATAATAATGTTCTGGTTAAATATTCTTTTTTTGGAATTCTATCTTTTTTTGTACAGTCATGTTTTGGGGACATTTTTAAATTTGTATTTCATGGCACCCAAATCCCATCTTCCCCTCTCAAACTACTATAATTAAATAAAAACTTTGGAAATGAAAATACATTTTTAACACTGGGATATACATTAAAATTCAAATGAATAGTTTGTATGTGTAGGGAGGGCATTTGCTTTACTTAATTCACAATTTTGTTAAATTGTTACTGTGGTCAGTGAAAGGGCAGAACCTTTCTTCTCATTTAAAAACCCTGGCACTGGCAATTCTGGTAGATAAGTAGATGAGTAGAATTTCATTTCTGTTTAGTTTACTAATAAGAACTGTTCCACATGTGTGAGTCTTTCTGTAACCTTGAGTTGCTGAAAAATGAGTGAAAATATGGCCCAGATGGTCTGCCTTTTTCCAGAAATTTTGATTGAACTAAAATGGAAGCCATCAGCCCACCCAGAAAGGGACCAATACAGAGAACCGTGTGTGGAAAAATGAATAAAGTAAACTTCAAAACATTTTTATTAGATACCATTTCACTGGCCTTGTGGATGGACTGCAAGCTGACACTCTGAAAATAAACTGTGAAAAGCAAAATGTAAGATTTAGGAAGAGAATCATAACTGGAAATTGCAGATTTGAATCTTCAGTGGAGGCTGTTTTTTTGAAGAACTAATCCAATTTCTCTATGGAGGTCGAGTCGCCTATTCATTAAGCTTGTTTTGCAGTCTTTGAAATATATCAATTATTATTACTGACGCTAAAAATGAAAAAAGGTTTCACTTGTTATTAAGTGATATTTTCGTAGTTTTTTACTTTTGTAAAAAGTACTTTTTTATATGATAAAAATATAAAGAACATAGATTCAATAAAAGATGGACAGATTTTCAGCTTTGAAAAATGTAATGTGCAAATAAAGTGGCTATAAAAACAAAACCTGAATTCCTGGTGTTAAAGCCTTTCACTTGTGTTTAAGTTGTCAAAGGTAATTCAGCTATCTTAATACACATAAAATCATGTGCAAAAGATCTATTTTGTTTTTGGATTGAGGAGTAAAAAGAAAGATTTGTGAAAAGAACTTCTGTTTTAACATCTCTTTTAAGTTACAGTATATAACTTTATCTTATATACTTATATACACACAAAAAAAATACTTTAAATTTGTTTCTTATTTGTGATAAATATTACACTGTTGATCAGGTGTAGGGTGAATCGAACTGAATGCAAAAGCTTTCTATCCATTACAGATCAGGTACAGGTGAGCTGCTGAACTGAGGGTTTCTCCTTGATTCTTGAAGTGACCAGCCTGTTGCAATAATTGAATTTCTTTTCTATCTTTGTGGACAACGTTGTGTTCAAACTGTGTAGTCGCACATGGTAGAGCTACAGTACCAAACCTCCTGCACTCACTGTCCTGAGTGTTGAGGGGAGCAGCCCATTCCTCTGCCAGTGTTATTCAACACCTCACTGTGACCAGGAGAGGGCGTGATCATTGTCCACAGAATCCACTCAAGACCTGACTCCAACCCCTGCCTCCTGCCATATCTCCCTCCAGGTTTTTCACAGTTTCAAAAATGGACTTTGTACAGCACACAGAAAACAATGGAAAACAATGGAGAACTGTTCGACTGAGATCATGCTGTTCACTCTGCAAGAAATAAAATTACTGTAAATTTACATTGGTCTACAAATTGCAGTTAAATTTTTACTTTAGGTACAGTATGTTAGGTTTTTGCTGGAATTCCAGAAAGTTATTTAGAGCTCACTTCTGAAGAGGCTCCACAGCCGAAATGTTTTGCTTTTCTTTTTTTTTTTAGCGTGGAATTAACCTCTATTAGTTCCTTTGCAGCTCACGGTCTGACACAGCTCCCCACACAAACCTATTTAAAGTAAACTGCTAATAGTAGTAAACACTCCAGCTACTATTTCCTAATGCATTCCAGAAAACTCACACTTACATTTGATCATTGCAGGTCTGTTTATCAGCGTTTACTGTAGCACATCAGGAATTTTACAACATCTCCGGAACTTTAACAGCCTTCATAAAAGGGCAGGGTTTAATCACTGAAGGCAGCTTTTAAACTGAGTTCCCCAGGGACAGGGGTAGTGTGTAAATCTATGCTCAGTATGGTCACTGTTTTTCTGTTTTTCTTCTTTCTCATGTGGTCAAAGGCTTACGTTAAGAGGTCCATGCACTTACAGAGAATGCCTTTAAATAGGGGTCTGTTCGTTTAAGTAGCATTATAGAAAGGAAGATAGTTTGCATGATTGGAAGGAATCCATGATATTAAACAGTACATGGGATTGTGAAGTGCTAGGAGTAAGCATGCAGAGTAACAGGCCACAGGAATGCAAATCATCTACTGAGCCAAGAGTAAAGTTAGCAGGTGGCCTCCTCAATTCATCTAATGTCAACACTCTTTTTAGATCAAGCCCACATAACATCTGGGTAGGCTGGCCACTGCTTTTAATTAAGTGAAATACAGTCACTCAATGTTCCTACATGCAGGAAAAACCACACAGTGTAAAAAAAAGAAAAAAGTATAACTGAGTACATATCCTGTGTTCAGTGAAGGTCAACACAGTTATGTAAATAAATATTAATCTTTAACCTAATCCTCTTGGTTACCTACATTTCCAAGTCTTTTCACTGTCCTATGGTTTAAGTAAATTCCATAGAAAATTGCACGTTTTTTCTCACTTCTGTATAAGAGCACTGCTGAGCAGTTTCTTGGCTGTAGTAGAACAGAGCACATTCCACACTCATATCTGCTGTCAATTCCCCTGCCAGTTGCTATTCAACCACGTACCAAAGGATATTTAAATGTTAGATACACAGTAAACATAAACATACTGTATATGGAATGTTACTCTGAGATTTTTCTATTGATCTAGTTACTGTAATGGAATGAAATAATGTGCCTTTTCTTTTTTGGGGCAAATAATTAAAAAGAAAAAAAGTGTAATACTCCAAAAAGACTACCATAGACTGAGATGTATTTTGTCACATTTCCCAGACAAGATTACCTTTATTAAACACTCAGCTTTATTGTTAAATTTAGATTTTTCATTAATACATGAAGTGTTTTTAAATTATCTCTACAGCAAAAGAGATTATTCCTCTTATGATGTTAGCTGAAGGGTTAAACAACATCTCCTCTCTTGGAGCTGAGTTCCAGCTGGAATGACAACTATTTTAACCCTCATGGTCCTGATAGAAGACATGTTACTGGTTTTATCTTCAAAAGATAGGGCCGTCTGTCAGAGAGTGGAACAATTATGAGTCTACTTATAATTTCCAGAGTTCTCCCGAGTTTGTGTTTTAATCAAAAAGAATGTCCTTTTAAATGTAGTCAATTACTTACTACTGCTTACAAGTGCTTTATCAGCTCTCTGTTTGGTGACAGAAAGACCAATTATCCGAGAAAGATGTGTACATATCTGAGGCTGACACAGTTTAAATTAGACTTTTTCAGAAAATTCCAAACACAAATATTTGGAATTAGACAATTAGCTAGTAAAGCATAAAATTCTTAGATGGGACTGCTTTCCTACACAAACTACAGGATATTAGCTCTTAAAAGATTGGCTAATGTCAACAGCTGGCCTGTCCTCCACATTTTCAAAGCAATTCTGGAAACCCATGTATCATATACTTCCAAAACAGGATGGACACACTCTTCACAGGGAAATAGGTTTTAGAAGCTACAGTATTCCACGCAGCCGATCTGAAAGCAAGAGACATTTAAAAACTGGAGCCATTCCAGATATTCTATTTATTCCAGGAATAAATCTAAAGGAATTTTCCACCTATAATATTGAAGCAATGAAGGATATTGTGATTTCTGCCATTTAAACATAGATTTATGATGGGGTGATAAAAGCTTTGAAGTAAGGTTTGCTTCCCATTATAAACATAATATCATTAAAAAGGAAGGAAGAAAAAAAGCTTTTTGTACAGAAAGAGTAGACACAGTGCTGAGCAGACAATGGCTTTGCTGACATTGAGTAATTTGACAATTTTGAGATATCCCTGCATTTTTTGCTAATTTCCTATTTAGTCTGTTCTGTGAAAACATTGTCCTCTCTTCTCAGATTGTGCAGAGCCAGACAAATTGTGTAGATTTTTCAAAGCTGTTTACAAATCATCATGGTGAAGAATTAAATTACCTTGTTGTAAAAGAACTTAATTTAATCAATCGTGTCTTTTTTTTCTAAAATGTTTTCATGGTTCTGGAAGCAGATTTACTTTCAGATTACAATTGGATGCAGAAAGTATATAAAACAAGAATGGAAAGGTGTATTAATGAATAAAAAATGTAATTCCTTTTTACCAGGGCATTTTCTTCCTTTCCAGTCTCGAGACATGTTACCTGAATTGTTTTTTGGAATAATTATTTTAGAACTGCACACCAAATTTCAGGATAAAAGAACTCAGACTACACTACAAGTACAGTAAGTAGCAACAGAAATCACAGTGTGAATTGTGCTGGGCTGTTTAAATCTTTGAAAATGAAAATTAAAAGTTGCTAGTGAGATTAGGGTTACCACCTGCTGCATAATTGCAGGATGCCTTCAAGCAGTTCAGGAGCTCCATTCTAAACTGTGCTAGCTACTAACTTGTAAAGTAAGAGTGAGAACAGTATTCACTGTCACCTTCATAAATACCTGTCCCCGACGTAGTGCTCAAAGAAAACCAGGAGAGATTCTATTTTTTGTAAAATAGAAATAAACACTCACTTTGATTATAAGGAACATATTACTCTGTTTTAAAGTGAAGATTGACTTTAGTGTTCATACCTGCAGAAATGTCAAAAAGAAATAAAAATCATTCAGGTCACTTTTTGTCAAGATTTTGTTTGACTGATGAAGTGCAGGCTCACTTACTGCAGCCTGACCATGGTACTGGTCGACACAGGAGACCAGACTGCCCAGAGAGGACAAGCTGTGCTCCCACTCCTACAGTTTAAAAAATGCTCGGGGATTAGCCAAGATATCAAATCTAATCCCAGAAATCCATCTGCAAGAATCAGAAACGTTTCCAATCTCAGTACTACTGGGGAATGGGGGAAGAAACTCATTAGAGCTGACAGCCCAGCATATGATCTTCTGTCCCAGCTTGCGAAACAGAACAC
This sequence comes from Lepisosteus oculatus, assembly GCF_040954835.1. NCBI lineage: Eukaryota > Metazoa > Chordata > Actinopteri > Semionotiformes > Lepisosteidae > Lepisosteus > Lepisosteus oculatus. The sequence continues at coordinate 19,654,994 of NC_090712.1, forward strand.
AAATCTCTCTAATAATACTACTACACATAATAATTTAAATGTCTTGGTTATTGTCATTACTTTGGCAATACTGTTATTCATCAATCATTCCGATAAAACTTGTTATTGGTACAGAAATGCACTGAGACCCTGGATACAATTCCAGACCTGGCCTGTCTGTGTGGAGTTTGTATGTTCTGACCATGTTCATGTGGGTTTCCTCCAGGTGCTCCAGTTTCCTCCCACAGTCCAAGTCCAAGAACAGTCTTGTACTGTAGGTTAATTGGCTTCTGAGAAAACTGCCACTGGGGTGAGTGTGTGTCTTGAGATGGACTGGCCTCCCATTCAGGGTCTAACCTGCCTCGAGCCCATTGTTTTTTGGGATAGGTTCTGACTCCCCTGTGACCCTGAACTCTAAGAAGCAGTTAGAAAAAGATAGAAAATTGAAAAGAATATTACTGAAAAAATTATTGTCTTTCAATTACTGTATGTTCAGTGATCTAACAATTTCCACAGAACATCTGTTGCCTGTCATATTCCATTGTGGTTCCATACACAATATACCCATAAAGACATGCAATTGCAGGAAGCCACATCAAATTTGACATCAAAGTAGAACAAATTTATGGGCAATACACTGTAATTAGACTAAACCAATCCTACAAAAATACTAGTTTACTTAAGACAGTTGTTTGTTATACTTGTTAAAAGAGTACTTTTTTGTGAACCGCAGATGTGAAAAAGAAATTAAAAGCCATTTTGTTTTTATTCTAAGAATTTGTCTGCTATTGTTTGTTCTTCTGAGACGTGGCTTAAACAGTAATGAATTTTTAAAGAGGGCTCACTCAAATTACTTACATTACTTCTGGTGTTTGTTGACCTGTGTTTTACTTTGTCTTTCACAAAGAGTTTGTCCCAACCACACACCTCATGAACTGCACTTGGTACAGATTGAGAAAAATGAATTAATCAGCACCCTTTAGCTGTATTATTAAAAATTAAGAAGAAAACAGTTTTACATTGTCGGCAGGACTACAAAAACAAGCTAAATGTGACAATGTCAGAACTACCATACTTACAGTAGCTCCATACAAATCTTTAGTTGCGCCAGTCTTTACAATGATTATTTGTAGTATGTTAGTACTAGTACAGAACAGAAGTTTGCAGAGGCTTTGTGAGTATGTGTAGAAGAAAATGAAGCATCACTGCAGAAAATGTTCCCTGCAAATTAGTTTAGTTTAGGTTTTTGATGATTAATTAGAATTTTTACACTAATGTTCCCTGGATCTTGTAGCACAAGAGTCATGGCACTCTGGAGTCTGTCCTGGACTGTTGGACAACAGTCCATTATAGGACGCCCAGAAGAAAACACCGATAGAGAAACTTATTTATGCTACTAGTACTGTACGTCTTTGGCAGGAGAGAGAAAAGCAGAGCATCTGGCAAAAAGCCCATATACAGTAGGCTCAGGGAGAACATGCAAACTCCACACAGCAGGTAGTCCAATCTGGAATTGCCATTGTATCACCCTATAAACTAATCACATTTAATTAATTTATTGGCTATGAATTTGGTTGTATTTTGTTATTTTTTTAATATGCTATTTTGCAAGCATGCATTTCTTTTGTTTCTACACATTGAGCCTGTTTGACCTTTCCTAACCCCTTTGTAAATGGCTTTTCAGCCACACTTTTGGATTAAAAAATAATCCAATGTGCTCTCCACACTGAAATCACTCATCACACTGCTGAACTTGCTACACAGCTGCAGACAGATGTGCTCTCTCCTTGGGTGGACCCAGGTGTTTATATCAGACTTGTCAAACATTTACCAGTCTTGGTCTGTTGTCCTGTGACTATATAAAGCATCCATAGTATTCCAAACACTAACAAGTCCAGAAAGTGAAGTTTGAAAAATTTGAAAAGGAAGTCTGAAGTGGGATGTAAAGCAATATTTTTAATTTTGAATTTATAGCAATACAATGATTTCCCTTTCAATATTATTTCTAGTTCCTGTTAATTTTAATTCTGTTTAACTCGTGTTAGAAAAAGAAAATGTGATTTCATAATCAATTTGAAATTACAACAATAATTGGCATATTACCATATTAAAAGCCGTTAAGAGGTGATCTTATCTTTTCTGTTACTACACTTATTACTTATTCTGTATCTAATGAGCTCAACATGATTCTGTGGTGTCTATCCTCCTGAGAATACTTGTCTAATTAACTATTCACCATCAGATACATTCATAAAGTGCCTTGAAAAGGAAACACCACTACTGCTCCACTCTGCTTTCCCACTGGAAAAAAGTAACTTTCTTTTGTGACAACCACTCTTCTCTGAATGCTTTTCTTGGCAAAAAGCTTCGAGAAGTTTTATCAGAAGCTGTTTTTATTGGAATCCTTGTAGCTTAAAAAAAACTAAACTAAAACCAAAAGCTGACTTTGATGGTAAAAATGTTGAATTCGTTGAAAACAAGAAGGCTCTGATTAAGAGGCCTATTGTTATATGAAATGTGGAGGAATAAAGATTGCAGGTTTAAGACATAATCTGTTCATTAAGATTGTAGATTGAATCCCCAAAACTGTATTAAGAGTATTTAAGGTAGTAAAAAACATATACCATGAAGAACGAATGTAGGAAAAATATGAGCTTTTGGGCAAAAAAGCACAAAGCACAACAGAAGAGACAATGTTTTAAAAAGACATTTAATGACATATAAACAGGACTTCATACAGTACATCTTTATTTTAAAATGTTTTACTCATGTTAACAGAAGAAACTTAATGATAAGGTGAAATGTTATCCTACAGAGACTACACAAAGGTTTAAAAATTAAAAACATCTCTCTCCTCTCATGTCTGAGACCCTGTCCTTAAAACTAAAGGCCTACTTATCAGCTTTCAACTCTACTGATATGAGAAGTCTGATATTCAACTCTAAAAGAATGAAAACACAAGTGTCTCTATTTCTGGAACATATGAGGGAAGAACACAGTGTTAAGTTTGCATTTGTATACTTTTAACCACATAAATGGTCAAATGAATTTGAAGTGGTTAAATATCTTTCATAAGTAAAATATAAATTGATCCAGTTACGCACTTAAGTGTACAGCTGTAATGGAGAAAACATTGCTGCCCTGCTGTATTAAAGTACTATGTATTTCTTCACAAAACACACAGGAAAATAGTTCTCAAATATACATGTAAAATGTTTGATCCATTAAGTCTTTTTCAGTTTCAGACTTTATTTTAGCAAAGCGTATTTATTCTTGAAAACTATTAAGCTTCAGATATTACTTAAATAACCACCAGGCATTACCAGTATGAGAGTTTTATGGTATAGAACATTTAAAGTACATACTAAAATGTAAACATTATTAGAATCAAACTGCTAATGGAACAGAGCTTTAAAAAAACACCTTAGATGTACAGTGGACCAAATGAGATGTAGACGTTAGTAGCTTTGATTTCATATTTTTTATGTGAAGCTAATGTTTTGCCAAGTTTGCACAGGAAGAGAAGCTTAAATTAATATGACCAATGCATTTTAAAAATCTAAATGGTGGATTCAATGCTGAACACTTTGGTCCAGTATTCAACTAAGGTTTTGAAATGTGTGGTGCAGTACTTATAGACTTGTCCTCCCTAATTGACTTCAAAAGTTTTTTTTTCAGTACTGAGTTGCTTATGGAGTCAGACCCCGAATTCTTACTTATCTTCACAACTCAAACAAATCTACTACACCAAAAGGCTGGTTTCTTGTCATGTAGCATTTAAATGCTCTTGGGAGAACTGCAGAGTGATGTCTCTGTAGAAATTCTCACCCTACACTATGTCATATGGCTTCGATGGTGAAAGTACATAGTATTAACAATGCACAATGTTGAAAACTCATTTGGTTCCAAGGAGGTGAAAAAAGTAATTTGTCAATAACTGCCACAATCACTGCTCAGATTTTTTTTTTTAAGTACTCACTGTACAAATGTTCTGCATGCGATAATTGAAACCAGCATCTGTCACATACCCAGTGGAAAACTACATTAAGTACTCTGCTGGGTCTGGGCACCAGGACGTGTGTCTGAGTCAGAGCTGTGATTTAATCCATGCCTAAAAAGTATTCACATTTAAGAAAGAAGAAATGGTGCTATTACAGACTTGTCTTTTGCTTTTTTATGCTACTGTATGGTATTACGCTTTAACGGCTGCTAAGATATCTCCTGTTACATGTTCTTTCATAATTCCTAAAACACAGTAAGAGATTCGCAGGAGTAGATGATTTAAGGTGAATATTGCCCTCCAGTGTGAGAAAAAAGAAGACTGAAAGAACATGCACTTTCTGTAGGCCAGACTTCCAAAGTTTAAAAAGCATTGCGTGCTCATAATCATTACATTTCTCTTCTGAAATTGAGGTGCATATACATCTTTCACACTTTGTAGCCTTAACACTGAACACACAATACATTTCAGCTCCTCAGTTCTCAGCCCTGCCTTAATATATTCTACTAGATACTTGTGGAGACTTTCAAAAATTGCTTAAAGTAAAAAAGTACTATCTGTTTGGAAAGCACCACTTGTTGAGTTGGATGAAACTACTGTAAACAACAGCAACAAGTCATAAGGGTTACATATAATCACATAAATTTTATATTACTTTTTTAAAGATGTTCTGTTTTAAAAATCCCCTTTAAGCTTATGAAAAATGATTACTATGACAAAAAGGAGAAAATAAATAAGTACATGGAACTAATATATACATAATACTGTACATCACACCATAGATTAACTATCTATACCACTGATATGTCTTTCAGCAATACCACACATCTTAAGGCAGGCATGCCAAGGACTTCTCCCTAATGGCATCCACATGACCGGACCACCATATTTCTGTATTTTTTCAAGATGACATTGGAGCTGTCATCGAAGTACAGCACAGAGATAGCGTTTAGTTTGGTCGGTGCACAGCATGGCTTTGGTACATTATCAGGGAACATCAGGTGAACCTGCAAAGAAGACTGAGTTAAACACAGAGTCTTGCTGGAGGACAAACATTACCAAGTCAGAGTGTGCTCTGTTTCTTAACGGGTGTTCTAGAATGTAACAAGCTTTCTGTTCACCAGCCTCAAGATACTCTTAATCAGATTTTGCTGGCATAGGCACTCTGAGCCTCTGGAACAGGCAACCCACCACATTGTTAATGAGGATTAACCGGGATCCCTTAAGAAATGGCTGGATAAGATCAACGAGCAAGAATAGGACGGGCTGAAAAATGCCCCTCGTTTGTAACCTTTCTTTCACGTCCCCTATCAAGATTTGCTTCTTGAATGGGGTTGCTGTGCTTACATGAGAGACAACCGGTTCAGGGAACTGAACCATAAAAGAAGACAGGAAGAACAGAACAGGCCCCAATCAACACCTAGGCTGCTGCTGCAGATAATGCAACTTCTACTGGAATATCTAGATTGAAACTCTTCAATTGAAAGCAAGAAGCTCCAGTCCATTGCCTCAATCCATTTACAGTACAGAATTCCCAAAGTTTCTTATAAGAGCAACCAACTGCAAGTGTTCGGAGTCTTGGTGGCATTTGGTCACGCACTGCTAAGTCACATTTTTTCAAATGGTCAGACTGTAATGGATAAAATGCTAATGGCTATAGCATAACCTCACCTTGCACCATTCAATATTATACAGAAAACATACCAATAACTCGTAAAGTTATACGTACCAAGGTCTGTACAATAGCATGGTTAGTTGCATTCATGTGTGCATTGAGTGGAAAGGAGCATTCTCCATCACAGTAAAAGGCAGCATAACCTTCAGGTGCAATAATCCAGTCCTGTCAATACAATTAAATAAAGAGAAACACAACATATGTAAATTCAGGGACATATCACAATGTCATAAATCTTATCAGCATTGTACATTGAAAGGCTAATGAAGACACATGATGATAAAATCATTTTAAGATACCAGATGCACAGCAAGACATTAACATGTTGATACTGAGAATGAAACTTGTCATATTTTAGCTCTTGCCCCACATTAACAACCCCTGAAACCTCAACCATATTTTGGAAATGACAAGCTTTTTTTTTACAGAAGACATTTGAACAAATTAGCTGTGAAAAAAAAAACAGTCGTCTCTTTTACATGTTTCAAGAAATTATTTTGTGCAAAATAAAAATGCAATGTCCTATCGATTGTATATAAAAGATCTAAACAACATCTGAAGTAACATGACACAATGTATCTGCAGTCAGTCACTGGTCCATTCGTACTTTCAGTCTTCTAATGGGTAAAAGTCTCTAACCTGCCACCCCAGATCCCGGAAGCTCACATAAAGTTCATGCTTCTTGCAGGCTTGCTTTTGCTCACTGGTGTTTTGATCTGCGTGAGCAAAAAAAAACACCTTCTGAAGCCATATCTTCAAAACAAAGCAAAGTAGTAAAACGCTGGGCTAGGTATATTCCCCGGAAGAGGTTACAACAGGGTGTTAAAAGCAAAACTGTGTGTGTGGTCCTTTGTACAGTTCCATTCTGATTTACGATTGAGCAAAATTCCTAAATGATCTGACTGTCACTGAGAACAATGAACCAAAGAAATGGTCCTCATGCATGTTGATAGCACTCTGTATGAACAAAGACATTATGTGACAGAACAATGCTAGTTTTTGTCAGCTTTACGGTTTATGTGCAAAAATGCAAAGCATACTGTAAACAAGGCGTATGATCCCTGTACTTTGGACGTAAGGCTCAATCTACCAGCAGTTTGATTAGACCCAGCCTGGCTGGTAAACCGGGTTGTAGTAGAAACAGCACTGACCATGAGCAGCTGACTCGAATCCATGAGCACGAGAAACACACTGTGATGCTTTTTTATTCACACTCAGAATGGTGACATTTTATATATTTACATCATGTTAAGTGTCATGATTGCTGAGACTCAGAGCATTTAACAAAACTTTTTTTTTACTTTAGGGATGACTTTCTTTACTTACTGTACATGTAACTTTTTAAATTTAGGTATTTCTAAAGTGGTTATATTAGTATATTATTCATCTTGAGTCACTGTAAAGCATAAACAAGAAATAATATTTGAGTTTACAATGCAGACTGTCAGAACATTCAGTGGAAATTTGTCTTTGAAGCAGGACAGCATTTTTGTGGTACATACATCAATGTAGCTATGTGTGTCTCCAAAATCCATGTTAATAAAGGAATTAAAAAGTGTTCCTCTAATTAAAAAAGACAAATATAGTCAAACTCAAAAATAGAAAAAGGAAATTGATTGTTTTGACCATGTTAAAACCTCTTTCCAAACATTAACCAAGTTAATAGCATGCATGTGAACTGAAGTATGGTCAACAGATCATGCTGCATGATTAGAAGGCAAGAACTCGAATGTCCCAAAAGTCACAATCTTTCAACAATTAATGTAAAGATGTGTGTGTCAGTTTGTTAGGTATTGGAAACTTGACTAGTATGTCTTCCTGTTTCTGCATTTTTGGGAAAAATATAACCCAGGGCGCTTCCTAGTTATTGATGTTATACCCATAATGAAACCAGACTTCTTACAACCTTCTGGAGCTGATACAATACTAGCTGTTCAAACAACGATCTCTTTTTAAAACAGGAAAAACGGGCTCCACCATAATTTCCACTGTGATTTTAATGTTTGAAAGTTCTTTGTCTTTGCGTCCATAAAGAATGAAGAATTGTTAATAAATAAAAATTGCTAAATTAATTCCTCCTTGTTTTGTTTCAACCTGCACAGAGTAAAAATTGTGTAGCTTTTTGTTTTAGCACAGAACAGGATATTGATCTAAGGTGTATTTAATCAACCCTTTGTCAGAAGGCTAAACTAACAAAAATACACAATTACTGTGTTTCATGGTTATACTAGAAGTGGGGTGAGAAAACAAATTTGTTCCAAGGGTTCATACACTTTTCCTACCAAGGATGAGCTGATAACAGCTTAGACGTATCTGCCGAGCTGGGAGTCCTCATCATACTAAAAAAAACATTTTGAAAGAAGCCCACACATTTGCTGTCAGGGGCAGGAAGTCATTCTTGTTGTGCTATAGCTCTTTAATTATGTTTTCAAAGCCCCATGGTCAAAGGCAACAAACTCAACGATTTTATAGACTACAGATGATGGAGAGTTGTTCTTACATCATGCTAATTTAGATACAAGCAGCAGAGCAGCACATATTCAAAACAAGGGCCTTGATTTAGAAGTTTGGCAGTGAAACATGGTTGTAGTAGACATAACATCCTGTACTATGTAATGGGGGAACTAGTTTTAATGCAGTGACAGTGAATTAAAAATGAGTCTGACAGACATGCACTAACTCACTGATTGCTTTTTATTTATTTTTTAGTATTTGTACAGAGCAGGGATTTTCCTTCACACCAACTAGTAATGTTAGAATAAAAAGAGCTCTTTAATTTGCTTAAATAAATGTTAAAATGGGAAAGTGAATTATGTTTTTACTGTATTTATGTAGGGTGGTGAAAGAAAATGATTTTTGCAGTAATGTTAAATTTATTAAAACCATTCATGAGCATGTTCACACATTTGAAAAAATGTTCTTGCATTATTAATCTTTTTGAAACCAAAAAAATATCCATCTTACCAACAACTTTAGGTGCCCTTGAGGAATCGTGATGGCTGCCCGATTTGTTTCTGTTGTTTTTTCTTTTCCCATTCGCAGCTCTCACAGAACGAAGCAAGACTTCGCTGGCTTTGAAAAATGCAACCATAAATGGCTGTTTGGACTGGGGGCCATTTCTGCCAACAATACCTGCAGATTTTATGTTGATGCTTCGCCCTAGAACAGATGTTATATAAACAAGGTCATTTTAGAGTTCATTGATGAAAGTGCACTGCACAACAAAAGAATGAAAAGATTTTGCTAGGCTCACTTGTATCAGTAAATCAAAATGCTGAGAAAGATATGCTTTATCTGTCTATTGGTTTATATTTTTATTCACTGTAGTTCGGACAACATGTGGTAAAGAAGAGTAGTTGCTAATAGAGTGGAACAAATTAAGCTGCGTGGCTTCTGTACCTTCAGAGGAATAAAGTTCAGGAAAATACCACAAGTCCTAATAGCTACTAGAGGCATCCCCTTTTCAAACAAATAGTAGTGTACAAAGAGTATAATGAGTTATTGGAAATGTAATGTAAAAATGTCACTATCTAACAAGCAGGAGGAAGCTGAGGAATTGTGTGTACCTCATGTATTTCAGTGACTCTTGCGTACCTTATAATTTGAAAGACTTACTCAAAGACACCACTATCTGACATCCCCTTGTCCTGATGCAAATTTAGGTAGCCCACAGCCTATCCCAAAAGAGAAATGTGCAAAGGGGCACTATCACAGGGCCAGAGAGAAAAGAATTGTGCAAAACAGCAAAGAAAACCCATTCAGCATTTCTTTGGGTAGAATAAAACAAAAATATTGGTGAAAACACACATAGAGAACATGCAAACTTCACGCAAAAGACACCAAAAGGGTAAAAAAAATAAACACAAAAAAAGGAAGAAAGGAAATATTACTCAGACAGCTTTGTGTTAAAATAATGTCCCTTCTCCATATAATTCATGCTGCTGGTGAGATATGCTGTTTATTTAGTGTAATACATTTAATTGAAACAATAAACACTTTGTGTGCATAAACAGCTACTTGTTTTTCAGATAATTGTTAAATCATTCAGCACACTGGAGTTTGTCAGAGTCACTGTGCCATTAGTTCAAGCTGCATTTTCCTATTTTACAGTCAGAGCTGAATGACTGATAAAAAGCAAATACAACCATACAAAAGTTCTGCATGCACTGTTTGAAAGCGAACCATTATAAGCAATAATGGGTATATTAATTTAATGGATTTAAGACTGAAGTCTTATGTCATCATAAATTTAAATAATTGTGACTGATTATAACATTAAAATTGAAATGTGATGTTTAAGAACATTGGATAAATATTACACCTTAATGTATTTTACAGTGTATAGTATACAAGGTCTCTGAAGACTAAAGGGAAATGGGAATTAATACTGTACATTAACCTCTTGCCATATTTTTTTCTGTTACCCTGAAGTCTTAAACAAACAATAGTTTATTTAGAAAAATATTGAAAGAATACAGAAGGAAGGAGAAGTTAAGGGGTCTTGATTTGTGGTTTTAGACATGTCCATTCTGTTTTTTAGTATAGCAAACACATTAATTCAATTCAGATGCCACGACCCTCCATGAATATTTGCTAGCTGAAACATCCAGCCAAATGCCACAGCTTGAAGTGACCCACTTCCGTCTCTAAACAGTTACAGTTCTCCATCGTGTTTATTCAGGTGTTTCTCTTTACATTCGTTTAACATGTACACAAAGACAAGGAACAATTCCATCACATGGGAGAATGTTAACATTTATACAGTAAAGTCAGGGGCCATATTGAACTAATTCACCAGCTATAATTGTTTAATTATATGACAAAATCTATTATACATATCATACCAGACCTTGAGATTCCACTGCAAAATGAAGTTATATGTTAGGTTATCTTAATTATATTTTAAAAGAAAGATTATTTCTTTTACACTTTCTTACACAAAAAACCTGGATTTTACACCTAACTCAATTTTAAATAATTCCTCTTGAGGCTCCTTCACTTTAAAAAAAATGTAACCTGATATTTCAGACTTTGTGTGAAAACATTTATTTAACATTTAAGGGCCAGTTAGCCATAGTACAGCATTTCTTTTCACTTCCTCCCAAGAAAAGCAAACATGAATTTGTAGGAACAAAGTGATACATAGGTTTCAGGCAGTGCAGTTATTCAATAATGGCAGCAAGGGGACATGAGACACACTTAGAGAAATATTTAATTTCACAATTTGCGTAATTCAGTTCGACACCTTTTATATCCATGTCTTTTATCAGTACATCCAAATATTACATACATTTCTTAGTTTATATGCTTAGAACAACAATGAAAAATGTATATCCATGCACGTGTTTTGTTATCCCAAGAACGTCACCCTGTGTCATGTCAAGAACAATAATTACTATTGTAGGCCTACTCCTGACATGAACATCAGATGCCTTAATGAAAGGGGGAGCGTAATGTAAGCTTTTTATTTGCCGACTAGTGCTGCCATCCTATATCTACAGTAGATGTACCGTAGGTTGACTTTTCTCTTTACTACTCTACCACCACTCTGTTTCACACTAGGACAAAATACCAAAATCCATAGAAGCATATACTGTACTGTACGAAAATATAAAATAGGTATGAAACAGCATAATTAAGAAATCAATATTAACAAGCACTGTAAAGCTCAATCTTTTCTGTGAAAATGTCCTCACCCAAAGTGGTCTCGAACATTAGCAGACCCTTGGAGAGTGTGCGGGGAATCGTTTAAAGGATATGCACAGCCACAGTTGCCTGTTCAATGCCAATACTCTGCAGCCCTTCACTGAGTTCCTATAAAGAATCTGTTCTAATTGCCAGGGTTTATTTCTTCTCTTGATTGCTTAAAAGTAAAATACTGCTGTGGACTGCTGTGTTTTGGAAATAAGAGACCTTTCGGGTTAGATTTAAATCCCAGAATTACGCTTAAAGTTGTGGCAAGCGTTTCATGACCACAGGCTCTGTAGCAGGGGATCCCAGTGATCCAATAGAATTAAAAGGTATGCAGAGGAATTTTCTTAAATTCTTTTTCTTAAATTCACTCCAAAGGAAACCAATATCTGAAGCTTGGACATAATACGATACCAAGGCTTCCAGCAACAACAGCAAAAGCAAATTTCAAAACAGCTAAAATCGGCCATCTGTTAGACCTCATAGGACCTGCACTCTACAGTTTGAAATAGACAGACATTGTTTTTCCTTACCGTCTATTGTTTCAACACAAAGTTGGAGGCCCATATTCTGTCGAGGGTTAAGAACCCAATGGTTGCTTGTAGCAGTAATATCAAAAACCAGCCAGCCCCCATCAGAAGCTTTGATCTTTTTTGAATCTAGCAAAAATGTGTCTGCATCCCTGAAAACAAGACCAACAGTTATTAATGAGGGATTTATTCTGCATTTTATGTTTCTGCATTTGCTAATACTCACAGACCACAGACTTCTTCTGTAAATGCAATTTCCTAATCTTTCTTCCTCAGATGAGATCCTGTTGGCTTGAATATCTCACTCCTCTTCCCAACTTGTCACGAATTGAGATTACGAATCAAGTCACCAGTCACTCGTGCGCAAGTAGTGAAAGATTCGGTGTAGTTTACACCACTACCTGAGCACAGCGTGTTTCACAAGCTAAGTCTGGGGAAAATGTGCAGGATGGGGCATTGCAAAAAAGCGATCATTCGAACTTGCCAAAAACTAACCTTGGCCTAGACAGTGGAAAAATAATGGAGAGGAGAAAAAAAGCATCCTGAAAAATTGAATAAAGGGTGAACACTCTAAGAACGTCATAACTTTTTTTTTTTGGTCAGGTTCAAGGCTACAACTGTATGCACAAAATTTACAATCAGGTAGTTCCTGTTAATGCCCTTCAATTGTGGTAAAACCAGTGAAGGGCCACACAGGGAGAAAACATGTGCTTTCCCGAGTGATTTGAACATGGAAACAATCTTACAATTCAGGAGGCCCTGACCCAGTACTTAGGAGTTGATTACATAAACAAGGTACCACTGCCTAACTAATGCTTCTGGTGCCTCAGCTTTCACATTTATGCCTAATGGACTTGTACGTGTACAGTGATCACTGATCAGCTCAGGGACTTTACTGATCTGGTGGACTGTGATTTGTACCTTTGAGTATTATATTCCTAAATAAACCTTTCTCACTCAGAAGAGTGACAAATGCTTTGCTGGTTGGATTAGCAGCAATTCAATTTCAAAACAGAACAATTAAATTTTGAGTTTTGAATTATGTCATTTAGACAGAGAAAATACATTGCAAATTAACACAGCCAAATTCTATTTATAGATAAATTATGATTACTCTTTTGAGAAATGGTTTGAATTAAAATAAGCATTTATACTTGAAAGTTCTTTGTTTTGAATAAGTGCAAAAACCTTTCAAATAAACAAAAGGGAACATGGATGCTGTAAATACTTGCATAAATAAAGAGTCTGCAAGCAGCCTTTAAATGCAAAATTTGAGAATGTCATTACACTTAAAGCAAAATATACAATTGTAAGACATCTAGAGTCTCATACAGTATGTCGCAAAAATACTGATCAACACATTAAATCATTAGATATTTAATTTATTATAAGTTTTTTTTAAAATAAACTTTCATAACTGCACTTCAGTCAGATCAGCTTCAGTGCAACTGTATTTGCTGTGGCTTCATGCAGTGCTAGAGCAGACCATACATTGCTATCCAAGCTGTATGGAACATGTTGCCCAGCTCTGTAGTTAAAGCTGATTCCTTCAGGAAATGGCTGAATCAGACTTTCGGATCAATATGTTACTAACTACTAAACAGGCCTGATGGGTCCAATATCCTCATCTTGTCTGTAATCATTTTTATGTTCTAACGTACAAGTCCTGGACTGAACCAAACAACAGGATGGACAACCACAAACATCAAAACAATGGTAAAAGCCATGACTAATGACTGGAAAAGCATTTAGGGTCTCTGGCTGAGCTTTGACAAGGAAGACTCGAAGGGGCAGTGGTCGGTGCAGGCTGGGAGGTCCTGAAAGCAGAGTTAAAGTCCGGGAGCCTCATACAGTACATACAGTACTTGCCACTTGGATGTGTGGGCCCACTCAAGTCTGCCTTTAGCTCAAGGGGCTTTAGCTCTGGGGAAGCAGGTGGGTCAGGTAGCTGCCAGCGTATCAGAGCTTTCTGGGGGCCTAATGACAGGGAGGTTAGTGGCAGGGCCAGAAATAGCCCAGCAAGAGACACAGATATAAGGAGGAGAGATAAGTGTGCACTGTGGCTGCCTTAGGAGCAGTTAACCCTCCAGTGACCTGCTGGTGTAATCAGTGTTTCTTACGATCCTACAGGCATCGTAAGAATGAGAAAGCCCAGCGGCTCAGGACTGTTTCCTTGGTGTGGCATGCCCTAGAGAGCCTAATAACTGGTAGAGTTTTCTTCTGCTTTCTAGAGCAGATTGCTGCTCTATCACTGAAACAATCAGTTTCTTCATGGTTTTATTTTCTCGAGCAAACCTAGCTCATTAGCATTTATGGGGCAGCTGGGGACCAGTGATCTGAGATCCGTGTGCTGGAAATAGCCTGGCAAGACACCCAGATATAAGAAAGGGTGACTGCGGCTGCACTATGCGTTTAACCTCCGAGCAGCCTGTTGTAAATGTGCACCCTAGCTCAGGATCCCGCGGGCATCATGAGAATGAGAGAGCCCAGGAGGGACGTATCAGGTGTGCACTGGTGTGGCACGCAATCAGGCATGTTCTGAAAACCCGAATGACAGATAGTGTCTGCCTGAGTTAGTACAAATTGCCCTGTTTAAATAGTTATTGCTTTCTTTGTGAAGTAACAGTTTTCTTAGTGACTTTCTTTTCTTGAGCTAACTTGTTGGCCTTTATGGAGAAGCTGGGGACCAGTATTCTCAGATTCATGTATCAACTAATCCCCCACTAGGAGATAAATCCCTCCATCGTAGTGATTCTCTGCACTGCCTTGTGTTCGCTGCTACAAGAGGCCCCAGTGGAAGGCAGCATTATAATGGAGTTTCTTTGGTTTCGGATTCTTTCCATAAACAGCTTTGATTTGTTACCCACTTAACTGGAACCATTTTGACTCTTTATTGTTCTGCTAAGAATGTTGCTGTCATGGACAAATTTTCTTTTTCATTTTGCTATTTTAACCATCAAGTCTTGGCTTAAAAATAATGGAACTTTGCACACCAGTTTAGTGTATTCAAATGTCTTTTTTCATTTTCTATTACAGTACTTCTTTGTTTTGATCCTTGTTGTGTTTTAGTAATTTATTTGTTCGCATTCCACAGTTGTTCTTTGAACCTACATTGTGTATTTTCCTCTCTCTGATTTATTACAATGCCTTTCTTGTTTAAATACAAGAATGTGGAATTACAGTCATTTTGTTAAATGAGGGAATTTCCTTTGTTTGCAAGTTATGAGGACTGATAACATTTCCAACACCTGTTTTGGTGTTGCTGGGCATTTGCTCCATGGACTACAATAGAACAACAAGGGTCATAAGGTTTAGACCCCTGTCAGAAAGTTCAGAAAAGAATTCCATTTCTTTTTGTTTTGTTCTCAATGTGGCACATAGCCTGTGCTTTGAACTATCATTTTCATTTGATAATGGTTTTACACATGCCAGAAAAGCATAATATTAATACATGGTATTTTACAGTTTATCATTATTTTATCAATCCACTGCTGTAAATACACTATCAAACATTTCACAGACTTCACACTTTAGGAACGTGGAAGCAAAATGTTAAATCACCACAATAAAATAATGTCTTGCAGAATGCTATCTAGAAATATCCTTGTTTTACCAGGTTATTCACAATTTATCTTCAATTCTGCAATGTACTGTACAAAACATTTACTTAAAATATATATTTTTAAAAATAAAAATGTAATAATAATTGTAATAATACAGACAGATTAGGGCTTATTTTATAGTTTGTTTTGTCCAGCACATATAAATGTCCCTTTTTATTTTATTTGTTTTAGAGTAAGGGGTAAGTAGAGAAAGATGTTCTTCAGTGGGTGGGTTTTACTGTGTCAAAATCTCAAAACCCAGTCTCATCAAAGACCAATTGCCACTGTATGTGCAGCCAGAAATCAACACTCCTTTAATCTGTATTGAACTTTCAGAAAGAATAAGTTTTCTTCCCTATGGTTATGAGATACCCAGAATATTCTGTGACACAGGCTACCTCATAAACAATAAATATAAAAGGAAACCTGAGATTCCTAATTCTTGTACCCAGAAAAGAACATGAGAGCGATTCTAGGGAGAATCTGAGACTTATGAACCCATTGAGTGATCAACGGCAATCGTCTGAACAATGGAACAATGACAGATCTTTATAAACAAGATCACCTCAAGGACTGTTTTTTATATACTTCGTCTTAAAGCAATGTATAAATAATATAATGTATTGTTCAACCGCAATTGCAATAGCTTTGTAATATTATGAAATCTGATATGGAGGGGTGATTTATGATAAAAGACTGAGTCATAAAAAGGGGAATATAATACTGTGTTATGCAGCAACAACAACAACAAAAAACGTTTTAAATGAACGGAATAAATGAGGGAAATTACATTTTTTTAAAATGATAAAATGGGCATAACTTCAGGAGAAAGAGCAATTTGAATTTAATCTCACATTGAATGAAGTGCAGTTTGAAGAACCATGCTAGTTATTGGTACAGACCTGTTTTGGTATTCCTTGATGACTTGGTAAACGCTGACCTTCAGCGTGCTGTTCTCATACCGAGTGTGGCTGCGATCCTTATAAATCCGGAACTCCGCCGCCGTTACCGCCTCGCCGTCAGGGATTTGAGTCAGATCGAATCGAAATTCCTTGTAATGTCTCCTCTGGTGGGAGAAATCTTTATCTCTTTCCACTGAAAGGAATCAACAGAAGAGAACATAGAAATGATATGGGAATTTCTTTACAACTGAAGATATAAAGGAAAGAAGTGTAAATGTTATGCATATGCAGAAAGTAACTTAAGGCATTTTGTTATGCTAAAGTAACGTTTCACAAGTTGATTTCTACAAATGAAGCAATTTATCAAAATCTTTAACATTCCAAACCAAACCCAAACATTTTGACTACTAACACAAACACTATCCATCCCATTAAATCAGTCAATTGACTACAGGTAGCAGTTTAGAGACAGGCCAAGCACTGTTTTTTCACAACCTTCTCTACCAATGATAAATGGGCTGTCAGTGAAGAAAAACAGGCCACATTCAATTAAAGACACTTTCCCCTGCCTTTTAACTTGACAAAAAAGGATCAAATTCTTCTGCAAGGTTTCTTCATCTCTTCTTAGCATATTACCTCATTTTTTAAAACAAAGATCTAGAAACATTTGTTTGGCTAAATAGATAGTATAGTTATTTCAGCAGGATCAATAAACAATTCGTTATCTTCTTTAAATGCTTTTGGAGGCCAGCTGTGTGACTGGTGGTCATTGTACCAGCACAGAAAGCATAACAGATAACACTAGAATAAGCTAAAAAAACAGGCAAACATTAATGATATGCAAATTGACATAAAACATTACTGAAGTTCATTTTACAGATAACAAAGAACAGCAAAACTCATATATAAGAATCTTTTACTTCTGCCTTTCAGTAAACAAGTTAACCTAATGGAACCCACATGGATCAATTCAGGTAGTACTCTAGTTAAAGAACCAGCATACAGTACATATTGTATGCTTCCTTCGTAATATGCTCGAGGAGGTGAAATATACAGGGACTTGGATATGGTCTGTGTTTTTTTTAGTCTTGTCAAATGGTTGCACATGTATTTCTAGGGATTTCCTCTGAAGTGCTGGATCAATGGCACATGAAACTGAGCTAGTCTAAATGCTGACAGTGTTCCACATGCAGCTACAAAGTAACCCTACGCACAGCTCCCTGCAATCACTCCCAGTCCCCGTAGAGGCTCGGCTTGTGTACCCACGACAGCATTCGATTTTCAGCTGGGTCAGATTTCAATTCATTTCGACTCAAACACTAGAAAGCAAGCAGGTGGCAAATAATTTCTCGCATTGCAAACTGTAGAACACAGAAATTAAAATGCATTCATTTATATTCTAGATATTCAAAATGTATCAATATTGTTTGAATTTTAAAGGATCTTGCAATGTGGAGTCCATTAGAGAGACAGCGGAACACACTCACATACTGTAACACAGGTTACAACAGCAAACATCATGGCATGGACGTTCCTGGCTCAGGGGAGGATAACATCAGGACTGTCCAATATTTTAAAAAGACATTTGCAGTACAGATTTTAGTAAGATAAACACCCAAATATTTCTCATAATTCTTAAACATTTTAATAAACAACAGTTTCTGAACTACAGAACTGTAGTAAAAGAAACCAGCTTATCAACTGTTTTTTTCTGTCCGTGGTCTAGCACTGCAGTCGTACAGGGGATGTTTTGTTCCGGGCACAGTTAAATGATAGTTTATCTACAGTGAAAGCCTGTGGTTACTTAACACGAGAAGGTCAGAGGTTGTATGGGATTTTTACTGGCATTACTCACTTCAGCCTGTAATGACTAGTAATTGGAAGCAGAGACTGAAAATATCAAACATGTTGGGTGACAGATAAGCAACCGATTAATGTAGAAGCCTCAGTTACAAGACACTAAAAGGTCACAGGCAAAAGGAATTCATTGCTATCCTGCTTTGGAGAAACCGACACCCAATTTGTGTCTGAGCATTTTTTTCTTTTGTATATACTGTACAGAACTATAATAATAACAGCCACAAAATATAGTTAATTAGGGTAGAGGCCTTTGTGATAAAGATAGCTAGTGTCTGATATCTGCTTTGTTGTCTAGTATAAACTGTACTGCTCTGATGGCTGTGAAAGTACTAGTATCTACTGTACCTACAGTATTTCATATGGAATACACTTTCTTTATAAGGCATAGTCATCCAATTTCAAATGATATTTCAAATTTGTTGGTAGCTATAATTTAACACAATATATTTACCCTATACATTTTATGCAGACCTATTAAGGTGTTCAATACCTGCATGGAATTAGACTGATTCCATAAATCTAAGAGATTTGCAAGATAAAACTGATTATTCATATCAAAAACTGTTTCAAAAAGTACTTTTTTCTTCTGTAGATTTATGTCAGTTTCAAGACAAAGGAAGTGCAAGCTAAGTGTGACAAGATTTTAGGGAGACGATGGTCTCATGAATGTTTCAAAAAACGATTTGTTGTCGTGGTTTTATGGCTGTAAGATATTCACAGTTGGAATCAGTCTGGAAAAGACATCAGTGGGAAAGTTCTGAATTGTTTTATATAGATATATTCACACATACAGTACCTTATTGTGTATATGTGATTCTCATCTTCCACAATACTATTACACTGTTTACAGGAGATTAAATTATGTCTTAATATTATTAGTTGTCACAGTGCCATACAGTTCATTTTAAACTCAGAAATAATTAATAACACATGGGAAAATGAATATAATCTCAGAGGTCACAATGCACAAACATATATTCAGCACTTAATAATGAACAGCAAGAATGTTCGTGGTGATTTTTCTTGGGAAAATCTGACAGGAACGTTTAATCTTACTTTCATCAGTCATAATAATGCAGCCTTAAGGACCTTTTATTTCTCTGTACCTGTTATAGAAGATGAATTTAAGTTTTCACTAAAAATGTAAATATATTTAGTTGATGTAGTTACAATACTTGTATCTGAAATGTGCAGTTAACAGGTCATAGAACACTCCTTGTTGCAAAATTTAAATTACTTAAGGTACTGTATACAGTATATAGCCTAACATGTACCTGTATATATAAATACATTTGTATTTATAATATTTATATATATAGTAGTCAAAGGACCAAGTAATAGGTTTATTCCATGCTGAAAACAGAAGAAAGAAAACACAACGTTTTGGCCGAGAAAGACAGGGCCAGAAGAAGCATGGGAAGAAGGCTCTACGGCCGAAACGTTGTGTTTTCTTTCTTCTCTTTTCAGCAGGGAATAAACCTATTACTTGTTCTTTTGCAGCCTACACATGCTGGTGCAGCTACCCACCTGAACTATATAGTATTTATATCTAAAAATATGATATAGTATATATATATTGTAGTATTTGTGTAAAATCTGATAAATTCAATAAATGTTACTACTACAATCTATCTAAAGGAAATTAGCTTAGATTTCATCCATTTTTTCTAGCAATGAATGACATTCAATTCCTTACATTCTGCCCAGAAACACATTACTATGAATATTCTATTACAGTGTTCTAAATTTCAAAAGGAGAGTGAGGAATAAAATCTGGTGAAAAAGAGTCTGTGATCTGCCAACAAATAACACAATATTCCCAAGACCATATCCCAGAACTCCAGGAGCCTGGAGAGATCGGCGCATGCGGAATGATCCACGACAGTAATCCGAACATTTGCCAAAAACTGTGCAGATACCAGGTAACGTTCTCACACTATTCAATGAGCTGTACCACTGGTCAGCTTTATCTACACTTCACAAAGGCGCAGTTCCGTCTCTCTCTTCCTTATGTCTTCACATACCACAAGCCACAAAACAAAGCACCGGGCTTTGCTATGTTACTAAGCCAACAATCTTTGATCTAAAAACATGCTTATTTTGTGACTTTCAGAATTAACCACTGTGGTGGATAACAGGTGTGTGCAGGGCAACGGACAGGTGTAGATTAGCCGGCCTGGTATATCCTGCAAACACTGACCCCACCACCACCACCGCCGCCACCAAAACAAAAATGTGGTTCAACACATTTCCCCAGGTGGTTCTTGAGGAGCAGCAGAAAGCCAGTTCTGGAACCCATATGAAAATAACCAAAAGGTTTCTAAAGAATTTACAGCCAGGTCAACTGTAGGTTATTTTGCTTTGGGAAGGACCACCTGTATACAACAGTGTGAGCCCATGAACTGGTGTGGAGCTCACGTGGGCTGCTTATAACCAGCTCACACAGCCAGAATAATGTATGAATGCTGTATGTGCATTCAAAGGCACGTTGAAAGAGAAGGCACCAGCACTGCCACTGTTTCAGTAATGTTCTCATGGATTTACAGTGATAATCTGAGAAAGGTGTATGGTGACAAGTCACATACGCACTGAGGCACTATCACAGAGATCTTCAGCAGCGCCGAAACACGTTCACGTCCACTTGAGAGCTGCTCTGGGAGATGTGTCTGGTGTGCCCTGCTAGCTGTTCTCTCCACGACAGCATGAGGGTGATGTGCCGTGGAAATACCTGCATTTGTGACTGAATGTAAAGAAGATTATCTGCGGCATTCATCGCTTGTAATCTTAGTAAGGAAAATATCTTGCATAACTAGGAACATCAATACACATTCGTTTCTTTGAGTTTGCTACACAGATTGTGTACTTTCACATTTTGAATGTTACCCAACATGTAAGAATATAAATGGAACCTAAAAGCTTGCTTTTCAACTGATTACTGCCAATTGGATTCAAAGCATTTAGGACCCTGTTCATAAATCTTTCATTTACACATTAAAATGTATATTTCACTTCTAGTGTTGTGTTTATATTGGACATAAAGCTCCATGTCCGAAAGAAGTTTTGGGTCGTCGTTTTATTCACGGTGTAATTTTGAGCTACTTTCCGACAATGACTTAAGTTTACTTTCATCACGGCAATATCAACGTTTAAAACAACATGTGGGTTCAAGCTTTGAAGTAAAAGCAATGTTCTACCTGAAAATTTGAAAAGAAAAAAGTTTAAGAAAAACAAAACTCCTCGAGTTTTTTTTCCCTTTAACAACAGGAAATAATTAAGACCAATTATCTGCAGGTCAGACAGTCATCTGATAAGAGTTAGTATGAACAGGCCTGCAAAATGTCAAAGGTCAGGGCTACTGAGGCAATATAACGCTAATCATTCATATTATCTTTCGCTCTAATATCGCTTCATGAAGCCTTCGTTAAAAAACGCATCAAATGCTTTTATCGTCATTATTCTCTTTTTCACGAACGCTGCAAATACTAGTTTATTTCTGGGATGGAATATCTCATCGGCCATTCTCCTCGCTCTTGCGATCCGTGAAGATGATAATGACGACTGTAATTGTTAGTAGTATTACTGCAGTATGTTTAACTTTTGAAATCTTTCCTAGCCCCCCTCATTTCCTCTCTCGTCGTACTTGAGTGAATTAATGATTCGGAGACCTTTTCTTCACTTTGACTTTAAAGGCCCCACAATCTCCAGCTGGAAATTTTTAATAAAACGTAGAAATGCAGCTTCTCGGAGCCGCTGCCTTTGCAGCCGGGGTCGGCAGGCAGCGATCGGGAGGACAGAAAGACCAGAGAAATGTGTGGGAAGTCATTAGAAGAGAATAATCCAGTCAGGGTTTTCGAAATCCCCAGGGAGCCTTTTTTCACACAGCAGTTAAATTGGCATCTTGCTGTTTTAATTTAAACCGATAGCATACATAGAGCCTACAAGGAGAAACCCGAAACGAATCGATTTGCAAAGGAAGAAAGGAATCGAAAATTGAAAACGGGGCCGTTTCTGCAATTCAGAAATAGCGGAAAGATTCTTCCTAGGTGATTATTCAAAATCACAGTTTTAACCTTAGTTACGGTTTAGCGTGACATACTTAAAGTTGGTATTGATGAGCTGTAGTTGCAGTTCAAATTTTGTCACCTTATCTGTAAAATACTATTTGTACCCTACAATACTGGGAAGGGTGCCTTGCACATTCATTTATTTTATTCAGCATATTTAGGTTTATACTGTATAGCTGTAGCAGATAGGATTCGTTCAGGAGCCAGTAATTTTTAATGTAGCTACTCCTGCTGGGTTTACGTTTATTGTTATTATTACTATTACAATATAAGGGGTTTAATCTTTTTTTTAGCTGTGGCCTAAACTCCTTTTTCTATTTAAGTTAATTTTATGGTCGTGCGGAATGTTGCGGTGAATTCCGCTTGCTTAAAACCGCTGTGAAGACCGGGAGGAAATAATTCGTTTTAATAGTAAAAGACTACGCCTGTCTATATGTAATGAAAAGAAAATATTTTATTGTATTGGTTTATATAACTCCCAGATGTTTAAACGCTTGGAAAGATTTTTGCAATTTGTCAATCTGAACCAAGCCAACTGCATCATTTAGAAACGCATCGCAGTCAATTGAGATCCAGTAGTAACGTATAGACGGGAGCAGCTGTTGTGATTTTGAATTATTCACTTTTTATTTAGGGGCTGTGAACGTTAGATTCAATCTGGTGGATAATCATGTACAAAACAAAGTGGGAAAAATGTCCTTACGATCTGACCATTTGTTTGTACAAGGAATAAACAGCAGCAAAATAAGAACTTGATTTAATCTTCCAGCTTCTTAAAACTATAAAGAAAAAAATCGGTCCACAACACTCACTAAAACGGAAATTAGAGATGCAATGATAATTTCAAAGAAGCTTGAAAAAACATTTGTTTTATTAACAACGCATAAAGAGGTTCGCTTAATTATTGGAATATGTTTCTACTGGTAACTGTTTTTACTTGACAGATAAAAAGGCAGCAGTTTTCTTGTTTCTATTTTGTGTACCCTATAGTCACTCGGGGTCCCGTTCCTCATTAACTTGATTCAGACAAGAGTTGCGTAGCTTGATTTTGCATTCCTACAGTATATTTGCTCTCTTAACTGCATTCTGTACATTGCTGTTGTCCCGTTGGTACAGTGACTTGGATCACACCGTTATACGTTGTGCTTATTTACCTTAAGAATAATAATTTAGTTTTGATTACCTACTGCTGTAGGTTTTTAGTAGATTCAGATGTTATATGATATGTATTATAATGTACACGAAAGCAATGTCTAAGCTGCACACCTGCTTCCGATCTAGTGAAAACCTTTAAGAGATGAGAACGAAACGCACTGCTAGTTATTACAAAAATCAAGAGGAACTAAAAATTAACCTGACGCTCTGTTGTTTGCAAATTACAGTCTTTACAGTAAAC